>NW_027437189.1:22710939-23280939 GCF_033239565.1 Halichoeres trimaculatus
TTTAGTTTTAATTACAGATGATCTGATGGTATGATAAGAGAAAACTCAACAAGGATGCATCTAGAGGGATTCAACTTGGGTTTTAACAGCTGTTGAACTGGCACGTTAGCAGATAGTTGCTAGTTGACAGGGTTACTATGTGATCTTAAACACCAGTAGTGTTGCCACTTTTGAGGCTGGAAAATTAGGGACACGCTCAGCGCGGGGGGTCATCAGTTATGTTAATGTATTAGTTAAAGTTTCACGTTGTGCTAATAAAATGTCAGTGTTTTTGATGGATTGACAAGAAGTAACCAATCTGAGAAAATATATTCATTCTGTTCATTTTTTTAAGTAGGATAAACTTTTCTAAATTTATCATATTTTCTTAGTAAGGTCCCTGTATCTGGAGATGCTTCAGGCATGAAGAACTGTGAGACTGACATTTGTTTGTCCTGCCCAATGTTGCAGTATTACTGCTCTCTAGCCGCATGCTTTCGCATGTCCAACAGGCGACCATGTAGCACAGAAAGCACTCGGGGACAGATTGTACCGTGTCCTTTGAAACCGTTTCAGTCACACTCAAGTCTGTGTTTCCGCATCCTTTGCTTTTCAATGGGGACTGTTTACTTCTGATTTCCTGTGACTTTCTCTTACCCAATTAATGATGAGCACTCATTCCGCGCTTAAAATCAACCAACCAACTGCCGTTTCTAGTGGGAGGACACGAACGCATGAATTCAGGCAGAGTGGTGCTGTGTTCAAGGCAAACTGGAAACACGGGACAAATTGAGTCCCATATTGATTTAGAACAGGAAGCATTGTTTAAGTGCAAAGTACGGGACGATTCCATATTTTACGGGGGCAACCCTAAACATCAGTTGCTCTGAAACAGTGGTAAAATGATGATGCTAACAGTATTATCACAGTGGTTAAAGCTTGCTAACTTATCAGGATGGATAAAAAAAACACATCTTTCAACGCCACTGTGCATTTTTTGATGCTACTGTAAATGAAACATAAAAGTAGGGCTGCACGATTATCGCAATCGCAATCGCAATGTCAGCACATGCAATTCAGATTTTTCTCCATGATAACCAAGCAAATCTGTAGACTCATCATGACACTACTTTTTTTATTAAATCGCAAACACAATCGCAATCACAATATTGTCCACCTAATCGCAAATCGCACCTTTTCCCCAAATCGTGCAGCACTACATAAAAGTGAAGCAAATTGAAATGAGAAGTACAAACTGTCTCTAAAACCTCATCACTGCAACTGAACAACTATGTAAGCATACATATTAGCTGCCATGTTGTGCAGCTATGGATGTACGTTCATAGTTTAGCTGTTACATTTCTGACACAAGATTTATTTGTTGCCACAATAACGATTTTGAACATTAAGTAATATCTGCAGCAGACTGGCTTCAAGCTATCTCTGAGGTATGAGCTTTGTGTCTGCTTTAAAAATCAATTGTACCTGCTGACAACAATCAATGGTCTGGGACAAAGAACAGGAAAACAACTCGACAGTGTTGTTGAGCACACAGAAACAAAAAAGGAAATGACTAAAAATGACAGGGAGTGTGTTTTCAAGTAGTGTAAAAAATGTCACATTTCTTTAATAGAGGATGTTTTTCTGCTGGAGTAAATAGGAACAAGAAGCTAGGTCAGCCATGTTTATGTGTTCACTTGACTATGACTTGGTTAAATTATATGTTATATTAGGATGCTCAATAAGGACACTTTCATGCATGATGAATCATGAACTTACAGCTTTACGCCACAGAAGCTTCAGGTCAGAAGTCAAGAAAATACTACAAAATCATCCAAGACATGTCAAAATGTTAAAGACTACCTTCAACAGCCAACAAAGATACATCTTAGGCCTCTTCTGTTTAAACTGTAAATTTGATTAAGAGCAAGGTAACCTTTCCCAAGCACAATGGACAGTTGTTCTCACAGTCGGTAAACAAGACTTAGCTAATCTGAAACATAAGCAAAGTTTAAGCCCACTTCTTCAACACAGCTCCATGTTGCTTTGAGTGTTGTCGCTGCTCATTGTTTGCTTTGATTTGTGCACTGTTTTGGAAAGTTTCTCTACGAGGCCTCTATTGAGTTTTCTCTGGAGAAAACTGCAAAGGAGAGCAGAAAAATTAAGAGTACATGCCTGTCTTTGTTTTTATCCAACCTGTTTCAAAAACTTATACTGAGCTTATTGTATTGTTTTCTAAAAAATATTTCCTCCCATCACACTTTGTTTCACGTAATTTCAGCACAATTAAGATTAAAAAACGCCAAGGCTTCAAGAAAGATTAAAACAACAAAAGGGTAATGAAGGTGTGTCAGCACGGTAAGAACAAATGTAGGACACAGGCCAGAAGAGTGCAGACATAAAAAGACCCATATGGGCTGAAAGAGGGGTTAGGATCGCAGGGGAAGTGGCTCCTCTCCCCCTCTGCGCTGTAGGAGAATTCTTTCTAAACAAGGTATGGAATGCACTCCTGTGTTTCATAATTTGTTCCCTCATTCTTCTCCTCTGCACATTTACAAACAGAGCCCCAAGGAAGAGGAGAAAAGAGAGGGAAAAGAGAGTCAGAGATGGAGATGGAGAAGTGCGCTGGAAATATGTTAGGGCACGGCTTGTTCAGCAGAGCAAAGAGGACAAGAGAACAAACTGTGAATGAGAGTGTACAGTAAAAACGGAAGAAGGAAATTCAGAATCATCAGAGAAAAAGAGAAAGAAAGAGAAGAATAGACAGGGAATAGAGAGAAAGCGAGACTGCCCTAGGAATGATCTTAATGCTTCACTTGATGTTCACATTCCAAGCTGGCACATCATGCAACAGTCAAATCTAAATTCAGACTTCTTCATCCAGATGGGAGTCTGACTGGGAGCACTGGGGTTGCTGCACGTCTCCGCTTCCCTTCTCTCGCTCCATTTCTCTCTGCCTTTTTTTTTTCCTCTGTTGCATGTGTGAGAGAAAAACAATATGGAGGAGATCAGTTGCACAGTACAGAGGAGACCAGGGGGGTTGGATGGGAGGGCAAGAGGAGATGACGAGGTGGAGGGTGGGCTGGGGTGCAAAGTTTAAAAATATCTCAGACTGCCGAGCAGCAGGGCCGAGCCACAGCAGGCCAGCATACCTTCAATTTCAGCTATTTTTGTTGTTTTTTCCATAATGTCTCAAAGTCTGCCTTATAAGCTGATGACAAAAAAAGCCCCCAGAGCTAAAATATAAAAGATACACAAATTCTGTCATGGTCATTTTCCCCTGTGTTTGCCAGTGGGGCTGTTCTCTGTCAAAAGAAAAGCTTAAAGGTTGTCAGAATTCTTCTTTTGGCTCTGGGTCAGAGGTCAGGGATGGGAAACCTGGGCTTAAAGTTCCTAAGTCTTAAAACAGCCACACTGTTGACTGCACCACCTCCAGGGCATATAACACATCATGCACTCTGAGAAGTCTGAGAAGTATGAGAAGGAGGCGAGTGGACAAAAATAATTTTCCTGCTGTGATTATGTATTTCATCCTTAATTGCCTGGAAACTGCAGCAAATGAGCCATGTGTTGTAGTTAAATAGCTGAGAAGTACAGAGGGGTGGATGAAACAACAGGAACAGAGTCACAAAGTAAAGCAAATTAGTGCTGAACTGGAATGATTAATAGACATCTATGGTATTTGAATGCTGCTTAACTCTGTTTCAAGTGTGAGAAGTTTCTGCTTTTCTTTGTTTGATATGATCAAAACTTAATGGATCTGGGTCTGGGTTGGTTCGGCAAAGAAACTTTATCATTTATGTAAAGGCTACATGACAGCAAAAGTTACCCTGTGACAGTAGACCTAAACCATAGCTACCTCCGCCAAGGAGGTTATGTTTTTGGAAGAGTCTGTTTGTTTGTCTGTGAACAACATAACTCAAAAAGTAACAAACATATCTTGATGAAACTTTCAGGAAATGTTCAAAATGGGACAAGGAAGAAGTGATTACATTTTGGAGATGATCTGGATCACCGTCTAGATCCAGGATTTTTTTAAAGGATTCTTTATCATTGTGGGATAGGGCTGTTTTCACCATATGTTTATATAACTCCACGATAAATGGTCGGATTGCTTTGCAAAACAATACAAGACAAGGTCACCATAATTTCTGACAGATGTAAAAGTATGATCCAGATCCTGGCAACATTCTGGATACTAAGATCCAGAATATAAAATATAAACTGGCTCATCATAATTTTCAACACTGTCAGGAAATAAATTATCATACAAACCTGCTACTAACACCAAATTGTAGCAGACAGTCTGCTGAAAGGGAGTATAACACTCTCTGAGTGCTTTTCTAGTCTTTATGATTTTTCAAGGACTCCACATTAAAGGGGCTGTGAGGAGTTTCTATAGCATCTTAACAGCTGCATATTGAAAGAATATTTAGCCCATGTAGACATGTTTTTATTAACAATACTATACAGATGTGCTTTTACTAACTTAGTTGTACACATGTGCTCATTGTTGTTGGTATGAATTGCAGGACACTTGAGGGGGGCTGGGGACTCCTGGGATTTTATGGAGCACCCAGAGAAGAGAGTGACCACAAGTGAAGTTAATGTTTATACCCAATAATAAAAAGAAGTAACTGTGTAACACGAATAACGCAAGTCAGCAATTACTTTATTAGAGTTGAGGTGTTTCAGTCGAAGTGAGGAAGGTAAACAATTAAAGGAAGGAAGGAAGCGAGATTTGTGTGTCTAACAGTTTCTCCACAGATAAGTGAAGGGGGGCTGATCACCCACTTGATGAATGCCAGTCACAGACAGAGACAGAAGACGGCCAGCAGCCAATCAGAGGGGGACAACACCTGGAGAGCCAATAAGAAGATGACTCAACCTACATTCCTTAGAGAAACTCTGTTAGTGACTATATATTGGTGCTGAGAGAGAGAGCCAGGGTCAGTCTCATGAACTGTCTCTGCAACATGTAGGGAACAGGGAAATGAGGCTGCACCAGAGATCTCTGTAAATGCATATTCTTGACATATTGTTAATAAATTTATGTTCAACTGAGAACCAGGACGTCTCCTGATCCTTCCCCATCAACGAACTGCGCGGAAAGAGGTGAGAGGAGATTGGAGTCAGATTAATAATTTTAGTGTATTTTGGTCAGATTGATAGCATCACATTTCCAATAAGAAGTAGTTTAAGTTTTTGAGGAATTTAGAACAAAGACATCATTTGAGAGTGACAAACTATCTGTGAGGTACCCTGTCAGGATCGCAGTATGGGAAACTAACTGAGGTGAACAGTAAAAAGTACCCTGTAAGGCAGTGTGAAAATGTACCCTGTCAGGAAAACAGTGTGGGAACATGACTTAGTGCACGGTTAAAGGTACCCTGTAAGGCAGCGTAGGAAAAGTAGCTCTGTCAGGATAGCAGCGTGGGAAGATACTGAGCACCCAGTTAGAGGTACCCTGCAAGGCAGTATGGGAAAGCAGAGTAGGAGTGACACTTAGATGTATGTCATACAACTCACCTCATTTCCAACAAGTGGTGACCCCGACGTTGTGGGGGATGGACCAGGAGAACGTAAGTAAAAATAATTATTCTGATATTTTGATATGAAAATTAACATGATTGTCTTTTTTCCTGGAAATTAGGTAACAGCTGATTTCAGGCTGAAAATATTGACATCCTTCCGGCCGGTGACAACAACAACAAGGGCCCTCTGTTCAGGAATAAGGTGAGCACAAACCTTTTTAATAGAATTGTGCAAATTGGCTGATTTCTAAAAGATGTTGTTGTCATTGAACAATCAGATGTCATAGTTTAGGGGAAAACAATATGTCAAGAATATCACAAAGGCCTACTCGTATATATTCTTATTATTCAAAGGGAAGGAAAAAAGGGGGTCGGGGACCCACCTTAATATCGGGGGTTAAAGTCCCACCGAAAAGGAATTTTGGTTAAAAGGTAAAAAGGAAATTTGGGAAATAAAGGAAATAAATGGTAAAGGAAACAAGGAACAATGGTATAAAGATTAAGGGTTCCCTCTGGATGTCCCTCTAAAAAGGAAAATGTAGGGCCTTGGTTCTAGTCGGGGTAACCAGGCCCAGCAGGGGTTGAATGTGTGGGCTGGGTCTCTTCTCATTGAGTGATTAAAAGAATTGCATTCTGCTCTGAGAAGAGTGTGTGGGGAAACTGTGGGTGGTTTGTGTTGTAATTTTGGTGACTCTGTCGAGGTTGTATTAAAACCGTGCATCACACTGGGATAGAACCCCCAGTGACCCGGCGCAGTAATCCCTCTGAGTACTGTAGAAGCTTCCGGGTCAAGTGTGGTCTCGGGGCATTGTGTCCATACAATCTCAGACTCAGCACGTGTGGTAACTGATTGTATGTGATCATAGTTTCATAAAAATAGAAACACCTGTTTTTGTAAACTTTGGTCAACTATAGTCTAAAATAATAACATCCTGCTGGCAGGAGGTAAATTGAAGAAAGAGCTTGAAGAATAGCACCAGGAGAAGCAAACATCATTTCTCTGTGTAGAAAGTATTATGAGGATGCCATAAAAAATAGTTAATACTCACAGAAATACAAGAAACCTGGTCAAACGAAAACTTAGAATGTACAAAAAAAAGCAGCACATAGAGCAGCACTGACATATTTAATTAAATTGGTAGTTAAAGAGAAAGTTAAAACACCACAACAGAAAAAAATAGACCTGGAAAAAGTGATCCCCCGCCCATAGCCAAAGCTGTACTCAAACCTTCTTGAGCCCAGTCTCCCCCTCTTTGTGTCAGGAGTAGGAGAAGTTGAATCATTGACCCCTGAGGGGGAAGAGGAAGACAGACAGAGGTGATAGTGCATGGTGAAGATCTCATGGAGAAGGATCAGTAAAGTTGAATTGTTGAGGAAGCAGAGAGGATTTTGAATGACATTGAGCCTGAAACAGTTGAGCTTTTGGATAAGGAAAGGAGCACATCTCGTTGAACCACAAGTGGTTGGTTACCAGGGCGTTAGCATAGTTTCAGCCAGTATAGTGTCAAGTAAAAGAGGTCACTCATTCCAGGTATATGCAAAGAAGAACACAGGCTAAGAGAAGACAAACACAGACAGTGGAAGTATGTTAGAAAAAAGAAGAAGAGAAAAAAGACGAGTATGGAACAAAAGGTGAAGATATGTTTGACTTGATAGGCCTCAGCTCAGATGATGAGGACAGTAGGATAAAAAGGTAGTGAAAAGTAGGGTTTGGATCACAGGCTCAATGAAGCAGACAACACTGAGCAGTGGAGGGGTGAGAAAGGGGACACCAACACCAGACACACAAGCATGACCCTTTCAGGGCACATTTTATGGCCTCATTGAATCCACACTTTGAAGGAGGACTAGATGTGTTTAAACTTTGGAGGAAGTCAGACATGCATTTATGGCCTGAAAGCTCCTTCCTCTGAGATTGGGACCAACACCATGGATTAGAGTTCCTGAGACATTGACAAGGGTGTAAATCTGGGTATAGCAGACATGCATGCTTTAGTGGTTGCAGCCTCGAGTGCAGGAGAGTTAATGAGTGTTAAGAGAAGTGCAGGAACTAACTGGATTCTTGATAGCGAACTATATGGCCCACTTAAAATCAGTTCAACAATGCGCTGCGTCAACATTACCCAGTAACAATAGATGAAGGCCACAGCAGCAACCTCCTCCCCCATAGTATCCCAACCAGAGACCAGGTTATGGTCCACAGATAACAGATGTGGTGGTTTCAGAGGGAGGGGTAAAGGGTAAGATGGTGATGGTCCTAAGACCCAAGGCTGCTTCTGATGCAGAGGTCTTCACTGCTGGTCCAGAGCTTGATGAGATGATCAACAGCAACCACAAACGCCATCACAACAGCTGCCACCTCCAGCAGCTCATCTACTGCAACCTGTGCCACCTCTTGCTGCAACACCTCTCAGCTCAGAGTGCCGCTCATTCACCCCCAAACAACAGAAGTGGGGACACAGACTGTCAAACAAGTGCTGAAGTCACCTGCCTTCCTGAAGGAACCACAGTAAAATACCTGATGGACACAATGAGATGAGGCAAGTCTGCCCTATCTCTCAGAACCTCCTCCTACTTCAGCAGATGTTTTCTGGGGACTGTCAATGCCAAAGACTTTGATGAAAGAAAGCAGTCTTTCTCCGTTCACTCAATGGTGTCCGTGGATTCTGTCCATCAAGCTGTTTGCCTCTCTTAAAGATCTTACCACATCACTCTAAATCACATCAAAACTCCTAATCTTGTGTATGAGGAGTCTTTTCATGACCAGATTGAAGGCACAAATTAATAAATTGACTCTCTGTGCCTTCTGTGGAAGAAAAGGGTAATGTTGCTGCTGTCATATTAATTAGACGGAGGAGTAGTATTGTATTTTAGGAGATATCTTATAAGGTCCACACATTATAGGTTATTGTGTAATGTCACTGAAGTCACATTTAGTATGTTTCAAAAGTTAGAGAATAGTTTTTACCTCTATGCAGAGGCCAGGTTACTCTACCGATCAAGATTACAACAGCTTGACCCCTTACCCTGACCCCCCTCCTACTCCCTCCTCCTTTCTGTGCTCCTCTAAGTGCCAGCCATCGTAAATCACACACATACACACATTTTCTGAAAAGACACAGAGAAAAGACTTTGTGCCAAAGGTGTAAAGAAATAAATTTTGTCAACGAGAGACCAGTCTTGATCCAGTATGTAGATGATGTCCTCTTGGCTGCTGCATTACAACCTGCATGTCGCAATACCACCCTGTCAATCTTTAGTATGGCTGCAACATTGCAGATTAAAGTTAGTAAATCCAAATTACAATACAAGGCTACAAGTTAACTTTTTAGGGTGCATTATCTCTTGCAACTTGTCATCTCTGTCATCTTCTCACCTCATGTCCATCCTTTGCCATAATTGCCCTGAAACGGTCAGGGATGTGCTATTTTTTTGTGCCATAAGGGGTAAAATACATTCTGGTTATTTAAATTTTTCCCACCAAGTGGATAGAGGCAATTCCAAAAAATAAAAAAGAAGATACATGTACAGTTTTTAAAAAATAGTCTAGTAACTGGTATATCAGGAGGTTAAGTTTCTCAATACCGGTCAGGTCTAACATTGGTACACAGTTCAAAAATTCAGACTGCCAAACAGAAGAAGAGGCCTTAGGGATCAAACACAAGTGTGATGATGCTGTTCATCACCCTCAGACAAAAATGCAGGTATGTTGCAGGAACAGAACCCTGAAAACAAAATTTTCAATAATTTGTGCTGACTCAAAGCTAACATGGGTGGAGGTCCTCCCAGTAGCTCACACGTCTATAAGGACCTCAACTAACAATAGTACTGGTTTTTCCCTTTTAGAGCTGTGCACAGGACAGTGATTTAGGACCCTGCAACAATAAGTCTAAAGGGGGACGCCCCTGGACTTATCACAACTGGATCATGAATCCTGTTACATCATTCTAATTGCACTGGTAGTTTTTATATCTATGCAGGTTGAGGAGGCCTGCCAGCAACAGACGCAGAGGAGCTCGGGTAAGAGTGCAAGACTCTCCGAGCATGGGTTGCTAAATGCCATATATAGAAAGAGGACTGAGCCACGGTGGACGGGTGCAGTGAAACTCAACGAAATGGCCCACCTCACTCCATGCAGGATGACAGCAACACCTCATCAACATCAGGATGGTGTTCAGAGACTCTCCCATCCGTTGGTAATGTATAAATGGTCTAACAAATGGAAAGGTGTTTTTGTCTCTGTCCTTAGAAGTGGCGGTCCTGGTCCGGAGTGGGGGTTCCTGTATTTCTTCGTATCCTTTGATCCAGTATCTCTTAGAAAATAAATTACCCCCTCCCTGCTAGAGGGCAGGGCAACTGCAGAAAAATAAGATCTGCTGTTAACACTGAATAAAGTAACTTCTTTTAGGTGACCTCATGTAAATGAGGTCAAAAGGGGGAATTGAAAGAATATTTAGCCCATGTAGACATGTTTTTATTAACAATACTATACAGATGTGCTTTTACTAACTTAGTTGTACACATGTGCTCATTGTTGTTGGTATGAATTGCAGGACACTTGAGGGGGGCTGGGGACTCCTGGGATTTTATGGAGCACCCAGAGAAGAGAGTGACCACAAGTGAAGTTAATGTTTATACCCAATAATAAAAAGAAGTAACTGTGTAACACGAATAACGCAAGTCAGCAATTACTTTATTAGAGTTGAGGTGTTTCAGTCGAAGTGAGGAAGGTAAACAATTAAAGGAAGGAAGGAAGCGAGATTTGTGTGTCTAACAGTTTCTCCACAGATAAGTGAAGGGGGGCTGATCACCCACTTGATGAATGCCAGTCACAGACAGAGACAGAAGACGGCCAGCAGCCAATCAGAGGGGGACAACACCTGGAGAGCCAATAAGAAGATGACTCAACCTACATTCCTTAGAGAAACTCTGTTAGTGACTATATATTGGTGCTGAGAGAGAGAGCCAGGGTCAGTCTCATGAACTGTCTCTGCAACATGTAGGGAACAGGGAAATGAGGCTGCACCAGAGATCTCTGTAAATGCATATTCTTGACATATTGTTAATAAATTTATGTTCAACTGAGAACCAGGACGTCTCCTGATCCTTCCCCATCAACGAACTGCGCGGAAAGAGGTGAGAGGAGATTGGAGTCAGATTAATAATTTTAGTGTATTTTGGTCAGATTGATAGCATCACATTTCCAATAAGAAGTAGTTTAAGTTTTTGAGGAATTTAGAACAAAGACATCATTTGAGAGTGACAAACTATCTGTGAGGTACCCTGTCAGGATCGCAGTATGGGAAACTAACTGAGGTGAACAGTAAAAAGTACCCTGTAAGGCAGTGTGAAAATGTACCCTGTCAGGAAAACAGTGTGGGAACATGACTTAGTGCACGGTTAAAGGTACCCTGTAAGGCAGCGTAGGAAAAGTAGCTCTGTCAGGATAGCAGCGTGGGAAGATACTGAGCACCCAGTTAGAGGTACCCTGCAAGGCAGTATGGGAAAGCAGAGTAGGAGTGACACTTAGATGTATGTCATACAACTCACCTCATTTCCAACAATATCTATAGCAGTTGTTAATCTTATCAGGATCTTGAGTGAAATAGAGTTTGGGTCCAGTTATGATTATGTACCAGCTGGCAGGTGTATATATTATACATGTGTCTCCATTTGGACTCACTTTAGGACAAGCATTGGAGTGTAAAGCAGAAATAGCCCCTGTACTGTTCTCTGAATTAGAATAGTACCTTTTTATGATTCCCACGTATGTCTCTGTTCTCTTCTCGTCTCCTCATTCAACTATTTAAATATATTTGTATGCGGGGGTTGTGTGTGTTGCTGGGGGCTTCTTGTCCTAATCCATTGCATGCATGAGTCAACACTTGTGGATGCACAGTGAACATGTATAGATGCTTGAAAAAGGAAGCCTGTAGTCTTTTTGGTTGTTTAAAGAGGCCCCAGAGAAAGACAGAGAGAGAGGATGAGACAGTGAGGACTGAAGGTACAGACAGTCATAGAGGGAGAAATGGGTATTTGGTGACCGTGGATGGAAAAGTGGTTATAGCTGCTATGCCAGTGTTATAGCATCAAGCAGCACAGTTATATTTTTCCCGAGTTCTTTAACACAGCTACTGTTGCTCTCTGCATGGGTAAAGGAAATGAGTGGGTGAGGGACACGCTAAGATAACATACGGGTGCTTGTGTATAGAAACACATGTATTTAAACTGCATCTGTTGGTATCAAGTTTGGTTTGTATTTTTTAAAATCTTAGAGTCGATCAAAGTTTGCTTGCATTTTGAGTCTTTTTAAGGGCAACAGTCATTTACAGTCATTTTAATACAAATGCATTTTGATGTCACGATTTGGGTCACATTAGAGGTACACGAACATAAATACTGAATGGAAGGAGATAGAAGTGCGCAGTAAAATATGATTTGAAGACATCTTATCCGCCAACAGGTGTGGAAAACGCACAGAGCACAGTAAAACTCTTTCTTAAGAACTAAGCCTACAAGAAAAACAGAGATATTTTGAAAAATTGAGTGGGAGAGAGACCTACGAGGAGTCAAGGCTGATTTATGCTTGATGCGTCTGCGCAGCTTCACGAGGACGAATGAAATTATTTTTTCACCTACGCCCCCCAGCACAGTCCCTTTCAGAGGGACAATTCTGCGCCGCGCACACGCAAAAATTTCTGTTCTCTCGCGTGGATCTTGTACATCTCTTCTGTGCTTCACGTTTGTGCAAGAAGCATAACACAGCCTTTGGCATCCTTATCATCATCTACCCAAAGGTAAGAAAACAAAGATGTTACCTCTATAATTTTCATGGACAAAGGGGCCAATGGAATACTTATGTTCTTTCGGAAGAGACTCACTTTTAAAAAAAGCCCCCGAAAAACACTGAGTATTATATATGTACTATTTATTGCTGTGAATTACCTCTCAATCAAAGTTACACTCTATCATAATATATTTACTTTTACTAAAGTGTAATTTTAAGATTCTATGGGCAGAGATCATGACAACCTGACAGGAAATGCTGTGAACAGACTCTAATGTTGAGATTAATGACATACTATTGCCTTGAAAATCCTGATGGAGCTTAGCTAACCACAATGTTCTCTGTTCTTCGGACAATTGTTGCACCCCTCCCCCTGATCTGAGATCATTTTTGGTCGTCAAAATCTTCTGAAATGTTTTTTCTTAGTCTGACCGATTAGTGCAGCAAAAAACGCGGCAGTAATTTACCATTTTGTGCAACAACAATCCTATATACCTGCAAACCCAGTGCTGTTCTGTTGTAAGAGTGCCTCCAACATTGTCAAGCTTGAGTTGATGAGTTGATTACATCATGTGAAAACTCTATCGTTAAATTGTTACCCCTAAACTTACCCCCATAAGGACATTTTAGATCAAATGCATGTTCGCAGATTTCACATTGCATGTTTATTGGATATCATATCAGACTTACATTAATTAACATGGCATAAAAACTCATGTAAAATGTGTTCTGTTGGTCTGCTTCAATCAAACTTTGACGCCCTCTCGTCTAAAAAAAGTTTAACCAAAATGCTTTTATTTCCATTTCTGCTGTTCTGATCTTACCTCCATCTCTTCTATATCTTCTGTTTTTTCCCTGTGTCTCTCTGACAGACGCCATTTATGAGTGTCGGATGCACCTCAGGGTGAAGCCTGACTCGACTAAATTGTGGGGAGCTATTCTGCAGCAGTTGCAGCATAAAAAAGATTGTGTTGCCTTGAACACCCAGGTGTATCATTCTAAAGATATGAACTTTTCTGTCTCACATTGTCAGAGTATTTACAGGCTTTCTGGCCTATATGAGTTATTTCCGTAGTTTGAAAGTTGCTGTTCAATCTTCTAAAAGATGGATTATTCACACAATTTTTTTCTTAAGCATGCTGCTGTGTGTCCAGATGTTAGTCGCCTCTCCGTCAGGCATTAGGTGCCTTTTTCAAAATAAGAGCATCCAAGTAGACTTGATTTGGCAAATTCATTGGTTGGTTTTCCCCTCCCTCTGGACTATGGCGGCACTTTGCTGAAGGGAAATTCAAACAATGGCACATATCTATTTTTTAATGGTTTGTCAACAGTATTTGCTGGGAAACTGCACTCACTAATGGCCCTCTGGCAGCCAATCCGTTAATGTGCCAAGCGGAGCGGTGCTGACATCAGAGCTACATGCCTCCCTCTCGTTCATTACATCCATCTCTCCACCTGTCTATCTCTCTGGGCTTCTCTGTCATGTAGAGCTGATCAATAATCCCATCCTTCCCCTTCCCTCCCTGCTGTGTATATACAGTCATGCATTTCCTCTATTTTTCATGCCTCTTGTGGCTCTCCAGTCATGTACTTTACCTTCAACATGTATTTTGCAACAAATAACGCCTCATTTTTACATTACCTTATCAAATACTTTACTCAAGAGTCCTCTGCTTAGGATTCTTTCCATCCCTCTTTTAAAAAGAAGGGAGGTAGAATAAAGTGGATAAGGCTGACAGAAGCCATTGATTGGCAGTTTTTTCTGACGTAGGAAGGCTTTCTTGGGCATGTCATTAAGTCGAAGTGACAACAGCTGAAATAAGGTTTAGTGCTTCATTCTGTGGTCGCTTCCTGTGAGTCTGTGCATCAGGGTGTTTCGTGTGTGTGTGTGTGTGTGAGTGAATGAAGACATACAGCGGGTACACATATGGTGCGACATAATGGCACTCTGCACTGTGTCTCATCATCTGTACAGGCGTTAAAGAAAGTGTTAAGCAGGAGATGAATCATCCAGTGCACTATAATTTCCTCCTGTGCCTTTGGAGTAGCTTTTTTAGAATCAGCTGCGCTGAAGATGCATCGCAAGCCTGTCACATCAGAAATGATACGAAACAAGAAATCTTTGTTTGCGTTTGCTACCGCAGTAAACACCATCTGTTTGGTCCATTTCAGTCTTTCCAGTTTGGACATTATTCAGCGAGTCCTCCTTGGAAAAGAAAAAAAAAACTCTCCTCCACAGTTAAAAAAAAAAATCCATGACATGCTCCACTATGACATGTTTGACCTGCAAGAACATTGTCTGCAGACTGTCTGAAGTGCTGCGGGCCTTATGAAGGCAGCTCTGCATTGTTCAGTGTTGTTGGTGTAAACAGCACAAAAAAAACATCAGGGTGTGCGATTGTGCTGGGTTTCACTCACACTTCCATGTAACAAATTCTCGATGAAAAAAGATTTAGAAAAAGGATCTACTGTGTCAAAGAAGAGGAGAGAAGATGATCTTTGCCCAGTGACATCATGTTATTTATAGATACAGCTTTACATTAGGGGTGCTAGAAGAGACTTTAGATGTGCCCCTCTAAGACCAAAGTAGTGGTAGCAACGAAGAAACGTACTTTACATGTCCTCCAAGAAATATGATAGTTTGGATACTCACACAGACTTTAGCTTTGAGGTAATCCACTCAGATTTTCAAGTGAGATTAAAAGTTTTTTAGGAGTAACTCTAAAGTATGAAACATTTTCTCCTTTTCCAAGGTTTCTTTTGATTGCTTGAAATACTGCATGTTGTATGAGCTACGTGTGTGTGTTTGCTATGATAACATGGTAGAGGGGCAGTGGGGTGCTGCAGGCGATGGAAAAGAGGAATATCCATTACATAAAAGATTAAACCAGAGGAATCCAAGGTATGTATCCAACGCTGCTGGCCTAATAATGTGAAAGCCCACTTCATGTGCACCCCCTCCAATGTACAGAGCCTCAATGGTAGGTCCGCTGTTTTGATCCCTTTGATGTTGGCTTGTAAAAGAGAACAAACACACAGCGTGGCACCGTGGTGTAAACTCATAAAGTGCTATTAGACGACGTTGTTGTGTTAACTTTGCGTCTAAGCCGCAGAGGCAGAGGTCATGTGAGAAACTGATGGATGAAAATAGATCGAGATGTGATTGTCCAGAGTCCTGACTTCAGCTTGAACCCTGACAAAGCAACCTGGGCTGCAGATGATGGTCCAGCTCACCGGCCTTTTTGTTATTACATCTCACATCACCCGCTGTTTTCACTAAACCACACAATATTCTAATGGACCGCTGCTATTCCTGCTGCAGTTCATTACTACAAACAGGAGAGCTGGAGGTTGAAGGGGGGGGATTACTGCTGGTTTTGTGCAGCTCTCTCTGTTTGGGCTACAGGAATGTTTCAGAGTCTCTCCCCCAACTGCGTGTGTTTCATCCATCCACGTGCTGCACATACCCAACTGACACACACTCATCATGACGAGGGGACACTTTCCAAATCACACACACTCTATTTTTAATGGAAGAATGTGTGATGCATGCCCTCTGCTTCCCTGTCCCCCTCACTGTGCACTCATCTGTAGGAAGGATCGCCTGCTCTGATGTGTATTTGACACACATCTGTTGCTGTAGCTGGAGGCGGAGTGAGCAGGCGAGAGGATTGAGGCTTGCATTTAAACCATTAGCATACACTCAGAGGAATGGAAGGGGAGATAAGGGAGAGGTGGGTGGACGTGCAGGAAAACGTGGAGGAGAGGAAGAGCAAGGGAATGCAGAGGTATTAAATCAAGGAAGAGGAGAGGAGTGATTGCTGTTGTTTGGAGTAATTTGCAAGAAAAACAAGTGAATAGCTGCACTAAAATGAGACAGAGAACCACAAAACCATTTCAGAAGTAAAGTAAAGAGTTCAAAAGAATAACTAAAAACAACTTTTGGAATAACTTCTGCATTTGTGTGTGTATGTGTGTGGGTAAAAGTTAGTGGCACTGACCTCTGACACGGGCATAGCAGCAGCCACACTTGGTCAAGACTTTACGGAACAAGTGTTGGCAGCCACAGCCTCGGTGGTGGCGATGGTGATGGTGGCCCCCTTTCATGCTGTTCAACCATGAGCAGAGGTGGGCATGGCCCGGCACTTTCTCTCCTTCTCCCCCCCTCTCGTTTTTCTCTTCTTTCTCCTTCACTCTCCCACTCTCTCTACCTCTCACAAGTAGACTCCCCAAAGTTAAAATCCCCTAAAAGGTGTCAGTTAATCCGCCTCCTCTGTAGTTGACAGCAGACAGACTTTTAAAGCCCACACATCCTAAACCGAGAAGAGGGGGAAGAGTCCACAAAAGCTGCTGCCAAGACAAAAATCCACGCTCACAGACCCACCGGGTTTCCCAGATGGTGATAAAAGCCGTTAAAAGGTTCCAGCAAGATGATTGTTTTATTCAATGTGCTCCTCTCCCTCTGTCTCTCCTTTTTCCTCTGTTTTCCTCTTGGTGTTGAGCTCTCGCCTCTGTGAACTGCCTGGTCAAATGACAGACTAAGAGACTGCTTCGGAAAGAGGGAGGGAGGGAGGGAGGGAGGGAGGGAGATAGCAGTGAAGGAGAGAGAAAGAGAAAGAGAGACGGAGTAAGGGGAGGGGTGAAAAGGGTGGAGTCTGCAGCTCTAGTTGCTGGCTATTCCAGGATAAGGTTCCCACTCCCCTAATTTTCTCTCCCTTCCTGTTCTCTGTGTTTCTCCCCTCTCAGCTGTTTATTCTCGGCACCCTCCTGTTTCCTGGCTGCACGTCTGCTACTCTCAACGGCTATCTAACGCAGACCAGACGATACGGTGCGCTCAGAGCTGACCCTGGAAATAGTAACAGCCAGGTTTGTAGTAATACACAATGCTATTCACAGAGTTGAGCTAAAGGTGTCACGTGTTTGACTTCATGGATCTTATTCAGGTTTTTTCAGGCTAACAGAGCGGCGATATTAGCTTCTGTGATTATTTATGGTAATGACATTATGACCTTTTCTTTCCAAATGTTTCCAGTTTCACAATGTTGGCATTCTTGGTGTGTGTGTGCGTGCGTGTGTGTGTGTGTGTGTGTGTGTGTGTGTGTGTGTGTGTGTGTGTGTGTGTGTGTGTGTGTGTGTGTGTGTGTGGGTGGGTGGGTGAGAGAGACTATAACTGTAGTCATTTAGCAGGACAGTTCACTTTGCTATAAAGGACGCAGTCTGGACAAACAAACAAACAAAGAGTGAAAGGAAAGGGGCTGTGACGTCTCTGGAAATGATGCTGAATAATGACAATTTTGTAACTGGCACACGGGGGTGTTAATTTTTGTAACATGGTGGTTTAGAAGATGTTAAGACCACAAGTTCACCCAATTCATCTCATGTGACTGACTGGCAGCTTATTATTGTTAGTGTGGGGGCTCAAAGTCCAGCCCATTTCCAATATGTACAGCAAGGTCTCATATCCACTGTGGTCCCTCCTCACTCACGGTTACAAAAAGCCATCACAACAAAAATAACTGCTTTAAAATAACAGTACAAGGAGGGTTTCCAGTATTTTACTGTTATTTTGCATTCATATCATAGACTGTATAAAACACGGACAAAGTCTCCATGACGTCACCCATCTGTTCCTGAAACTGTGAAATGAAGCCAATCCGCTTCATTTTTACTAACCGGATGTTACCCTTGATTCATAAGCTGTAATCCAAACCATAGTATTACAGTGTAAAAATAAATTACAGCACAGGCACTGTTAAAAATAATGGTAAAATTGCCCCTGCTGCCAGTAAAAAATATCATTACTTTTACAATGTAGTGAATTGTTTTACAGTGAAGTAGTTGAGTCGACAAACAAATAAGAGTCGACACAAAACATTTCATTTAATTAAGTTAACTTTCGTTGGTATTCAAACAACAAAATTTATTTTTTGACCTAACTTGAAATTTTGAGGCAGCCTTTTAGGTCAAATTTTTACTATGAAACAACAAGTTACATTTAACAGTGTAACTAATATTGGATTCACTAAGGGTTTTATAACCTTCTACTTAGATACAGGTTTTTGGAAGTTGTCTGAATATGGGTCAACTAATCTCTACCAACTCTACGAGGATGGCCGCCATTCGAACAGTTAATCACAGCTCAGAAAGTTTTTAGCAAATCATACAGAATAGGAGAGAGTTATGAAGCAATGCCTAATTGAAACATTTTATGATAAAAGAACGGTCAAATGACAGACTAAGAGGGAGAAAGGGCTGATCTGTATTCTTTATCAGACGTCCTTGGAAATGAGTTCAAAAAATGCACTGATAAAAAAGAAAATAATGATGATAATAATAATAATAATAATAATAATAATAATAATAATATAAACTTTATTTATATTGCACTTTTTAAAAACAATGCAACAAAGTGCCTTACATAATAAATCTGTGAAACACATAATTACAGACATATCACATGACTGAGAAAACCCTCAAAAATCCTTTTAATACCCTCCACTGCTAACCTAAGACTGAACCATCCCAACAGCAATTTACAAAACAGGCTGTGTTGTGTAACAGAATCAAAATAAATAAAGAGAAAATGTTGTAAAACAGTTTATTAGTAGCAAATTTCTGTGAACTGGTGCCCTGAAGCATGCAGCTGGTGCCCTTTTTGTTCATTCAACCTCTGAAACAGCCCCTGTTTCTTTACGCGTTGGCAAAATCCCATTTCAACATTTCTGGTGGAAGAAGTCTTTAAAATACACATAATCAACACCTGCCTTAAAAAGCTTAACACCATCTTGGTCTTGATTGTTTTCTTGATGAGCTTAGATAATGAACCTGGGTGCTGTAAAGGTTATGTAAATGGTACAATAAATAAATAAATTTTAAAAAGTTGTGCGCTGTAGATTTCACTCAATCAGCACAAAACTATGACTCACCAGCTTTTCTCATAAATGAAATCAGGTTTGCTTTTACAGCATACAGCAGGTTTATCTGAGGAAACAACTCAAGAGGTAACTGACAGACGCAGGAAAAGGAAAAAGCTGCTGAAAATGCTGATATGGAGTACTCCAAGAGCCAGCAAATCATTTTCTGACCAACAAACAGCATTTCTCCTGCCTGCAGCGTCTAACTCATGACTCAGTTTGTGATCTCATCTCACTTTTCCCAGCACTCATCGTACCATGCCCTTCTCACACAGGCTGCAATACAATATGACTGAGTGGAAATCACCTCTTGATTGCTGCAACAAATACAAGCACCCACTCAGGTTCCCTCTTTGAGGGCATCGATGGAAACAAGAGAAGGCTGAGTAACGACTGGCACTGAACCAGCCCCCCTACACACTCAAAGGCATGCCCGTCCCTGAGGCACATTCAGGTGCTTCCGTTTTCAGTAGGGCTGTTTCTCAAGTATCTCTTTTCCTTTTCTGTCAGGATGTTTCCCTGAAGTCTACAGGAGACAGTCAGAACAAACAGGAGAAGCCTCACCTGTTAGCCACACATGCAAAGTACACAACTAGCTGCATTTGATGTTTCCTTTTCCCTAATTGCAAACATGCAGGGCAAACTCAGCAGCTTTAACATGACAGAGAAAGCACTAAAGATGCATTATACTCAGGTAAAGACTGCACAGGAGTGTGACATGGATAGATCATAATGCCCCCCCGGCCTCCTTTCCTCTATTGCTTTTCGTGTAATGGATGCTCTAAGCGACTGTGATTGAAGGGGGCAATCCACCAGAGGAATATCGAACGGCGCTGCTGAACGTCTCCACTTGTCTGACGGGGAAACGGCTGCCAAACACTATCCAAGCACAGGAGTGCATTTCAGAGCACGGCGGGGAAACAATAGATCTGACAGCAGAAACAGAGGGTTCAAAAGTAATGAGACAATACGGAGACGCAGAGGCACGAATCTGAGGGCAGAGCTGTACAAATTGGATGAACGCTGCCTGCACACAAACAGACGACAGAGCAGAGGGATGATGAAGACTACAGCGCTCTTGAGATGCATTCAGAATTCATGAGGTGAATGCTGGGGAGTCTTTTCATGTGCTCTTAATTTGGGGGGTGTTGGGTGTGATTCTGCAGGGAATCCAGCAGGGGGCAATTTTACTTGTTGCATAAGGTTGGCTGCATAGTGCATGCTTGGGACAGCAAAAAAATGTTTTATTTAACTTTCATTTATCAACATTTACAAGAAAAGCAGCATCAGAAATTGGAATGGAAATTGTTGGAAAATACTTTGCTGACGAAAAAAACTGACATGATTGGAGCACAATCTGACATGCAGTTGTTTTTTCTTTTACCCAGATCCCTCACCCCTTTAATTCAGCATTCCTGTATGCAAAATAAAAGCTCAGAGCAAATGAGCTCTGAAACTGGCCAAGGAGATGCAGACACATCCCTGAATCTTTGAAATAAGAGAATAGTATTCCACTTTCTTGGCTTCGAGGTGAGGTGGAGACATGCACTTACATCAATTCATCCTCTATCATTTTATCTTTTTCCTTTCTAACCCTCTTCTTCCACAAGACACACACACATGCACACTCAAACACACACGCTAATGATGATTCATCCATGCACTGCTCATGTGTAGAAAAAGACTTGGAATGCTATAGGGTTAATCAAACCCTGGATACATATACGTTTGGATCTGGGCTTGTCCAAAGATAAGCATGCAAGCAGATGGATGCGTGCTTTTATCTGAAAAAACATGGCGAAAGTGTTAGGATTACACTCTCTGTGGGAGACCATCAGTCAACTGTGAGAGGTGTGTCCTGATAGGAATTAATAACTGCAAAGCAGCTCATGAAAATACCCTGTTTCCTAATGTTTCTGTAAAGTTATCTTGAAATAAGGATGTTGCAAATACACCCTGCTGCAGGAGACTCCTTCATAATGTATTATTTAAGCACACGCACTGAAACTACAGGGGAAAAAGCATGCAAATGCAAAGATTTAACATGACATAAGCTTGCATACTAATAGCAGCAGCAAGTCTCACTTCAGCAGATATGCAGTTGCTTATTCTCAATGTGTTCCCCAGCCCCCCACTGACATTAGCCTCTCCTCAGCCCATCAGCCAGCTGAAATCCTGCCAAAATATGCTCACTTAGATTTTCCTTCCTCCCTTACCCTCACTTATGCTCCCTTAGTTCCTCTCTCTCTGTCTCCCTGCCTTCATCTCTCAGCTGAGCACCAATTAAGGCAAAACTGGCATTCTGGACAAGCCAACATGGGGGGGTTGGCGGTGGTCCCATCGTAGAGCAGAGGAAGTCACTGTCTTGTTCTGGTCTTTTCTGTCTGCACAGTCTGCAGAGATATGACATTTTTTGTGCAATTTAATTGAAATACTCTAAGAGAAAGACAGGGGTGGGACTGTGGAGGTTTTGTATGTGTGAGCACTTTACTCCCAGTACCACTCAGTGCCTCTCACTGATGTACCACAACATCCAGCGGGAGCTTGACACTAAACAGAGAGGGTGCAACACCCATACCACCCACCAATACCAGCACACTGCAAGGGACCAGCACAAACACTTCTGACTCATCCCATACCACTTTCCCCTATCCAGACTGTCACAGCTTTCACGTCTGTACCTGACCCACTGCCTCTCTTTATCTCTCTGTAGCTGCTAAGTGAACCTTGCTCCAGAAACGCATGCTAGCCCTGTGACTCTGGGACCACTGCCGACTGTGTTCGAGCTTGAGTCTGAGCTAAAACGCCACCCAAAGGAGAAAATGTTAATTAACATGAGTAAAACCCAGGGACCACACATGGAGAGACGTTCAATCTCTGAGTTATCTTTGAGTGTTTTTACTGTCAGGAGCAAATTAGATGGTTTTGTTTATAAACAGATTTAAAAATAGTGTTTAAGCAGCATGCCAACGTATTTGAATGCATGTTTATAAGCGTGTGGAGTAATGAGCATGTAAATCTGTGTTTATGTGTCTCCATCTGCTGGGTCGCTCTGTGGTCTAAATGCCAGCTGTGCTGTGGAGCAGTGACCTGTGAGGTGTCTGAGACCTGCATGACCTGCGCCTGCATGCCAGCCCTGCATGACCCACTTTGCTGAATTTCTCATTTAAAAATAAATGCTTTCAATATTTCATGCAGAATTATCTCAATTTTTTCTTGCCTATGATCTCCACTTATTTAATAAATCCTGTGAAACTAGTGGTACATGTAATTATAATGTAATTATAATGTAAAAAAAAAAAAATTAAAAGGAGATGAAGTGAATCATCATCTACATCTGCTTAACTAAATCTAAGTTCAGCAAAAATAAGAAAAAAAAAAGAAAAAGAAAAAAAAAGAAAGAAAGAAAGAAAAGAGGTTGAAATAATTCCCTATAGAGTTGGTGAAACTAAACCCCACAGAAAAGTGAATTTTGCACTTACAACAGCATATTTGAACATGCTCAAAGTTGCCATGTAAATGAATGTGGTGCATAAGAAGATATAGCTGTGCCTACAAATATGAATATCGATATAACATCATATCCATTAATTATATTAATATTGACATATTATAATGGCAAAACATCAGCTGTTGGCAGCAAACTCTTAGTTAACAATAAACTTTTGAAAAAAATCAAACATTTGAAAAAAAAAAAAAAGTTTTTCATGCCCTAAGAAGATTTGTGACATTTAAGGAAAAAATCTTAAACCATGCTTGATAGAGCCCAAAAAACAACAACCAGAAATGGGATAAAACCTGAAATGTAATGAAAGTTATGACCCCAAAATGTTCTGATAATGTGATAAAATGTAATAAATGTAATAACTGACCCATAATGTAATCACTTTTTGCCCAAAATGTAAGAATTTGCTACAAATTTGGGTCCATAATTACATTTTGGGTTACATTATCAAGAGGTTATTACATTTCAGGCTTTACTACATTTGTCATTACATTTTGGGTCGTTGTTACGTTTCCCGCTCTCACAAAACTTTCATATTTCATTCACCGGGGGGTTTAGTGACACACTCATTGAGCATCTCATTACACCAGATTCGGACATTAAGCATGCAGTTTCAACATCGTTTACCAGGCAGCATCTCAAACTAATCGTAAATGATGAAAAGTGATATGACTAAGAGCCAAACTAGACCGTCCCGCGTTCCAGTTACGGCTGAGTTTGGTGGCAAATTTCAATCCTGTTATCCTTTCCACTTCATAAAACCGCAGTGACTATGAAGAACCAAGGACAGAGTGTTATGTAATTGTTGTGGTCCCATAAATGGCCACTACTTGTCTCACGGGATCACATGTTTGTTATGAAAAATATAGTTTATCAATATACAACTTCTGGACTCCGGAAGTGCATGAGTTCCTGCTATCAAAGCACCTTCAAAGTTAAATATAGGTGTGTGTGTGTGTGTGTGTGTGTGTGTGTGTGTGTGTGTGTGTGTGTGTGTGTGTGTGTGTGTGTGTGTGTGTGTGTGTGTCTTTACAATGAGTTATGTGTGCATGCAGCTGTTGGTCAGATACAACACTGTTGTTCTAACTGGTTCAGTGCAGTTTCCTGTTGATGTAGCCTCATGCATTTTACCTTGAGAGGGACCCGCACAGTGAGTGGACACACATGGCCATCAATCACTTATCAGTGTTATGAAACAGACACCATAGACACAGATTGTTAAGGGAGGGTGAGAGTATGAGCTATACAGCAGGGAGTCCAGGGAGCAGAAAGGGAAAAAAAAAAAAGTAGATTTGAGAGAAATATGGCCAGCAGCTCTGTGTACTTGGAAGAGAAACAAGGTTTGAAATACCACTCCGGTGGAGGTCACCCAAAGGAACATATATACATAGGGGTTGGAGAACAAAAGGAGGATGAGGAGAGATGCAACAAGATCAAACAGATGAGAAAGTCCTGTTATAGAGAGATTCAAGATGAGGGCTTGAGAAATAATGGAGGAACAGGTTAAAAGAATTGAATTCATAGAGGCTGGTACCGTCCTTTGACAGTGAGGAAGCCACTGGCAGGCCTCTTATTCCTAACGTGTAACAGATGGCCATCATGAACTTTAGAGAGAGAAGGGGCCTCTTCTCTTTCCTCTTTTCTGTCACACCGAGAGATGGAAACATCACTATGACTTCTGCCTGTTAAGCCATGGCTGAATGTAATCACATGTCTCCTGTTTTACACATCTGAAGACTTAAAGGACTTTCTTAATGTTTACAACACCGATTAAACTCATTTAAGGTTAAAAGCAAGAGTTTTCATCAAGGAAAATTCATTACTTAGGCCTATTCACAGCTGTGTCAAGCATACAATAATAAATCCCACAGGCTGAAGACTGTATGTTCTTTACATTTCCAGATAATGAGAGAAGACAGTAATCATTTCTCATTGTAGGAACCATTTAACACTTTTACTATTTGAATGAAATTATTTTCTCAAATACAAACATTTTGTTTCATGTGGGGAAGTGTTCTGAAATATTCACAAATTTCCTGTATTTAGTATCTGTCCATTGTTGCTGTTTCACATGGCTCCTGTTGTCATGCGACTATGAAACAGGAGGTGAAGTATATCAGGTAAGAAGAGCTCTGTTGAAGAGTGAAGAGTTTAATCAAGCATCACAGTTGTTTTACCGTGTGCATATAGGTCGTCAAGCTGACTCAACACATAAAGCCACATCATGTCATTACTTAAAAAGAAGGATATGTATACATAAGTAACAGTAACAGTAACAGTCATGTTTTTAAAGGCGACATATCATGCTGATCCGTGATTTAATACTTACATACAAAATAAAAAGTTGAAAAAAAAGACCTCCTGAATTGTCAAAAAATGAGATATTGTATTTTTTCTGATATCCTAGAACGAGATTTGATTTGGCTGTGAGATTTTGACCTTCGTGACGACACAAGGATCCTTTCTTTTTATCAGAGTTAGCCACACAACCGCCACCGAGGGATACACCCACCAAGAGCCGAGTATAAACGTATAAACTATACATGTTACAGTACCGGTCTGACTCACCACACTGAAGCGTCCTGAGATGATCTGTGTCGAGGTGGATTTTCTTCCTCCTGAGCTGCAGAACCGTCCGGGTCTGACTCTGGGTCTAATACAAAAGGACGTATCCTACACTCTGCCATTTTATTAGTGCTATCAATGCCTTACGGTGAAGTTTTGGCAAACAGCAAACTCACTCGGTCTGCTCCATCCAATATGGCGATTTTGTAAATACTGCCATGCTGCAAAAACAGCCCCCTGGCTCTGCCCCCTCTGCCCCTCTGATAGAACTAACCAATCAGAGCACAAAGGGCTGTGACGTTGTGAGGTTTCTGGAGGTCATTCTCGAAACGAAGCGCTTCAACGAGATCTTCAGAATGGCCTAAAATGAGGATATTGAGAACGCTATTGTGGGGCAATGAAGGAACTAAATGACTTGTACTTAGGGCAGAAATGCTTTACAGGCATCCTAGTCTGGCAAAGTGAAAAGGAGAAACAAGCATTTGTCCCCTTTAACCTTTTTTCATTAGATTGCATAAAAACAACTGCTCAAGAATGTGAGGTGAAAGATTTTTTTTTTCATTTAGGTAACAGAAACTTGATTTTTTTGATATTCTATACTCCTCGTACTGCGCTTTTCTCTGCCTTCAGAGTCCGTATGTTGTGGGGGTTCAGATGTTTTTCTGCTTTGTGTTCCATTGATTTTCCGTCCAATTTCCCATCCGGAGGAAATTGAGCTTTGCAAAAACAATTGAGCAAAGGAGCTTGTCTGGAGCAAGAACAAACATTTTCCCATTTGGTCATCTTCCTTCCACATGGACCTGAATCTCATATTTCTTTAAGTTTTTTGCTTCGCTGTGCCTTTAGCTATACGCTGAAATAATATTTGGCAGCAGTTCCCTCAGCAGCGCACTCTGTCTGAGCTAAACCTTTACAGATAAGCATCTCTGTCGACTCTTTATGGTCTCACTCACACCACTTATGTATGCCGTGTACTGTTCAGTACAACAGTAAGTGCTCCAGCCACATGGTACACACCATCAAACCCCCCTTTATATACACACACTCCTGTTAACCCAAACCCAGATACAACTACAAAGCTCCTTTTGTTCCTTTCCACTCAAGGAAAATAGCAATGCACGCAAGGCCCTCACAGCGAAATCAAAATCTGAGTGCAACCAATAGCTTCTGGGGCAGGAGAGGACGGGAGGCAGCTGAACATGTTTTCTTGCCCCATCTGGAAAGTGTTGCATGTGTGTATGCATTCACACAAGAGCTCTGCTTTTTCTCATCTACTTATTTATGCTACATTACAGCAAAGCAGTTTACCTTTATCGTTTCTAAATGAGGTTGAAGAGGGTGGAGTTCAGTACGAGCTAAATACCAACACTCAGGTGATTCCAATTTAAAAATTTCCCCGAAGTTGATAGAGTCTAATGGCAACCATTAGATAGGGATGATGGGAGTCAGACTTGGTCTCACCTAAATTTGGATATACTGAGCGCTAGGTGAGCAATTGTGCTAGTCCTGAGGTACACCTCATATTGTTTTGAATCTGTTAATATCAATATTAAAAGACCTCTCCCATGTCAGCATCCAAGTGTAATGTCTGAAAAAAGTCCCAGTGGGTGATTATAAAATGATAAAAGTGCAGAACACTCACCTAGCGTGAGTGGGTGGAGTGATGAGTTTATTCACATCCACAGGTCCAAACCTGCGAATGTTTCTGGAAGATGTCTTGAGAAAACATTTGTTCGGATTTGGGGTTATACAACTACAGGTTGACTGACTGATTATTTGATGGTTGGGCAAAGTTTTGCTGCCTTAGGGCCTGTGTCCACTACCAGCATTCTCTGCACAGGTATCACCTATTTTCTAGATATCAATATGGTTCACTGTCCTAAGCGCATAAAGATACTCTGCCATCCTTTTTTGTTTGTTTGTTTGTTATTTGTTTTGTTTTGTTTTTTTCCCTATCACTGCACTCTCAGTGTTTAAAGTTCATTAACTTGTGAAAAAGGAGTGGGACTTCTGGTGTCAACTTTTTAAGCAACAATGGCTGATGCCAGGACAAAGAAGAAACTAAACACTTGAGTTTTACTAGAAAATTTTCTTTACTCAAGCTGCTCCATAATGCCCCAACAAGTTTATCCATTTATCAATAAGTTGAGGTCATGTGCTGTCATTGCAAAGAATGCCTGAGGTGGACACAGGCCCTTTGGCTCCCTGCTGCTCCTATTGTATAGTTATTGTGTTTTTTACTACTTCATACGCACATCCTGCCAAATGTTGCAATAATGACCTGGAGACAGTCATCACTGTAGAGACCCCTCTAACCTAAACTAAACCAAGTATTTTGGATGTTTGAGAGTGTGTCCCACAGGGTGACTTTCTGCTGTATGAGACAAACAAAGGACAATACAAGAAGAATTTCAGGACCTGAATGTCCCAAACTTGTCCTGACCCTCTGAAGTCCATGTTTTACGGGGGAAAATGTTTTTCTTTCACATCATGGGGCTTGCAATCATAAATCAATGTTGTGTATTTGTCTACAACAACACACACTTCTGCAAGGACTTCTTCATACCAGTGATTAGGTGGCTAAACAGGCTGTTTCAAACGTCAGTTCTCAGAAATCTGATAAGTTTCACACAAAGGAATCAATGTAGACGTGGGAAGTTTGTGTTTCGGTCAGTCTCCAAGCTCTGACTGGTTTGGTGAGGCCCACTGTTTGGACAAGCATTGTGGAAGTCTGGGGTCACCAAATGCTCTGTCACAGTCTGAACGTTCAGCCCTTTCAGGTCTTACCTGTTCCCTCTCTCTGTTCTGGGCTCTCTGTTGTGGCACTGGCCTGCTGCTCCCACTCCAGCCCCTCTGGCTCCCACTGGCCCTGCATGGGCCCCTTCTCCTCCGTGCTCGATGGGAGGTCCGCCTCGCCTCCCTCTGAGAGCTACACACAGAGATGCCTTTGTCAGCACTGGAGCTTTGCTCTGATGAGGAAGTGATGGTAAGATTGTACAGAGTGCTTATGGTCACACAACCACAATAACATTATACCGGGGGCTGTTTTTCCACTATTCCCTGAATCTTGGTGCCTTTTCTCCATTACACACTGAACAAGAATTCAGCAGAAATTGTTGAGGTCGACTTTTTGCCACAGAGCTTGGATAAGAAGTGCTTCTCAAGCGGCACTTTCAATCTTTATTTAAAACCCAGCCGCTCATGAGCAGAGGTTAACGGAGGAAAGGAGTGTTATCAGCCTTCTGCAGGGATGAGGGAAGATTATAATCACTGCTGTTTTTAACCACTGTCTGCAAGAGAGGAAATGATATATCAAGATAAACAACCTCACATAGATTAAAGAAACCTGTTTGAATATTTGGGAAAATTTTTAGGATCTTAGTGTCTGATGTTTTAAGACAAAAAGTTACGTAAATGTACTCACGTGTGATTTTTTTGTTTCCTGGTTATGGAAATTGGATTTAGATTCCAATTTGGGGATGGAGCTAACTCAATTTGGCTACCATAGTTTCCAACTAAACAACCAGAAACACAATATGTTACTTTCACTAAGTCTGGAGTCCCTTTAGCAGACTTGTGAGAAGAAGGGGAAAAAAAGCAGTAGAGAGAATGAAGTTAAAATAGACAATGAAGCGTCCAGCTTGCAGTGAGGCGTTTGACCAGACTGCATGGGTTTGTTTACGGTCAGCTGGTTTAGTCACTGCTACTCTCTTTTCTGTTCCTCAGGAACATCCAAGATTCCTCACAAGCACTGAACAGAGACCTTAAAATCTGTCTTTTCTCTCTCCCTCTTCTTTCTCTGCCCGTCCGGTTCAACCATTTTAGGTTAATAAATGGAATTAAACAAACTTAGTCACTGGTAATTTCAGTAAGAGATATTTTGACAGTCATGCACTCCTGACTCTGAAAAATACCTCCCTATGTGTTTATCGAGCTCTGAATGAATATATTGTTTTGAGCTGCTACATTAACAGTCAGTAAACAGACATACAGATCATCAACTCACCCACTGTTGATTGGGCATGGCCACAGAAGTCAGCATGTCAGCCATGGCTCCCAACATCTGGTCAGTGCGTCCCTGATTCTTCTGTAGAGCTTTCATTTTCTCCCCAATACTTTCCTCCGATTATCCTCCTTTGTTTTTCTGGCCTTTAATTAGCAAACTCTCACGCAGCCCTTCTCTCCCTCTGTCTTTCTGTTTCCTCTGTCTCTTCTCTCCTTTGTCTGCTTGTTTTTCTGTTCCCTCAGCTCCTCTCTCTGCACACTGTGCCACAGATTGGAGCTGAGCCACAGCAGCCCGCCTCGTCCTGTCCTAACTCACAGGAAACCTCATTCATATGAATTATTGATCCTGGAAGCAGGAGGGGGCACACCTCTGTCAGGACCTGTGGACACAGCAGCTCTGGGACAGGAACTTTGGAGCCCCTCTCTCAGGCAGTCCAGTTCGGACACAGGTTAGCTGGATGCAGGTGTTTTTAAGTCCAGGAAAAGAAATCCACCTTCTGCTCTGAATAAAGACTCCTTAAAAAGTCAGACTGATCTTCTTGGGCCATGTCATTCAGATTTCATTCCTCAATCTTACTTTTTCCAAAAAAGAGAATTCTTGACAGCATGAGAGTGTTTGCCTTGGACCCACCTCTTCTTCTCTGCCTGTCTGAATGTTGAAATCACCTCAGAACCGTTGGAGTCACCCTCCCTGAAATCCTCCTTTCTTGTCCTTTATTGGCTCTTGAGACTCACCACCCCCCTCCTTAAACATCTCCTCCTTCCATCAGTCCCTCTCTTCTTTCATTTCTTTTTCTTTGTCTTCATCAGATTGATTTCCCCCCATCTGTCTTTTTCAGACCTTCCTATATATTCCTCTCAGGTCCAGCTTTGAACTGTCCTGGCACCCTGCACGCTCTCTTTATCTCTGCCCAAGTCTCAGGCAGTGACACATGGAGTGTGTGAACTGTTGAGCGGCGGGGCAGCCCCAAATAAGGTATGAACACACAGCCCATGAAGCTCAACTATTTAAGAGACTGTCATCAATTGCACACACATCTTACACAACCTCTTTAGCGGCTGAGACACTGATTAATTGGAGCAATAGTGTTTGTTAGTAACAAGTCAGAGGGCTTGCAACATTGTTTACAGACTGACTCGGCACCCACAAGGAGAGTCTTTATCCTAGAAATAATGGGTGTGTGAGGTTGTGTGAGGGTGGGATGTGCATCACAAAATCTTCACCTCAACAGTAAAGAGTCAATAGAGTTGATACTGTTTAGAGAAATTAATTAGTACTGCCACATGTATCTAATTTGATGACCGCAGGAGTTCAAGACTCATATGGTCATTTTACCGTGAATGTGATACATTTCATTCAGACAACTCATGATGTAATGGCTTCAAATGTTTAAGCACTATTTTTGTTTGGTGTCTCTGCCCTGACTTCATCCCTCCTAATGGTCTCAACCAGAAACCTTGCAGCTTTAATAGAAATGGGAGCATGTGTTTGACAGGCGACTGTGAGAGTGATACGTCAAGCTCAAGCTCAAGCTCTAAGCTTTGGATGTTGACATCGCTCCATTTGGTGCAATGAAAGCTACTTTTTTTAAAATATTTTTTTAAGTTTCTCTTTCTAACAGATGATTGAAGTTCCACAATCCTGTCTGTCACTGCTCACTCTGAGTGGATGCATTTATAAATTTCAAACACCTGTGAATATTTGGTCTGACTGTATTTCTGACAAGTATCCTGATTGAAATGCATCTGAGTTTAGCTTAACGATGCTTACCTTCCAAGATTACCAGTTTGAAATGCTTGCATTTTCTTATTTCAACCATCCAAATTTCAGCTAATAAAAACATATCTTAAAAATCTTTTAGGTATTATTAAAATACTAAAGGTGACATATTTTGAACCAAAGCTAAAATATTGGCCTTATTGTCACACAATATATTACAGGAGCAGCATTGTCAGCTCAGTGGTGGAGTTGTCGCCTTTTAATCGAAAGGTCAGGGGTTCGATTCCAGCTTCTGTAGTCACAGGCTGAAGCGTCCTTGAGCAAGACACTGCTCCCACTGTTGGTCAGTAGTGTATTAATAAGTGCGAATGTGTTAGTTAAAACTGATGGCTCCTCTTGGAAATCCCTCGACCGTCAGTGTGTGAATGTGGTGTGATTGGGTGAATAAGACTAGCAGTGTAAAGCACTTTTAGTGGCCTCGGAGACAAAAAAAAGCACTATATAAGAAAGCACTATTAAAGTACTGGTCCATTACCATTACCATTTGTGAGGAACATGATTATCTACACTTGATTCTGTAGTAAATCATTCAATTTTTAGTGTAATGTTTTGCTTAAAACTATAAAAATTATACTGACATTGTTGGTACTTGCCTTCTACAAATAGAGTGTTAACCAGATTTCATCACAATCCATCCAGTGGATATAATTTAAGAAATTCAAGGAAGAAGATTTTTCAGTTGGGATCAAAACAACAGCTTTTCAGCCATTAAAGAAAAAATGTAGGGGACAGTTTGAAAAGGGGTTTTAATCTAACAATGCAATGGTGAAAAACAGCAGCTCTTCCCTTGTCACAGCTTGTTAGGTAAAGATACTAAAAAGTTAACATTGCATGCTGACATGATCCTCAATAGTGAGAAATGTTAACCTAGTTTTTTTGGAGATAAAATCCTATACTGACTGTTCTTTAGCCGAACCATCTTTGATCTAAGAGCAACTTCATCAGAAAAACAACACTATCCAGGATTTTGTCAAACTGATGCATAACTGAACCTAACTATTATGGTCTTGAGGTTGTATCTTAATTATTTTTTTCTCAGAGCCAGTTGAACATCACATCACATTTATATCATATACAACTTTTTGCTGCTCTGAGTGTTTGATGATAGTAAAACTGATGAAGTTACAATAGGTTTGTAACTTCTTAAAATGAGTTAAAGTGTAGTTCTCGAAGCAGAAATGAAACAAACTCATTCCACTGAGTTGAGCTTGAACAGCCTATGGCAGAGAGTTTCTGACCTCCCCTGATCCCCTTTGCAGCCTCAGATTCTTGTGTTGTACTGTTTTGGTAACACGCAGTCCAGGCGAAGGCTGATGGAGATTCCAGGATTCCAGTTTAGGAACCTTATATTTATGTGACTCCTCTCTCCCTCTCTCTGCTGTGACTGGAGACTCTGGGGATCCTCTAAGTTGTGAAGTTGTTTAACAATTAAAAAACAAAATAAAGACTGCTCATTACCTCCTGTTGAAGCTATTATTTCTACATGTCTGTGAGACATACAATCATGCATCTCTCCTTTTAAAGTAAACAGAGTGACCATGCACTGTAGTGTGCCTGAATAATGTCAGGTCAGGGACTTGTGGCGCGTCCGTCCTTCCCACATTTCCTGCCACAACTCTTTAACCACTTACTGAAAAGGTAATAAAATGCCCCCCTAGTGAATCCTCAGGAAAATGAAAATAAAATTTACTGCACAAGCTTGGAATACAAATACATAAACTGATTTGATGTCATTTAAATTAAATTGGCCCAGTGTTGTCAAAGTCTATGAGCCCTTTAAGTCCCAGTATGTTTGAAGCAAATTTTTCTCTTTAACCCAAGTGTACATTACCATAGCATAAGCAAGAATTGTCTTGTCCTAACAACAGTTGTATTGTGCAGACACTGTTTATCTTGTGCACAATATTGTTCACCTGTGTGTAATTATCTTGGTGACAGTAAAATTAATCTGTGCACAGCAAGTTGTTGTGCTGCATGAACAAGACAGTAACTTGTTCATGTGAGAATTTTCTTTTGTGTGAAAGGGGTATTTATCATTGCCTCATATTCTCATACTATTAAAGGTGCTATGAGGAAGATCTGTCTCAATTGCACTCCCTTGCCACCTTGTGGCCCAAAGTCTCCGTACGAAACAAGTTTTCTTTGTTCAGGACAACTTTTTACTGGATACAACGCACGGAGGTAAGGTATTTATCTGTACAGTTACGTAGTGCTACAGTTTGAAACCTGACATCAAGCAGACATTGTAGCAGCCGGCTATGTTAGCAGCCCGGTTTGTAGGCTAACGTGACAACAAGTAAACACTGTCAGTTCGCTTGTAGTTTAGTGTGCGTTTATATTTAGCATAGCTGACAGTCTGGTGCCCTGACACATGTCTGTAATGTGCTAGTAAATCCTGGTTATGTCCTGCCAGTCATCTACCAAGCAGAGCTAACGTAACCTCACTCTAGATTTTATTGATAGACTCTCAAGTTTGAACAGACCACTGCAGAATAACATGTGGGTTGGTATGAACATTATCACAAACAGTTTAGGCTAATTAGCTAATTAGCCTTTAGCTCGGGGCTGTATCACTCTCCTGTTTAGCTTTCTTCTGCTCTTTTGTCCTTTTTCTGCCTGACAGTTAGGCTCCTGTGTCCACCATCACTACAAAATTAATCACAGAAATAGTTTTAAGCAGAGAAAAACACAGACCTCTGTGTTTTATCTCTTCTCGTGACTTCACTTTTTCACCTGGTGTTGCCGTAGAGACCTAGACGTGCCGTAAATAAATCCAGTCCTAGTGGACCCGAACCGAAAGCTAAGAAGTAGCAATTTAAAATAACCTGTAACCAGCAATATTGGCGCTGATAATCTCATTTTAAAGTGTGGATTACGATTAGGGATATATCTAGAAGGGAGACTTTTTTTAAAGATCATTTCAACTCCTCACAGCACCTTTAAAGTGTTTATTCTTAATGAAAAAGTGTTGCTATTTTTGGTAAAAAAAATGAAAAAATGAAAAAATAAAGCTCTGTTTTTTAATATTTTCCATCTCTAATAGTTGCCACACTGCTTTGCAATATAAAGGATTTTATGTGAATTACAGGGGCCAAGCTGCTCATATTTTCACCATACTTATGTGTTTGTGTTGTTAAGTTATTGTGAGGTTTAGCACTTTGAAGATGTCAGTAAACTGGCATAAAACTGTTTCCTGAGTTTGTTTAGTTACTTGTCAGTTGTGCCGTGTTAAAGTAATCACTTCAGTTACTTTTCACAGATCTCCTCCTTACCTCTCCCCTTTTTCTTCCACATTCTTGATCCTGACATGCTTTCAAATGATTTAGAACAAGGGGAGCGAAGTGAGGGAGGGAAGAAGGGAGGAGGCTGGTCTGTCTAATTGCCTTATAGCTTGAAATATTATGACAGATGCTCACAGAGTCAGAGCAAAGTGCTGGTAAGACGGGTCCTGCAGAGACTGCCAACAATCTAATATTAGCCGAGCACATGGCTGCCTTCAGAATCAGTCACTAAGCTGGCTAAACTTAGCTCACCACTTCCCAAGCCCTTTTCCAAGTTCTCCTGCTCTACCACTGACCTCTGCTGGGTACGCTGGTGCCTGGGGAAAGGCTGGACGGCTCTCTGCGCTGATGAGTGAATGTCTCTGTTAGGAATTTGCAGAAAAGGAGGAAAATAACTCTGACCCTAAAAGGAAAGTGTGAGAGCTTTCAGTAGGGGTAAGTTGGGACAAAATGTTCTGGCATCAGGTTAGTAATCATTTGTGAAACTGGATGGATTTCCTTTGAGGAGCAAGAGTTAAGGCTTTGGTTTGGGAGAGAGACACAAACCTGCTGTACGAGCATGCTGTGCTGCCCTCGTCTGGTGAAGCAGATCACTGCTGTGTATCTGACAGGATGAAGGAGAAACCACACATCACTACTCCACCCTGTTGTGCCAAACACACTTCCCTTTCCTTCTGGATTTCTTCCTGTCTGCTTTATTTCTGTTTGAGCCTTTTCACAAGCAATAAATCCCAGCAACCTAGCATTTCCCTGTGTGTGTTTTTTTCTTTTCTTTTCTTTTCCTGAGTTTATTTGAGAAAGAAGTCCCACCTCAGGCTTCTGGATCTAAACATAGCACTTTTTGAGTAATGGGTCAGGTTACTTAGAGAGACGCTGCAGGCTTGATCTGACGGATTACAGCTTCTGATAAGGAAGACGCAAAAGGTGTTTGAAGGGATGTGGGGTTGTGTTGTTAGAGGTGTGGCAGACTTGGCTAGATGACATCCACAGTGTGACTGTAGGACAGAAAAACAAGTTTCTAAATCACAGGATTGAAAAGGTTTGGAAGTTAGCATCTAGTTGATGGACTGTGAAGAGAAACTTATCAAAATCACAAAAGTGCTCTCACAAAGTGTTTTAAAATTAGTCAAGGTTTAAAATGTCGAAAGTTCAAAGTAAATGTGTTCAAAGACAAAAAAAAAATCTTGCTATCAGTGGGAATTCGTTATGCCCAAGCAGTTCATTACCACGTTTGATCAGAAGGGGGCAGCCTGTCTCTCTCCAACAAAAGCAGAGCTGTTGCAGGGCACATGCTAGCTTCACATGCACAAAGTCACGGATTGGTCTAACTCGGAGTGAATATTGGGGTTAATCTGTTTACATGCCCCTTTGATGCCACGTGAACGCGTCCATGGTGCTAAAAATTAACCTGTTAACAATCCAGTCTGGTCCATTAAGGGGTTCAGACCTCAAGACAAATAAGTAGCTGGGGTTGCTGTTTGAGAAGAGCCTTTAAATAGATATGAAACTACAAAAACAAGCATTTAAATTCAGTTCTCCAACACTTAATTTGACATAAATTAAAGCAGTTAATACAGATGTTATCTTCAGATTGAACTACCTATGACATTAGAAAAATATTTTTAACTTCATCTTTTAAAGAGGACAAAGAGTTGTTGTCCTGTGTTTGGGAATCTGTGTGCACACATCACAGAGCGTCCATGTGTTTCCCAACATGTCTCTGTGTGTCTCATCCCTGTCATGGGAACAATTACATCCAAGGCCCCCCTGGTTTAGAGTAAAAGCAGGGTTAGTTTGTTGTCCCAGCAAATAAATTTCCATGGGAAAACACACCCAAGTCGCTGCTTCCCATTACAGAGACACACTGAATTTATTTCAGGCAGGGGGTCCTTGGCAGTACTCCACATTTGGGAGCCACAGCGTGCGTGATTCAGTCACAGCACTTGGTTGCAGAGGAATTTCTCTGACACAACAGACGGGCAGCAGAGAGCTGTGCGTGGACGAATTCTAAGGGAGACGAGAAAGAGAGAGCCGACTGTAAGAGGAGCAAGGTTGGCTGCTGTCTGTTTCTTTCTCTTAATCCTTAAATCTTCTGTAATCAGGATGAGAGGGAGAGAGCATGTTGCCTGACTTAGGAGAGCACAGTCTATGTTGGGACCTGGATGGCTTGCTGCAAGCTAACTGGCCAGTTGGAGAGATGGAGGGAGGGGGGAGGAATTCAGCTGGTGTCAGTTTGGGAAACTTAAAGTTACCAGTTTCCTGCAAGAGCCAACAAGAAGAGTGGAAGACCAATATCTGAGGATGGTTTAAGCGCCAAGATCCAGAGAGGAGGACAAACTCTTGACTGGATTGTTTGAGGGTGAGACTCTGGCTCTTCCTGTGTGATTTTATTTTTATTTTTTTTAATTCCACTTCGGCACAAATGATTGCACATTTTTACACTCTCATGCCACGGTTTAGTGCAACAACAGAGAGAGCTCAAATTTGGAGCTCAGAGGAGGAAGAAGTTTGACCAGATTGCAAGCTGTTACTCAGCAGGAAGTGGAGGCCACAGTGGCAGTTAAAGTAGAGGCTTGGAGTGTTGGTGCAAAAAGAGGAGGAGACAGATTGTTTTTCTGATCTTAACCCTCATTTTTCCTGCATGATGCAATGCTGGATAAGAAATAACATATGCGTGTGGGATTAAAGGAGTTGATAAGCTCTATCTGGCATTTAACAAGAGCTTAAACAAAAGATGGTCTTACTCTAATGACTTGGCATTAATGTATCATTATCAGCACGTGCACACTACTTTGTGCATACAGGGAAAAACACACTTTGCTCCAAGAGTGGGCATGATAAAGTGATGAATTCAGGGTTGATACATATTATGTTGAAGAGACACCTGAAGTTAAGCTTCTTTGAAGTCTCTTTGGAAACCTCTAAAAGGTCACTACCCTCCTTCTGAAACCATGTCATGTGCCAGTGAAGGAAGCTTCAATGATCTGACACTGTGTAGTTTATGGATTTACAGCAGAAACTACCGGAAGCTACTTCCATGCACTCTTGCTGCACAAAAGCGCGACAGAGTTCAGACACCATGACAGATGCTGTCACTGGCCTGGCCTCTCAACGCTGCCGGCACCATATTGCCTTCCTCCCTCAAACACACTCCTCCTTCAGCGTGTTCATTCACATAACTGTTACAGACTGGGCTTCTTCAGAGCTTTTGTTTATTTCATTCGCCTATTTATAGTTATAAACACAGAATTTGCTCATTTTTAGGCATTAATCAGCTTAAATGCTCTAAAAATGTGTCTTCCTCCTCACCCTTTTTCCTTTTGTACTATAAATGGCTGAGATAGTAAACATTGGAGAAAAGCACGTTCTAAAGTCAGCCAACCTTTTTTTTTTTTTTTTTAAATCACAGACTTACGGATCAGCCGCTCTGACAGGAGGGCTGAGGTGAGGTGAAGCTTCTTATCCTCTTTAGGCATCGTGCATTACACACGAGGACCTTTCAGGAGTTCAGCTCTGTTTAACATGCTATCTTCAAAGGCTGTGTTCCTGTTAGTCTTACAGAAATGCTTGAACTAGTCTGAGATGCTTATTTTAAGGAGAGGAAATCTTGCAAATTCCTGAACGAGATGACACTGATAGTACACTAATTTGACATAAATGTTTCCACATTATCCACTCCTTTCAAATCAGTTTAAGTTAACATTTCTATGCTCCTTTAATGAGCTGAGAGCTAGGTACTTCAGGGTAACTAGTGTTCTATAGATCTGAGACGCGTGTATCAGATGTAAATAAAGCAGTAATTTGACAGCCACATAAACTTAAAATATTCTATAAACTTGGGAATGAGATCAGTTTGTGACAGTGGTGCAACTTTTTAATGTCTGCTGCAAGAAACAGTGACAGTCACCCTGAACTTCAAGGTATACAAGGCCACAAGTTCATGAACATGTCTACGTTTTGTGTCTCAGATGCAGACGGTGAGCAGCAGATCAAACAGCAAGGTGTGATCCCAGGTGGAAGGGGGTCCAATGGCCACTGCAAACTATGACCCCCACCTGGGTGAAGGCCCATCTGAGGACTCAGAGATCCTCCTGGATGGTTCTGACACAGACAGTGTCCTCTCTGATGACTCAGTGCTTCCTGAATATGAAACAGATGAAAAGAATACAGATCCGCCCAAAACACTGTATGAGGCCTGTTCGAGGAATGCCACTTCATCCCTACGCAGGATCCTGGAGAGAGGAGTCACCAAGGAGGAGGCCACGGAGCTGGACATCAACGGCAAGGTGAGCTGACTGGCACTTTTGGTACTTCATTAAGGTTTAGTACAACGATGAAAGCCTTTGTATTTCTTCTTTTTACTCTTCAGAACGGACTAATGCTGGCTGTAGCCAAAGGGTTTGTTGACATTGTCACACTGCTGCACACATGTCCATTCATAGACATCAACCACCAAGACAATGACGGCAATACAGCCCTTATGATTGCTGCACAGGCAGGTATGTTCGATGGCAAACACAGCACTGAAAACCAACATCTAGTCTGAAGTCCAATACACCAACAAACCACCTTTTTTTTCCAATTCCCCTCCATCCAGGCTTCATCACCATTCTGAACTACATACTTAACTACTACTCAGGTGTGGACACAGAGGTAAGGGACCCCCGCGGCTTCACGGCTCTCATCAAGGCAGGTCTGCAGGGCCGAGAGGAGTGTGTGTCTGCTCTGCTAATGCATGGTATGTTTATGCCACATTAAAAATCATATCATTGAAGTATTGTTTTTTTCAAAAGACAACTTTGTTGTGCATGCATTAACGTAGACAAAAAAGTTTTTTGTGGCACTCACCCCAGATTTTAACAATTGTGCAGACCCTCACAGTACGTCCAGAAAGTATCCACAGCGCTCCCCTTTTTGCCAAATTTTATTTTACAGCCTCAATCAAAAATGGAATACATTTAACTTTTTTCTTAAAATTCTACACACAACAGCCTATAATAAACACGCGAAAAAAAAAATCTTAATTTTTGAAAATCTATGAAAAATAATTTAAAAACTAGGACATCACATGCACATAAGTATTCACATCCTTTGCAACAAAGCTCAAATTGAGCTCAGGTACATCCTGTTTCCACTGATCATCCTTGAGATGATCCAACAGCTTAACTGAAGACTGATTAAACATGATTCAGAAAGGCACACGCCTGTCTTTATAATGTCCAACAGGTGACAGTGTATGTCAGAGCATAAACCAAGCATGAAGTCAAAGGAGTTGTCTGTAAACCTGTAGGCAAGATTGTCTCAAGGCAAAAATCTGGGGAAGGGTCCAGAAAAATTTCTGCTGCTTTGGAGGTCCCATTGAGCACAGTGTCCTCCTTCAACTGTAAATGGAAGAAATTCGGAACCACAGGGACTCTTCCTAAAACTGGACACTTGTCTAAATTGAGCCATCAGGGGAGGAGGGCCTTAGTCAAGGAGGTGACCAAGAACCCGATGGTCACTCTGTTGGAGCTCAAGTGGTCCTCTGTGGAGAGAGGAGAACCTTCCAGAAGGACAACCATCAGCGATCCACCAATCAGGCCTCTATGGTAGAGTGAGAAGCCACTTCTTGGTAAAAGGCACACGGCAGCCTGTCTGAAGTTTGCCAAAAGGACTCTCAGACCATGAGACAGAAAATTCTCTGGTCTGATGAGACAAAGATTGAACTCTTTGGCGTGAATGTGGAAGAAACCAGGCACTGCTCATCACCTACCATTCCTACAGTGAAGCATGGTGGTGACAGCATCATGCTGTGGGGATGTTTTTTAGCAGCAAGACTGAGGGAAAGATAAATGCAGGGATGTACAGAGACATCCTGGGTGAAAATCTGTTCCAGAGCGCTTTTGACCTCAGACTGGGGACAACAGGACAACGACCATGAGCACACAGCCAAGATATCAAAGGAGTGGCTTCAGGACAACTCTGTGAACGTCCTCAAGTGGCCCAACCAGAGCTCAGACTTGAATCTGATTGAATATTTCTGGAGAGATCCAAAAATGGCTGTGCTCTGACGCTCCCCATGCAACCTGAAGGAGCCTGAGAGGTGCTGCAAAGAGGAATAGTCCAAACTGGCCAAAGAGAGGTGTGCCAAGCTTGTGGCGTCATATTCAAAAAGACCTGAGGCTGTAACTGCTGCCAAAGGTGCATCAACAAAATATTGAGCAAAGGTTGTGAATATTTAATGTGATTTCTCAATTTTTTATTTTTAATAAATTAGCAAAAAAAAAAAAATTTAAAAAAGCTTTTCCTACATTGTAATTATGGGGTGTTGTGTGTAGAACTTGAAAGAAAAAATTGAATTTATTCCATTTTGTGATGAGGCTGTAACACAAGAAAATGTGGAAAAGTGAAGCGCTGTAAATACTTTTCAGGTGCACTATAGCCTCTCCACAAACATGCTAGTTTAGGCAAAAGCCATTTACCAAGCAAGGATGATGATTAATTACATTTTCATGAATTAATAAACTAAAGGTAATTATGATACAACACTTTAAGTACAGGGTAAACCAGGGCAACTGAATTGAGAACTAATCCTGTCCTCTGGACTGCTGGGATTAGTCTTACACAAACCATGCTTGGACACATTTAGGTTGGCACTACAAAAAAATATCCATTATGTGTTGGAAGTTATTTGTCAGTAATGAAAAAATCTCTTGGACAGCTTCTTATGCCTCATCCCCTCTTTTCATGTTGGAGTCTGCAACAGCACCATGATGCAGCTCCATCATCGTCATCATGCTTTGTACGTTCACATCAATCTTACGACATGTTGGTGCCCCAGATTGTCACCACTTCATCCAAGCATCAGGCTAACAAAATGATCATAATGGAGACTAGATGTTACAAAGGCATTATTACATGTTGGGGCTTTTACAGGCCAAAAACAAACATCTTAAGTCTCTTTGTACATTTAGTCCAATCGAGAATTCTATGGCATCTTCTTTTTCGATTAAGTTATCGTACAAGTTTTGACTCAGACATGCTGATTGTCTCCCTCCACCAATTTGTTATACATAATCACGATTTTATTGCAAAGAAAATGTTCACCATTAAGGACTTTTTCTCCCCTTTTCTTGTGCAGGGGCGGATATGAATGCAATGGACTTGGTTCAAGGGAGAGGTCTTCGGGATTGGGCCCTCAGGACAGGACGATTCGAGACCCTGATGAGAATACGTCGTCTGCAGGCTCTACCTGTTGCTGAACAGTTTTGTGAGACCTACATTCCTGAGTGGCCAGATCTGAAACAACTGGTAGCAAAGGCCACAGCCACCAAAACAGCCAGTCAGAAGCTGCGCCAGCGCATCAAGGACAGCCTTACTTTTAACTTTCCCCACGACCCTGAGGACAATGGGGTGTTTGATCATATGGTACGGATGACCACCAGCATCCACAGCCCGTTAGTAGCCACTGGTTGTCGCCCTTTCTGTCCTTCAAGCCCACCAGAGATCGGCAAGCGCCGGTATGCCATACCTGAACTGCTTGAGAGGCACAGCATTAAGGAGTTAGAGGAGGGCAGAGTGTCCCACAGTAAAGGCCCCGTCATCTCTGCTTCTCCCACCACTGTGTCGGCTGCTTCTGTGTCTCTGACCTCCTGCTGCCAGGATACAGCGGGCAGGGATAGCATACCATCAGGCGGAGTGAGGAGCTACATACCTCGCAGCATGGTGCACAGAAACAGCATCTTCCCCTCAGGATGTATTCCTAAGATTGAAGTGACAAAATCTGGAGAGCCCACTCCAAAGAAAGAGAAAAAGAAGAAGAGGCAAAGGGGCTACCTGGAGCCTCCTGTATGGAAGTACAAGGAGGCAAAAGAGGAGAAGAAGAGGGAGAAGAAACTGCAGCAAGAAAAGGAAAAAGAGGAGAAAAAGAATAAGGCATCAAAGCGATCTAAATGAGGCACTGTGGCATTTTCACTGTGATACTGTCATGCATGTGAAGTATGAATGTGATTACAGACACTGTGACAATAATCAAACACAAATACAATAGAGTGTAACACAAATATTGACATGAGCTTCTAGAAAATCAAGCAGAGTCAAACTTTGGCTTGGGTCGCACATGAAGAAAGAGCATGTAAGGCTGAAAATGACATTAAGGTTATTTCCATTTGGGAATTACATTTAGGTATTTACTAACAATTACTTATTTACAGGTACTTCATAAAAAAACCTCCACAGTTGTGAGGATTACTCCTCTTGAAATGATTTCGTCATAGCGTTCCATTTTGTCTCTTCATCCCAAGTCAGCCGAAGCAAACGTAAACACTGTGTATCTTAGTTGTTGGCAGGCTGGTGAACAGAAGGAGAAGGAGACCAGGTAGCTCTAAGTTTTGTTTCTCACCATATAGTGCTCCGAGAAAAAGGCTGCTGATAACCATTATGAAGAGCTTGAACTCTTAAAAGCCATCTTCGAACTAGGCAAATGTTTGGGGCATTGATGAAGGAACAAAAAGGTGGTGCAATCCTTTTCTTGACAATTAACCAACATATTATCATGTAATTTGATCAGAAGTTAGACAGGGGGTGCAGAAAGGAAAATGGCTATTCTCAGTCAAATGTGAAGGGTTTTTTTTGTTTGTTTGTTTTCTTTATTTTTTATTATTATTTGAAAGGAAGTGAGACTAGGCTATGGAATAGATCTGACATGATAAACAAATCTGCTCTTTTAGTGTTTACATCTTACAATCCCTCAGACAACACAAGCAGGGCAAAGTTAAAGCTACTTCTTAGCTTCACCCCTGAGTGAGACTCAAAATAGGTATTCACCTCTTTACTGGTGCTACATGTGTGACGTTTGATGGGAAGTTACTTGATCTCCAGAATTGCTGCTTCAATTTTCCTTTTTTTAAGATGAACAAAAGCGGAGCTTCTTTCTACAGAGTTACATCTGCACAGCAATTGAAGCGTTTTTCTGCAATGTTACTCAGGGAGTCTTTTGTTTTTAAAACATTAGACATTAAAGCATGTATCAGGGCAAGGTTGCAACTGCACTGCATATTTGAATTAGAAAAAAATAAATATTTATTGTCTTATCAAAAAATACATGTTTTTAGATACTGTGTTAAAACACTCAAGGACCATTTCTGTGGTTGTGTGGAAAATGTTTATATAAAATCCCTTCTGAGTTCGTGGTTGAGGTTGTTTGTGTTTATTCTGTTGCTGTGTGTGTGTGTGTGTGTGTGTGTGTGTGTGTGTGTGTGTGTGGGGGGGGGGGGGGGGGGGGTCCCGTCCCCGTCCCCGTCCACGTCTCCATCTCCTCACATATAACTCTTTAAATATACCCTCAATTATATAATATATAATAGATGTCTAGAAAGAAGAAGCAAATGTGTGAACAACAAACTGCAGAAAAAAATGTGGCCAACGTCAAAAACAGAAATCAGCAGAAGACACAAAGAAGAAGCTCCATATCAATTTTTTTCAAAACAGTTGTACTCCAGGCCTGTAGAGGGCGCTGAGTGGAACTGCTTTATATCCGATAAAAGAGGAGTCTTGTTATTTGTCAGATTTAAGGACTGTTAGATCAGTAGTTTTGGATAATGCCAGAGCAGAAAGCTGGAAACCAAAACTGAGCACTGGTGCTCTCAGCCAGGTCAAAATTGCACCCTCCACAGGCTAAGTGTTCTCCTGCGGGGATGTGTTGTTTTCTGGGTGCGTGTAACAACTGCACTTCATACTATTTATTTAGAAAAATAGCATGCTTGATTTGAACCTTTGTAGATGTTTTTGAATTTGCATTGTACCTGAATTTGAAGCCAATAAGACCTCTTTGGTTTGCTTTTATCAGCAGCAAAAGGTTTGCATGTGACTGGAACATAACCTTAATTACTATTTCACATAAACTCACTTTGAGCTTCTTAATAAAGCCTATAATGTGCTCCCTGCAGTGGCATGGGATGACTTTGTAGGCCGGTTGTTTAATCCTTTAACCCAATGTGCACTGTCATTATATCACATGTATCTCTTAGGTAGGGATGGGTACTGAATTAGGTACTTCATAGGTACCGACCGAATTCTGTCAAAAGTACCGAGTACCGATTCACATAAAACCAAAAGGTACCATGTTTACTCATTCATTCATTCATTCATTCATTCATTCATTCATTCATTCATTCATTCATTTTCTGAACCGCTCATCCTGCTCAGGGTCGCGGGTGGCTGGAGCCTATTCCAGCTGTCATTGGGCGAGAGGCAGGGTACACCCTGGACTGGTCGCCAATCAATCACAGGGCTAGGTTCCATGTTTAGGTACCTAAATGCATCCTTGTGACTGTGAGGGAGTGGAATAATTAGTGATTTTCCATGCTGGACATGAAAATAGCATTGCAAGGTTATATATTGAAGAATAAATATGTTAAATTGAAAAAATATATCATTTATTATTAAACACATTGATATCTTTTACCACATAAACACAAAAAAGTACCAAAAATTGGTACAGTAGAGTACCAGTACAGATTGCCAGGTACCGGGCATTGGTACCATATTGTTTAAATGTGAAAGGTACCCATCCCTACTCTTAGGTATCTAATTTTTCCAGGATTTAAAAAAATATATAAAAACATAAAAGAGGTTAACTTTACTTTTTAAGTTCAGCAAAAAGAAATCACATGATCACTAAAAGAGAATTTTGTTTTTTCAGCTACATGAACAAATATTCACTACTGTGGCTCACTTCCTCCTCACAGGGAGGAACTTGAGGTCAGATGTGAAATAAATATAGCTCAGATACTGAACACCTTATACTTTAGTTTACAGAGACAGCCTGCACACACATGTCAGCTTACAGCAGTACATGAGATCATACAGATAAAGTGCTCTGGAGGCATTGCACTCAGAGGGGAATTTGTGACCAGAGTTGGCATGGCATTTTGATTTATGTGCTGTTTTTTCTACAGTGTAGATACTGACACTGGGGGAATAAAATGTCTTTATGAAGAAATGTCTGTTGAGAAATATCACATTCCCTCTATTCTAGTAGATAATAAAAAAAAACAACTCAAGTAAAACCCTCAGGGACTCTGTGGTTTAGAACAACAGAGATTAGAACGAATGAAAAATAAGCGCTGATAAATAGAAAGAAAACAGTGTGCTCCTTTCCTACGTGACAGCTGACGTGAGGGCAACCAGCTGTTTCTTCAGCCTTAAGCCAAAAGAGGAAGATTACAGAGCCTGAGAAAAAGGAAGGGAATTTATATCACAGACATGAAGACATCTCAGGCTCTGCTGAATGAAGCGTTTTCACACAGCAGAGCTTTTCTGGCATCCAAGAAACGGCTGCATTTACCATCAAGATTACACTTTGACTGCCACAGATGCTGAAACAGAAAGGCACTCATTGTGTCAAACTTAATATGAAGGGATATGCAAGCTTTTCAACACTTACCTAATACAACAGACACAGAGATTAAGTAATTCCTTAAGAGGGTTATTCACCACTCAGATATGGCTTTTTCTACATGAAGAGTAACACGGATGTTAAACCTACAAGCCGTCGAATAATAAATATTGACGTTTTGCAGCTCACATTTCTGTGCCTCATGAAGAACATTGTTTCATGCACTCAAGTGCACAATGACAGCTTGATATGTTCATACCCTGAAATGTGGCTAATAACCCACCAAGATAAATCAAAGTTCATTTACATCCAGTGACAATGGGATGATGATATGGAGCCCTGCAGCAAGTTAGATTTGCAAAACTTAATTTGTTGTTCCAAAGTTCACCTGCTTCAATCCAGTGACGACTTTTTGCAGCAGAATATTTGGTGTGTGGCACAGAGAACTATCAGGCTATCACTGAAAGACTCAACTAGACAGCAATGAAAATAAGTTAAATCCACATCCATCGTACAACAGTGATGAGACTAACATTGATAGGAGAGGAAAGTGGCTGTTGACTTTACCCTCTATTGAAAACAGACATGAGAGCGCCAACTAAAGGTCCTCAAGACAGAGTGAGCGTCAGCCAGAGACCAAGTGTTTCAGGTGCGATAATGACTTGTCAAAAGACACAACAATATGGATAGGACAAGAAACGGTACTGGCATCTGATAAAAAGTGCCTGCATGATACATAATCCTGATACACCAAGAGGTCAAAATTTAAGTGGCACAACTTTTAAAGAGTTACGAGAGTTAAAATTTGAAAAGTTGTATACTGCACCTTTTAAGGTAAAAATCTGTTTCTTTTTGTTGTTTGTTTTTTTTTTCTCTACAGGGGTTACTCCTTGTTTTGCTGTTCCCAAGTGAAAATAAACCATTCAATGCAGTTTTAACTTTTAAATATGTTTTTCATTTTTTTCCTCAACTTTTGATTTAACATGTTTTGTAGTTTACGTTTATTTTTTTAAGGAATTTGTATCTATCAAACGAAGCAAAATCATATGTTTTAATATGTTCATCATGCTGTAAAAACCGAGATGTACTAGTCCTTCATCTTTAAGACGAGTTTTAGTAGCCCAACTGATAAACGTGTTGATGCGAGGGGTGGGTTAGGTCTTGTTTTTGCCCAGAAAAATGTTATTGTGTCAAAGTGGGGTCTTTGAAGCACATTCCTGTCAGTGCAGTGTAGACAGCAGTCCACAGGGGAAAGAGGAAAATGAGAGGTTTGGCGAGCAACAGGAAAACCGCTATGAGAACACATTCCGGGCAGAGCTGGCTCTCTCTGTACGGGACAATAAGGGGTGGGACAAAACGGTGTACTATTTAAAAAATGTAATCTTCCCTTGAAATCTGGACCATAGACAACAACAGAAACGTATTCTTACTTAATGGAAAAGGACTTGCAGTGAGCTCTTACTGGGAAGCGGAAGAAGTCTGGTCTGTTTCCAAACCGACGACGATGGTTCGTGTTGTCGGTTTATCAGCGCAGATTTGGACCTAGATGAGATAGGCTACAGTTCGCTGTTTGTCGTCCTCCCGCCAGCAGTGTCGTCTGTCCCTTCTCTTGGCATATATTTTAACTTCAATCCTCATCCTGGGACCACCATTATCAAACAATAGAGCCGTTTTAAGTTTTTACAGCAAAGAGGAAAACTGCGGAGGAACTTTTTCCAAGAATCGTTGGTGGGCAAATCAGGAAAGGATGTGAGCTCTCAGTGGATGAAACATCTGCAGCTGAGCCCTTCAGACGAAAAGTAAGGAGATTTGCCTCATTGATGAAATGAAGCCAGATGTGTTTTAGCCTTTTTCCCTTCTTTTGAAACACTTTGGCTACTGTGGGACGCTGCAAGCTAACGTTAATGTGGGAAACGTGTGGCGTTCGCGTCTGTCAAGTTAAAAGGTAAGCAGAAAACAGGTAAACACGTAAAACATCTGTCTTCCTCTTTTTAGAGTTTTTAGTCCTACAAAATGCTTTAGTACTAAATTAAGTTGTTCATACTGACCATTTAGTCAAATTTGTTAGCCCTCTTCATCACTCCACGTGTTACCAGATGTGGACCAACAGGTGTCATGATGTGGTCTCCCTGATCCAAATAAGCAGACAGTGAACGCATCACATGAACCTTTTTCATAATCACTGACTTCTCTTTTCTGATTTTGGGTTATTTTGTCATCTTTTTTTCTCATTGCAGTCAAAGTCTACAAATGTATTGAAGTTCATATCACACATCACAACATATCTGTGTATAACATAACATTTAAACTTCTTTAATAATGTTAAAAGTTGATCGAACCTGCTTAACTCCATCATATCAGAGAGGAAAGAAGACATCTAAATTTTCAACAAGCTTTACTGATTGACCAAGCCAATACAAAGACACATATTTTCACATAGTAGTAGTAGAAAACACAATGCTTTAATTGTAATAGTAAATGTATGTGTGAAGCATTATATTTAGGAGTGGCAGCTGTCTGTGTACATGTCACATACTGTATTTCATAAATTTAGAGAAACACACCTTTTTTCAAAGGAAGGTTTGTGGTCAGTATTTTGCAGATATTTTATACTTTTTTTTTTGTTTTTAGACGGTGATCTGTCCTTGTGAGTTGCAGCTTTGTCGTTCTTAAGTTCACCTCTTTTTATCACTTTGTATCATGTTCACCAAATATGCAGATTTGCTGCATAAAACAGGACCAAGATCAGCCAGGTGACTGACATTGAAAATATTTAAGCGGAACTGATCTCTGATATACCTAGTTTGCAACTATCCACCATATGGAGGCATAAAAAGTTTCATCAGTTAAAAACTTTAATTTATTGAAGTATTACCAGTGATCAATGTAGTGGATAAATGCTGTTCTATAACCAGTTAAAACTTCTTAAGTTAGTTTAAATATTGGATCTGAATACCTCCTGCTGCTCATATTGTTGTAGGAGCTTCTTGAAGTGCATATACTTGTTTCTCTCATTCAGCCATTCTACTCATACATAGTGGGAAACATCCTTCTTTTTTGTGTCTCATTAATGATTGAAGTCACACAGGCTCTGATATTGTTCTCCATCACATCATTTTTGTGATGCCAGTCCTCCAACATAAACTTGGCTTTCTTTGTTTCTATAAATTCTTGTTCTTCATACCCAGTGTTTATAGGGTATATTCATCCCTTTTCCTACCCAGCCATGCATTCACTACAGGGATGCATGTAAGAGCATGCAAACAGCAACTGAGCCATAGAGCTTGCCAAGCCTGGCTTTGTCTGGAAAATGAAGATACAATCAGTGTGTCGCTGTAACCGGCAGACGGCTCCAATCACTGGATTACAGATTTATTTTACTGGTTAAACTGAACAATCATGCTTTAAATGTGAGGTTGAGACATAGATTAAGAACTAAATTTGATGTCATGTTGCATTTTGAACCACATAATAGAAGGTTTTACGGTAGCTCTGCTTTAAGTTACGTTCCAGAAACAGAGTTTTAGGGGGTTTGATGTTAAGAGGCCCAGTGGAGGAGCTGTTTGAGGCTGCTGTGCTATGCCATCCACCACTCTAACCACACACAGTCATCCAGATGGAATGAGAGATTTGCCTCCCTGAGTAAAAGCCCTGTAGATGAGAGGAAGAGATGACAATGGATCTTTTCCCCCTTGGGTCAGGCTGCTGTAGCGTTGGGCAGAACGGAGTCAAACAGAAGAGGGCTCAGAGAGGAAGTGTTCAGGGGTTGAGAGTCATGATGGTGGATGTGATTTCCTATGTTGTGACCCTGTGAATGATAAAACTGATGGCCAAAGAAATTAGATACATGCATGCTCCTCCACTGAGAATAGGTTGATTCTGTGGGTGGAGATTTGTTTAGATTATCCTCTCTGTGGACCCACAGAATAACCAACTCTGACATGTGGGCTGCATGAAACAGGAAGTGTCGCTCTCTCTTCAGTAAAATACAACATGTGGTTAAGTGACTTTGTGCCGCTGGTTCTCATGTGACAAACTTGAGCTTTGCAGCTAAGTCTAAGGAGGACAGCTCCAAGATACTTTTTTGAAATGTTATATCTCTCACATGAAATGCAGGAGCCTCTAATCAAGCAGGGATTTAACATTTGATTTGTCAGATTGATAAACCAGAAACACCCTTTAGAACATCCTGTGTCAGTTCACTGTCAGCTTTGGTTTCTCATCAGTGACATTTGACCGACTGACAGACACAAAGAACGCAGTGTGAAGCCTTCCTGTAGCTGCTGCTAAAATATACCATGCTAGATGAATCAAAACTAAAGCAGGATATCCGTAGTTTTTTTTCGCTGACGTAGAAGTTCTTCTGTCAGATGTGTAGCACGAGTAAGGCTTGCTTACTGTGAGAGACATGAGGATGGATGGCTATTTTATGAGAATGCTTTAATATGGTCTTTTTTAAAGTATATCTTTATTGACAAATTGATGTGACTGTGTGAGTCTGATTGTCTACTTGATTTGAATGAAGCTGTGGGAAAAGTTTGTCTAATCAATTTCTTTCTACTTAAGCATATTAAGAGTGTAAAACCTTAGCTTCAAATCAATTCCGTTAAGTTCACAACTCTGCATTTTCTTATTACTTAAAGATTTGTGTTTAAGGTTTTGCTCTGAAGCTTGTAGACAAAGATGTATCTGATTAATTATGCTAAAATGAAACAGACTGGCAACGAACTCTCTGAAGTGGCAAAAATATGTAGATACGTATATATGTGCACACTTAGTTGACTAAACAACAAAATGTCATCATTTTATGTAGTTTGCACCAGAATGAACAGAGGTTAAAAAAATTGTTTTTTTTTTCACACATTTTAGGCCCAAAAACACAAATGACTGAATGCATAATACAAAAATGTGTCTTAGCTAGTGTTGACGTCAAGTCACCAACCTTGAGTCAGAGTGAAGTTTAAAACCCTCAGTGTTCAGAGAATAATTAGAGTCTAGTCTGAGTCTGGCCCCCTTTACCGGAGTCTGAGTCCAAGATGAGTTCTCATAGTTACCTACGCCAAGGAGGTTATGATTTTGGGAGAGTTTGTCTGTCTCTTTTTTTGTTTTTTCTGTTTCCCTGTGAACAACATAACTGAAAAAGTAACAAACAGATCTTCATGAAATTTTCAGGAAATGCCCAAATAGGATAAAATAAAGTGATTTAATTCTGGAGGTGATCTTGATCACTGTCTGGATCCAGGAATTTTTTAAAAGATTCTTTATCATTGTGAGACAGGGCTGTTTTCACCATATGTGTATATAACTCCACGATAAATAGTCGGATTGCTTTGCAAAATGATACAAGACAAAGTCACCATAATTTCTGACAGATGTAAAACTATGATCCAGATCCTGGCAATATTCTGGATACTAAGATCCAAAATATGAAATATGTACTGGGTCATCATAACTTTCAACATTGTCAAGTCAATAATTATCATACAAACCTGCAGGTAACACCAAATTGTAGCAGACAGTCTGCTGAAAGGGAGTATAACATTAAAGTAGGACTAAAGTGTTGCGTGACAATCACAATATGCTTGGCGGAGGTCTGCGCTCTCTGAGTGCTTTTCTAGTCTATTATAGAAAGGAAAGGTGTTGAATTCCAAAGTGTTGACCGTGGTGGGATTACTTAAAATGTCCAATTAACCATTGGCTACATAGCATTTTTTATGTACATTTGTTATTTTTTATTACTATTTATAATATTTTATTTATTGTTACCTCATTTATTTTATTTCAATTTCTTTGACTCAAGCAATTAAGCTATGAGGCTCACAAAATATTATTTTAAATGTGTATAATTTATTATTAAGGCAATTATGTTATGAGACTTAATAACTCAAAAATGCCAGTAGCCCACCCACTATCAGCATTGTAGCTAACTGAACATCTGGGGCCCAGGGGATGAGTCACTGAAGTCACAGCTTGGAATGTGATCAACAGTAAAGGCTAACTGTAGCGTCTCACATACTTTCCTGGGTGCATCCTAGAGATATGTCTGTCAAAGATTGACCAACATGTTCCCCTCAATGGGTCTTTTTACGTTCTGCTGTACTCCACTCTGTGTATGTTACAGCGCTTTTGCTTGCAACATTTATATTTCTTAAAGGAAAACACGCAAATAGTTGCATCACTTAAGGCTGAACAAGGCTGTACTTGAACACACTTGCATACATTTGCCTTAATCTGAATAAATTATAAAGACCTTGTACAAAAATATCTGCCAACGGTCAGGCAGGAAAGGAGAGAGTTCTCCTCTCCATCTTCCTATTCCTTCTAAAGATCTCGAAAGTCAAAACTGAGCCTAAGCCTCAAGTACAGCAGTAACTGGTCCAAGCTACAGCCCTTACCAGTCAGTACACTTATCAGTAAAGAGTTTCTGCCTTGGTATTTTAATAATCTACTACCTGAATGTAAAAAAAGCCTCAATGACAGATGGCATTTTGCAGTGCAGTGTGGTTCAGAAGTATGTTGATATAGAAAATATAGGATGAAGTTGTATGCAGTGTCTGGTTAAAATGGTGTATAAACATCTGGGAACATCTATACTGTAAACTCTTTTTCTAAAGTGATGAACAATCTTCCGTTCCTCTGGCGTTCTCATCTGCGCTGCCATCAGTCTAGTGAATCTTTTTCTTGTATCATTTATCTTTTGACCCTCTTATCTCTGATTTTCTCACAACATGAAAGTTTGCCTTTAGGGCAGAGGAAACATGTCGCAGGTAATCAGTGCAACCTGTGGTTATTCTCAGTAAGTTTTTTTCTGCTTCAGGGGCCTTAATCTTTAACTTTCAGCTTGATTTCTGTGAAGATATTTTATCAAGTTGTTCTACGCAGTTTAGCCATCTTATATGGTTTACCACCTTCAGACTGACATGTTAATTCTGGGCTGGTGTAGCTGAGACTTCATTTGTTCACAGCCACTTGGGATTCATGTATCCGAGCTCATTCAGCCAGCTTTGAGGTAACAGGACACACCTGGAGAGTTACATTGTGTACAGATCACAGAAGATGAAACAGGATATAAGCAGTCTTATTATTTTATATGTCACCATTGCGTTTACTTGGTGTGTTGTTCATTGAGGGTTTCACAATCACAATCTAAAGAGCATGCATACAACATACATCTAGTTCCATTACATTGCTATAAAACTCTGAAAAACCACAATAAAATATGAAACCAACAATAAAGGTGCCTTCAGAATAACAATGAATAGGCTTGAGATAAAAGAAAGGGGTTTTTTTTTGTTTGTTTTTGGAGCAGGGTAATTTTGGGGAGTAAAAACAAAAAGCCCTAGAATACAACTAGAATACAAAAAAACTTACATTTTAAAAAGTATTTTTTCTGTAAAATAAATAAATAAAAGCTGTGTCTGCTTCCCTTAAGTTATGGTTTATGTAATGCTCACTGTTGATGATTTTATGACTTTACAAATATTACACACATGTAGTTTTTGATGGATAATTTTTAACATCGGTCAGATACGTTTTATCATTTCCTTTAAGTAAAGCATCAGGATTTAAGTTCACCTGTGAGACAACTTGCTCACTCGAGTGGCTTTGTCTTATACCACAGCCCTCCTGCTTGCGTGACCCTTAGCTGTGCCGACCTAAACAATGAGCAGACCTGAGTCTCGCCGGCCAGCCGGGTGGGGCCACTCAATGGCAGGAAATGTAGCCATCAATATTTACTCTGCGAGCGAGGCAGTCAAGGAGCCGACAGGCCTGGAGCCTGGTTAGCACAGCGCTGCACACAGTCTTAGCACACATACACAAACACTCTGAAGTGCTGTTACAGACTCCTTCCCCTAAGCCCCCTTTTTTTCCCCACCCCATGCAATTACAGCACAGGCAGACAGGCTGGATCCTAGGACTGTTGTTTTTGACCTCACAGCTTCCTCTGCCAGAGTGCAGGCATTAGATCCTTTCCCTCAATGAAAAAAATATATTCAGTTACGGTACATCGCAGTATGAAGTTTCAGGATGAAAGAAGAGAAAGTATTTGGGAATTTACCTATTTTTTTTTTAGAGTAACACAAATAAAATCTTCGTTTCTCATAAATCAGTTTGTATCTAAAAGACTAATCGTGTTGCATGAACTGTTAATATTCATCATGTTTCTGTTTTACAGAGATGGGAAGCTCTGCTCTGCTTACAGTGTTGCTTATTGGGGCGTTTTTTGGGGGTTCTGCTGTCCGAGCAGGTGAGTCAACGGTCAGATGTAGTGAATAATAATATGAATGAATAATAAGAATCACTTAATGCTCCCTTTATTTCAAAGAAACCAACTCCAAGGTTTTAGTTCTGTGGCCTGTTCCTTCAGCTGAACATCATCTGTATTGTTGTATTCCACAGAACTTACCAACCCCCCAGAGTAAAACAATAAGAGCGGTTTCTAGTGAACAAGCACAGACAGGCAGAGTACAATACATACCTGGCATGAGCTGCCTGTGTTAACCGGTGGTAGAGCACACACAGCACAAACCACAGCTACAGAAGAGAAGAAGACAGAACGTGAATGGTGTAAAGAGTGTCAGGAAAATAAGGTCTCATGTGACAGGAGCTATTGCGTTGATGCCACCTCGTATAATTCCCATTGTTTATTTTCCTGTTACATTCAGGTTCATTGTGTACTACTGGCGTATGATTCAACAAAAAATACCTGTCCTACTGGGATTTCACAAGTTTCTCTCATCTACTTGATACTGTGTTGATGGCGTTAGCATTTCTCTTTGCTCCTCCACTGGGGTTTCCCTCTGATGAAGGATCAGTTTACTTAAAAGTATACTGTATCACTCAACTAAGTTATCATTGACTGGTATGTAGGAACTTTGTTACCATGCCTTTTTTTCAACATCATTCGTGTGTGCTTCTTGTATGTCAGACTCCGAAGACGATGGGAAGCTGGTGTGCAAGTGTGAGAATGAAAAAAATACATGCACGAATGGAACGTGCAGAGATGACATCTGCTTCTACACCTACACGAAGGGCAACGAGGAGTGGGGCTGTTTCCCCAATTCAGTCTACTTTGAGCAGTGCTTTACCCGCTTCGAGGGAGTCTTTGCTCACTGCTGCAGAGAGAATTACTGCAACGCTGACACCACACCACCTCCAGGCATCGGTCAGTCCTCACAGTCCTAACAATGAATATTTAAACACTAAGCATGTGGTATTGAGCTTGGTAGCCCAGCCTTACTTAGTCCTCTAAGAATCATCCTTTAATTCAGTGCATTACTTTGCTCTTATTGGATTCCAAGCTCCTCTCCAGATAGTAACTGGTTCCCCCTTGTGGCTACTTAGAGCATAATAATACTGGTTTCACAAGTTTTAAAAATGTGTGTGTCTGCATGTGTCTGACGGCTGATGTGTGTGCAGATGGAGAGTCAACAACACCGCCTCCAGATGCCAGTCGTCCGGAGCTGTGGATCACAGTGTCTTTGCTGCTGCTGATCACGACTGCCAGCGTGTGCGGCCTGGTGCTGTTCCTGCGCTTCAGACGTACACTCTGCAGACCCAAATATCCCGAAGACCATGATGCAACTGTGCTCAAGGTTCCTAACGGAGATGACCCAACATATGGAGTAAGAAAAGTTAAAAATAACACTAATCACTACAACATCAAGCATTTTGCTGTTTCATCTTTCATATATTGTCATCTCTGCGTCTTTGTCCCATTCTTCAGGATATCTTTGATGAGTTTTGTACATCAGGAAGTGGCACAGGGCTGCCATATTTGGTCCAAAGAACTATGGCTAGACAAATCTCACTCGTTGAATGTGTTGGTGAGTCTCCTTCCTCGACACTGCAGTGGTTCTATGCTTTGTTTGTTCATTTGTAGCTATTTAACTTGTGATTCTGGGTCCAGGTAAAGGCAGGTATGGAGAGGTGTGGAGGGGAACCTGGATGGGGGAGAGTGTGGCCGTCAAGATCTTCTCATCAAGAGATGAGCAGTCCTGGTTCAGAGAGACTGAGATATACAATACTGTTCAGCTGAGACATGACAACATACTGGGTAAACATAACAGTAGCAAGAGTTTTTTTTGTGATGTGTTTCTTTAATACCGAGGGAAATATCAACTTGACACTAATGCTCTGTGTTTAGGTTTCATAGCTTCTGACATGACATCGAAGAACTCCAGCACCCAGCTGTGGCTCGTCACTCATTTCCATGAGCTGGGTTCCCTGTACGACTTCCTGCAGTACAGCAGCCTGGAGCCGGAGAGCTGCCTGAGGATGTGCCTGTCTGTGGCCTGTGGCCTGGTCCACCTCCACACTGAGATTGTCAGCTCCCAGGAAAAGCCAGCTATAGCCCACAGAGACCTGAAGAGCCGAAATATCCTGGTGAAGCGCAACGGACAGTGCTGCATTGCTGACCTAGGTGGGGCTCAGAGTTGTCCAGATAACTCTTTCTTTTATGATTCCACTCAAAAAAAAAAAAGTCTAAACCCTGCTTTTCGGTAGATTATCATTATTGTGCAATACCACTTAGATAAAATGTTGTATTCATGCCCTTTGCTCACTCGCCTTAGGTTTGGCTGTGATACACTCACAGTCTCATGACTACCTGGATGTGGGCAACAACCCTAGAGTGGGGACTAAGCGCTACATGGCCCCTGAGGTGTTGGATGAGACCATTCGTATGGACGTCTTTGAGTCTTATAAGCAAACTGACATTTGGGCTCTGGGCCTGGTCTTCTGGGAAATTACCCGTAGGACCATTGTGAATGGTAAGGAGAGAGTGGGATTGTTTGTTTTTAGCCCAACTGAGGAAACGATTCAAAATGTATAAAATAGTACACAGTTTATGCAAACATCAGCCAGTCTTTAATCAGTTGATGCATTAGCTATCTACTCCAGCCACACCATGTTATAGTTTTGTTTTCTTTGTCATGTCTGCCTGGCTCTGGGCAAGTGTACATAAGAGGCAGTTAGTCCCGTGTCTCTCAGCACTCCAGTGTTTTCCTAGTCTGTGTCTGTCTGTCTCTACTATCCTCTCTCATGATTAGCGCTGCAGTAATTATAAACAGTCTTATCTGGTGTCAGCACTCACTTGTACATAGTCCAGATGCCAGTGCACACAATTTGGAAATGCAACACACATCAACGCATGAACAACCACGCACAAACACACTTAGTCAACATAAACAGAGGTTTTTTGTTGTGCCCATGCCCGTGCTCTCATACAACACACACACTCTGCAGGCTTTGCTCCATCCCGGTGTGGACGCCAGGGAATTGATATCTCCTGCTACTTTCTTGTTTAGTCAAACATACTTCACAAAACTCCCACTACAGACTATCTCCTTTTCCAAGTGTGCCAATCAGGTCTTTGTCGATAGAAATGTCAGTTTGTCTGAAATGGAAGAGGAGATAAATCAGTGATTTATGATTTTCTGCTTCTTTCTCACCTGAGCACGCTACTAGTTAGCAGAAACTGTTGGTTGTTTTTCTGCTCGACTTGAGATAAAACACAAACAGGATACTTTTTTTCCTTCCAGGGATTGTGGAAGAATACCGTCCTCCCTTCTTTGACCTGGTGCCCTTAGATCCCAGCTTTGAGGAGATGAAGAAGGTGGTATGTGTGGACCAGCAGAGGCCCTGTCTGCACAACCGGCTCCATTCCCATCCAGTAGGCATCAGATAATACACATACACGCATAAATATACATCACATAAGTACCTTCTTATTTCCTGAAGGTGTTTAAATCTCCAAAGGGTCGCCACGGCCTTACTAGAGAAGATGTCACCATCAACAGGATGTCATGTGACTTTGAACTTCTGGCTGTTTCTGGTTTAAGGGCTTTAGAGCCTTATGTATCAAAAGAAAGAAAACAAAAAGGGGAGGGAAAGGAAAAGGTTTGAATTTACGCGAGTGCTAGAAGAGGCACAGCTGAGGCGTGATCCTGCTCCCAAAACTCTAGTCACACAACAAAAAAATGCATTTGCATTCTACTGTGTCATTTTTACAATAATCTCTGTGTTTCCAGATCCTGTCAGCTATCGTGAAAATCATGAAGGAGTGTTGGTACCAGAGCCCACCAGCCCGCCTCACGGCCCTTCGTGTGAGGAAGACGCTCTCCAAACTGGAACCTGAAAGTGACTTCAGCATCGAAAAATTAAAGAGAGACATTTAGAGCAGAGTACAAGGATGAAACAGGGACACAACATTCAAAAATAAAAAGGGCCAGAAGGGATAAATCACCACATTCAAACAGCATGGGTGCATATGATTAGCATATATTGAGCTAATGACTAATACAGTCACTGCTCTTGATTAAAACCATATGACTTCAAGCAGTAGTGTCTAGACTGGATCACACCTGAGGCTATCTTTTGAACGTAGCCTCATTTTCATCTCTCTTGTATCTGGTGCCTTCAATCTAAAGGCTCCAACAGGGAAAATCATACGGACCCAAGATTTGTCGCACTCTGTTTCTTTTTATAGTTACTTCACAGCTGTCAAGGTTTAAAACATTTCTACTGCAGAATAACAGAAGATCAAATCTCAGGTTATTCTGCGCTTACAGGCTTCATCCACTTTTGTCCGAGTCTCCTTTGTTTAGAGGAGGACCTGGCAGAGCACAATTCTTGAGTTCCTTTTGCAAGTGTGCCTTTTCTTTAAAATATAGCAAAATTGCACTTATGGGTTTCCACCACATTGACCAAAGGCACCAAATCATACAGTACACAAAAAATCTTTAAAAAGCACAGAAAATGTGCAAATAGTAACATTCTCTCACCAAAGCAAATTTTCTGTTACAGTGTATTTAACTTGTATACAATGAGCATCTGTTACTTGCACATGGACACATTAAGCTACTTAGTTGTACATATTGTGACAGTATTAAAGAAGTGGTCTTTTATCAATCCTGTTTTTATTGTATATCTATTTTTAATGGGGTATTATTTCTTAATTAAGTGAACCCATTTTATACACTTTTTAATGACACAGCCTTTTCAAAGTATTTTTTTACACATCTGTAGGCCTGAAATGTACCGTCACCATAATTATGGTCAGTAAAGGAATTCACAAGCAGAAATGTAAGATTGTATATGTTGAATAAACAATGTTTTTCAAGTATTCGTGGTGTGCGCACTACTCCAAGCTCTCATGATTGCAGTTTTCTTGTTGACCAGCAGAGGGCATCAGACAACAGACAGAGATCCATGTTGTTTCCAGTAATGCAGCTTACCCTCAAAGAATTACTGTGTAATCTGTTTTGCAGTTGTGTTTTGATTTGTATTGCATCATCTTAAAACTGTTCAAAAAACAGATGTGTACCATAGTATCATCAATACATGAAGATATCAACAGGGAACTACAGTGACCAATAGTGATCAGGTGTAGGGAGAGTATTGATCAATTATCAGAGCTAAAATCAAATAATCAAAAATACACAGACCTTTATGGAAAAATAAACACATAAAAGAAGCATATCATTTCAAACATACAGCCTTATGCAATTTGAAGTCTCATGTTTTAGACGTAGACGAGTCACAAATGTAACTTGCGGTACTTCTTTGAAGCTCTTCGCGTGGCATCTGTAGAATGAATAGTATTTGGAGTAGTCTCCTTTCATAGATTTCTCTCCAGAAACAAATGTATTCTCTGCTGTTGATCCAGTCATGGTCAAAGATAAACATTAGAGCAACAGGCCTGAGGTGGGAAAACATCTAACAGTTGCAAATACAATCAAAAAATGTCCCAAGAAGAAATCTCAACGAATGTTTCCCACTGGTATTTGAAAACAGTTGTGTCAATTCTGTCCTTGTCTAAATTACTCACATACCAATGTTTTCACTTTGTACCCTGCTTTCTTCTTTATCTGGTGTGTGTGTGTGTGTGTGTGTGTGTGTGTGTGTGTGTGTGTGTGTGTGTGTGTGTGTGTGTGTGTGTGTGTGTGTGTGTGTGTGTGTGTGTGTGTGTGTGTGTGTGTGTGTGTGTTTTCTGTCTTTCTGGTTGTTGAACAAACTCCAGAGTGATAATACTCCCTCAAAGTCCCCCGTCTGTCTGGTCAGTCAAATGAAGAGCTGGTTATTTTTAAACACTGCAGGGAGGGGGTTGTTCAAGTATCAGAGAGGCCAAACTCCCTGCCTGTGAAAGCAGAAGCCCCTCTCACTTCTCCCTCTGTTTTCCTCCTGTGTATTCTTACTATGGGATCACTCCGAATGGCTCAGCCGAGACAGGGGGATTTGCTCAGCAGACATGGTGCACTGAAGAAATGTGGAGATAAATTGGACAGGGCTTGATAATGGACAGATATAAAGCCACAGAGGAGACTATGCAGACACAATTAGGCTTGAGGATAGATCAGTGAGAGTGCTAGAAAGAGGACAGGTGATAAAAGCAGACACAGATCCAGTCCCAAATGTACCTGACTCACCTCTTCCTGCACTACTTTCCCAGAAGTGGCAGTTGGGTGGGTTGTGGTAGTATCGACAAGCCAGGTCCCTTGAGGGAGTGAAAGCCTTGAATGGATGTGGACCAAAACTCCTTTTCCATCTTTAAATCTGGTTTACTTTACTCTCTTTCCTCTAAAACGGCAAGCTTCTGTTACTTCCTGCAACATCTGATACTGCAGCTGATATTTGATACAAGATAAATTTAACAATAAGGAAATAAATGTTGCACAACTGTCTTCTTTCATGCTGGCTTAAATCAGATTTGTCTCAGACTTTGATCAGCTGAAAGACAGCTGATCAGACTGCATGGCTCTCAAGTCGATGTGTCACTTATTAAATAAATGATTATAGAATATGCATGGTTGGGTTTATCCAGTCAGACTACGTATTCAGGATATTGTGAGCAGCTTGGGCCTGTGTTGCACAAATAAGCCAAGCATTGCATTCTCGTCACCTACTCCCAATTAACCTACATGCATAGCAAGTGACAATGTTTGATAAGTCAGTCACAGTCACATGAAATTCCTGCTGTTTGCATTACAATAATACGTTGTGACTAACTTCAAATATTTGCTTTAATTTACAGTCACGAGTCTGTGGATCATCTCCGTGTATACATTGTGTAGGAACAAGATGTAATCAGTCATCAGAATGCTCAACATTATCTATACATGGTCTTAAGCATGACCTCTCTTATGACGTGAAAAGAGACATTTCAGCATTTTATATTTCTAGAAATGATGTCAGTGAATGTTTGACCTCTGAATATGTTCCTGCTCAAAACAGATGACTAACCAAAAGTACGGTTTTGAGAAATAGCCATTACTAAACCCTGCCCTGTGATGAAACCAATGCATACAGTTGCTGAGTGACACCAGGAAATAAGTCATAAAACTGAGTTTTGCAGATTTGTTGAGTCTGATATTTGCTTTCATAAAATGAACACTACATGGATGTTACAGCCCAACTAAAAGGTGGCCCTATGGGGCTAACAACAATCCATAAATGATCCATACTAACACATACAAAACACCTTAAACGGTTACAAAAGGGGAATTTATTAAACACTAAACAAACAACATGACAACATCCCCGATGAGCGATAGCAAGGCAGCAGTCCCCAGCTCAAAAACCTCTCTTGCTGCAAGCTGCAGTGAGCTTTTCAAGGCTGAAACCAGGTGAGCCTCGTTGGTAATCAGCAGCCTCACCTGGAACCAAGCAGGAGAGAAAGGGAACACACACACACAGCCGTAACACCCCCACCCTTAAAACCAATGAATAAATAGTTTCATTAAAATTACAATAAAAAAAAAACATTTATTCATTGAATTAAAGTGTTTTAAGCATTTATTTTGAAATCTTGACTCAAATAACTCAATATGGTGCTACTTACAGACTGTAGTAAAAAACTACCACTACAAAAATCAAAAACCAAAAATACTTACAGGACTGCTGCTAAAGAAGGTGTTAAAAGATGAATCATTATGGGAAACATAATCAAAAAGGGCCAGCTAAATATGCTGCAGCTTCATTAAAAAAAATGCAGCACCAATCCAAAAAGGTAGCCAAAAAGTGGTTGCCACTCCCACAGACGACAAAACTGGCTACCACCATGAGGTGCACACAAAAACAAAACACAATTATCAAACATCTAACGCGGTAACTTACGATGACCAACACCAAAGTGGCGAGCAGTCAAACGACTGGATCAACACACGTAGCCACAACTACCAAGTGGTTGCCGTTAACTGACAGTCACACACACAAGATCCCACACAAAATGATCACCCAGGAGTCTTAAAGATACACAAGTCACTGCTAAATGCAAAATCAACCTTGCGAGGCAAAGGAAGCCACACCCACCACCACAGATCCCCCAGATCTGTAGGGTGACTTACCAGTCCTAATGAAAGAAAAACTCTACAATTAAGTACGACGAGTAACAGGAAATGTCTTTACCAAAATGGTGAACCACACAACCACACACAAAATGGTTACATTGTAGCCACAACTACACACAAATGTTGCAACTTGCACCCAAGAAGCAACCAAAGTAACCAAACAAAAGTGGAGTGCAGTTACCACCCAAAACAAGACAAACCATAAGTTACAGGACACAAAAGTACTTAAAAGTAGATGCACACAAAGTGACCAAACCAAAGTAGTCTTCACAATCATAGACACCCATTGCTTTACCAAACTTACCTGAGTCACCCTAATCCTGCCTACAAAGATAACTCACCTACCTAGTCTTCAGTGGCTTGCCGAGCTCGAGGCCTCACTGAACTCAGAGTAGGCGGTACTCCAAGCACAAGTGTGCCCCCTCCTCAGGATTACCACCAAAAATAAGAAAGGCAAAATAAAAAAGTGGCAAGTTCTTCACTGCCCGGCAACTAACTAAATAGGGTGCTCAGCAAACAAGGTTTAAATAAAGCAAACAACTAATGAATGTTCTAAGAACAGAAGACTACTTAACCCAAAAGGTCACAAAAAGCAAAACTAAAAAACAGGCATACCACACCTCATGGACATTCAGATCCCGGACGAGCCCCCATTTGTTACAGCCCAACTAAAAGGTGGCCCTATGGGGCTAACAACAATCCATAAATGATCCATACTAACACATACAAAACACCTTAAACGGTTACAAAAGGGGAATTTATTAAACACTAAACAAACAACATGACAACATCCCCGATGAGCGATAGCAAGGCAGCAGTCCCCAGCTCAAAAACCTCTCTTGCTGCAAGCTGCAGTGAGCTTTTCAAGGCTGAAACCAGGTGAGCCTCGTTGGTAATCAGCAGCCTCACCTGGAACCAAGCAGGAGAGAAAGGGAACACACACACACAGCCGTAACAATGGATATAAAATGTTTGAATTTTGTGGTCATGAAATTTAAACTGATATTATAACTGAGCATTAATATAAATTTTTAACAGCATCTTCTTTTTCTGCCCTCATGCACTACATACTCTATTCTATCCTTTTTACAAAAGTATTCATCCTGTCAATCAATCAAACTTTATTTATAGAGCACTTTTCATACAAAAGAAATTAGCACAAAGTGCTGTTTTGGTTGTTATATTCCTGCTCACCTTATCCACTTTTGTACTGCAGTGATTTTATTCATTCAGTATTTACCTTAGTAGTTATAATGTACATCCAGTGCAAATAGATCTGTATATATATATATATATATATATATATATATATATATATATATATATATATATATATATATATATATATATATAGCTGCCTCGTTCAGGTGCATTGATGACATGGAGGTTATTGTTAGATTGTAATTTTTTAACGAAAATTAGGTATTGATTGATTAATAATAAATTAACAATTAAATCTATAGTTGGTAGTTTAATTTAAAAGCATATAACAAATGGTCTTAAGAAATGATTCTACCTCAAGGATGTTGAACTGTAATGTGAATTTGGTGCTTTATGTATATTAAACGTTGTTCTTCCTATTCCTGATTTTTTAATGAGTTCAGAGGACTAAGTAATTTTGCAGGAATTACAGTTGCATCATATTAAACCGTTTCCATATTTTTAAAGCCTTGCTGAAGCACTTGTTACCTGATACCTAACAAGATGATTAAAGATGAATATAATTCAGTTAAAAGAAAGTTTAAAAAAAAGAAAAGAAAAGAAAAGAAAAGAAAAGGTTTAAACCTGTCTGCACTGAAGTTAGCAACATTATATAACTGCATATATCTTTAAGTAGCCTTGCCCTACATAAGATTAAACCATAGGGGGAAAAATACAAATACATCATTTTTGTGGTGTTTCTATTTGTCATATTGTGAAGTTAAAATGTTTAATCCCTTTCCTTAGTGGAAGACTGGAGGGCAGTAATGACCTAGCTTTTTATTTCTAACACAGCCATGACCTCGGTAGCATAGGGGACATGCATGCAGCAGACAGCCCTCCCCTTTTAAAACACACACACACACACACACACACACACACACACACACACACACACACACACACACACACACACACGCCCCTTTAAATACGTCACTAGCCAAGCTGGCTGGCTGGCTGGCTAGTATTTGGCGGTGTGGTGTGTGTGTGTGCGGTCGGACTGTGGTTGTGTTTCAGGTCTGGCCGTGTTGATAACGACACATTTCGGACGCATTTCATCGCGTAGAGATGGGAATTCTGAAGAAATGGCTCTAAAACAAATTGCCCTGTCGCTGCTGGCCCTGCTCGGCTCGGTGGCTGTCGGTAATGGTAAGTTTGAGCTGAGCTCCTCTTCGGCTTTGTCTCGATGTGTTTTCCTGGACTGGGCATCGCCTGTTGTCGCTCATCGTCATGGCGCTCTGGATCAGGGATTTGGCTAACCATGTTTAGCTAACGTCGACCTCAAACCCACAGTTGCCGTTGAACCAAAAACTCGTGTTTTTAATTCATTAACCTTTAAATACTGTCGTATTTTTGTAGAGAGAAACCCGAGCCTGAAGTGGTCGGTATTGAAGACGGAGCAAGTAGCTAAACCACAACAACAACATGGTGGGGCTGTTTGTTTCGAGGCGCCAGCTAACGTTGGCTAGCTAACTCATACACACCGATAAAGTTAAATACTGTGTCTTCTTAAGTTTCTATTGTGAGCAGCTAAATTGAATTTGTTGTATTTAATAAAGGTATATCATTGAACCAAGCGGTTAATCATATAACACAGCCTGGCTGTAGTTATCTGCTATTATGCTAACATATTTACAAAACCGTCTCCCTGGCTTGTGACTGCTTATCACTGTATTACTTAGAGATACAACATTGTAATGATAGTAGACTGGTTTATCATGTGCACTGTTGTCGGCTACAGTTTCCTCCCATGTTAAGCGCTCTGGTTTCCTTGCTGGAAGGAGCAGTAAAGAGTCCCTGGATGAAGCCTAACCTACTTTGCGCTTGAAATGTGTTTTTTCGAGGGTAAACACTGGCAGCTCCTCTATTGGTGCCCATTTGTAAGGAGTGAAAAGGCTGCTTAGTGGCCTCCAGCAGAAAGTGAATGCTGGCATAGGGCGACAACAGCCCCGCATTCAGCTCCCCCAGACAGAAGTCAGAGTTGAAGTCTGGGTTCATTGTGATGGAAATGTGGCAAGTGGGGTCTTTTGAGGCGCCAGTTATGGGTCTGCTCCGGTCTGAATCGTCGCCTCCCGCGGGAGCAGCTGATACCAGGGCCTCAGAATGGACATATGTTGAACTTAACATTTCAATATTTGCATGCGCTTTTTGTGCTCAGTTTCAAGTCATGACAATGTGTTCCAGTGAAGAGAAGACTGTGGATCAGATTTGTTGTTTTTCTTGGTATTCTGCCAAACATAGACTTGATATTTTGTAGCTTGGTGACCATGATGCTGGAGGCAGGGACACAAGGTTGCATAAAGTTCAGCTAAAAAACATTTTTAAGTGGTGGTGTAATAACTCAGCACTCACTTCTTCATAGTAAAAAGTGCAGCATACACAGAGAGGATACAGATACTTTAAGTTTGTGGATGTAAAAAAAAAAAAAGTTGTTGGATCATATATGATATGAAAGTTGTTCCCACAGTCATAAACATCTCTAAATGTCTTGTTGCACACATGGCCTCACAAAAACACTCCTCCTGTGCTCTCCTCACCCTGTTGTAACTTGCTCCTCAACAGAAAAGTAAAAAAAAAAAAAAGTAAAAGATGAAATTCTGCTTCGTCTGCCAGACTAAATGTCCTGACTACTTGAAGATTTATTAAATTGGTATGTTGTGCTTTAAACAGTTGAGTCATTCTTCCAAGAATCATCTGAATCTGCCTCCCCCGCTGAGTTCAGATAAGGGTGCAGCACACTGAGGGTGATCAGTTTGTGTGAGGCATGCAGGAGAAAGTATCACACCTGAGTGGTCCGTTTGTTGGACAGGGTTAGTCCAACATTCACAGTGATGTGTGAGGGGAGCGCGGGGGTGTGGGCTGAGCAGACTGGAGAGGTGATGGGTTTGTCCAGCTGCTGGGGTCGGCAGTGTAAAGGGGGCCCACAACAAGCCTGTCTGGAGCCATGGTTTCACACTGTATAATGGATTACACCACGCAAGGGCTGAAACCAGACAAACCTGAAAGTAGAAACGCTGGAGCGGATTCCTCGCCTGTGGCAAGAGGAGTTTGTTTTTGAGAAAATACACTTTACTCACTGGTTTGATGAATGTGTCACGTGTTGTTGACTTCATGTGGATCAGGAGTCAGTGGTGTTATGGGCGCTACATGCCTGTGTGACGCAGTCTGCCAGGGTGCAGTGAACACAATAGCAATGCGATATGGCCTCTGTCAACCACAGTGCCTTGAGGTAGGGCGCTTCCCTCTGTCTTCCTCCCACCCTCTCTGTTCTCTATCTCTGTCCCATAAAAGGCCTGGTGCTCTATCAAAGTGTAATCTGTACCTTCTTATCTATGGTCCCACTTCAGCTTTCACTGACTCACCCCTCCATAGGGTGCTGGAGGAGAGGTTGGGCTGCTCTGTGTTTTTTCACATTGGAAAGGTGTTTAGTTAGCCGGGGCCCTTTGAGTGTTTTCATTCCATGATGTTCCTCTGAGACAATCAAAGAATTATAAAAGTCTCCCCTTTTCAGACTCTTCAGTGACCTGCGTGTGCAGGGCGAAGCTTTGCTACAGGTGCTTTTAAATGTCAAATTTGATGTGATTGAGTTCATACAGAGGAAGCGGGAGAAGGGATTGGAACATGTGTACACCTGCCCATTAGATCAGAGCTGAGGGAATGTACAGAGAAAGGTTCAAACTTATTGGGTTCAAAGGTGTGCGTCTGCAGAGACAGAGAGTTTGGACAGGGAGGGGAGGGGTGGTTGTAGTATTTCCAGCTGGATCGAGCTTGAAAAGGAGAAAGTTCCCCCCTGATGCTGTCGCAGTTGTTGAGGCCTGTCTGGATTGAGAGATGCTTTTGCAGCCAAATCCCTGCAGCTAAACTGTTATGAAATAAAGTTGCACATCCTCTCCTCTTTCCCGTGTTACCTCCTGTTTAGAAATCCATGTTTACCAACAGCTCCTATGAAGTGGCACAGAGCCAGTCAGGGTCAGTCCAGGTCCAGGGGGTCCAGTTTTCCCCCCATAATGACTATTGTGGTTAATGACCTCCGTCGGCCTGGAGGCACACAGCCCTAATTGCTGCAGCAGACAGCGTAGCCTCAGACTGACCCAGCTCCATCATTACCGCAGCTGGACCCCAGGGTGCTGCTCCCACCTCACGGCTAGCAGCTTCACCTTTTGTTGCCCACTTCCCCATTAAGGTTGATTTACTTGGTACACTCAGGCCAAAGCAGTTTCATGGCAGTAAAAATGACGTGTGCTTGAGGAGCTTCACGTTCAGCGTGCTGGTGAGTGAGCTTGTTATTGTCACAGTATCCAGACAGAGCCCGTAGCTATTTGAGTTCACGTCTATAGGACTAAACCTGACACCCAGCCTCCATTACATGTGTCTTTGTGGAGGGGTCTGATTTGTTTCTTTTGGATGTTGTAGGAATGTAGATAAGACCTGCTCTGCCTTGTCTTTTTCTGCCCAGGGGTGTGCAGTCTGTATGTCAGGGTTTCTCCCCTGACAGCGGCTGCCTTTGATTGGTGCTGGGTCAGAGAGGTCATTCAACCAAACATCTTCAAGTAGTTTATTACTTTCATTTCTAAACCTTTAACTTAAACCTTAGCGCTGAACAGTGTCACTGTTTCATTCAGCATTTAAGGAGCTACTCATGCACCTAATCGGAATGTTCAAAATTGTGACGTTCTCTGTAAGGAAGTGTAATTATTGTAAAGTCTCACCGCTAACATTTTTAACGTGGTTTGTCTCTTTGCAGCATTATCTAATCACACATGTGCAGAGCAAGGTTATGATAATTTTGGATTTGTCATTATAGTTAAGTTTAAGTTAGTTTTGACATTTCTTTTTCCATTATAGTTTAGTTTTAAGTAGTTTTAGAGCAGGCATTCTAGTTTTTATTTAGTTTTGATTTTTGCAACAAGGCTTAGTTTTAGTTTAGTTTTAGTTTAGTTTTAGTTTAGTTTTAGTTTAGTTTTAGTTTAGTTTCAGTTTAGTTTTAGTTTTTTCATACCCTATTAACCAGGTGCAGGATCAAAAAGGTCAGAGTAAATATTTTGTAATACTGTTTATTTTCCAGTCTAACATAGTGCTCACTGCTCAGTCAATGCTGATACTGAACTGTTGGCTGCTGCCTTAAACACAAGAAAATAATAGAAAGTTAGTATAAAAAATATAAACATAAATTATATAAAACAATATAATATGAGCTTTAATAATTAGAAACTTGGACTCTGTAACAATAAAGGCAGACTCACATGCAGTTAAACTATTACAGATGCTCTGATTCATTGCTCCACTACGTTTGGTCGCAGCACAGCGCACAGCCAGTCAGTGCAGTAAACAAGCTCGTCCCAGTACGTCACTACAATGGTGCTGTACGGCACTGACAACTGCCGAAAACTGTTGTAAAATTGGTTGGGAAAATGTGTCGGATTAATTTAAATCCTAAAGGCTATTAATATTGTCAGAAACTATAACAAAGGGCATTTTGTCTATAATTTTAGTTAGTTTCAGTTAGTTTTGTGAACACAAGATACAGTTTTAGTTTACTTATCTTTTTGTTTTCTTTTCTAGTTTTTATTAGTTTGTTAACTGCAATGTATTTTAAATTTTAGTTTTCCTTTTTAGTTTCGTTTTAGTTAACTATTATAACCTTGGTGCAGAGTAAAAGTGTTTTGTTGCTTTTTTCATCTAATGAAACTAGTATCATCAATAACAACAAAGTTTGGTTAAAGAATAATAATCTTACATTTATTCTTGAATAATCTGAGACAGTGAAGAAGGAGCTGGGCATTGATTGGATCACTTAAACCAATGCAAGATTTTAGATACTGATAAAAACTGAACCCTTTGATGCCAAATATTCTTAAAATGCGCAAAAGTGTTCATTAACTGGGTTTTTATTTGATCATTAAATAAGCTCAAAGCCAAATTTAAGTAACATTATATGGTTAAGAGATCATGATAAATGCAAGAACAACGTAATCAGAGCTTCAGAGAACAACATCGCTAATCTGAACAGAAATTTGTCGCCTCCTGACACCACTTTAAGTTTGAGGTGTGATACCCAGCCGTAACAGTCGAGTTAAACTTTCTCAGCAGTTGTAGAAAGACAAAAATAGGATTAATTGTTAAGTCTGTGCTCTGTTAATACCTCCGTGTTTTTAAGCTCAGGTCACATGGCAGATACATCGTCTAACTGCACTGCGACCATTTCAGCCATTAGACGGGTTTCGTGTTGAATGTGGGCACCAGAGCTCATGACTTCCACTTGTGTGCCTCTGAACTCATCCAGGGCATCAGACAAACAGTCGCACAGAGAGACAGGCAGACAGACAGACAGGATGGGATGTAGCCTGGAGCGTAGTGGTTGGTAGAGATAGACGGGGCAGCCTCGGCCCCAGAGACTTCACTTTAGAATCAGATCAGTAATCTGACCCTGAGATGCAGACAAAGGTAATGACTTTCCTCCTTCCCCTAGCATTGATTAGGACACAGTTGTGGTGTGTGCATGCCCCTGTGTGTGTGTGTGTGCACTCACACTGTCTGGTGGCGTCTGCTTGTCTTGATCAGCTCTCAGTCTGGTATCTGTAAGGATCTAATTTCAGCCAGTGCGTTTTGGTAATGGCGCTCTGCTCCCTGTACACACACATGGAGCGACTGTCTGGGTCGCTTAGCCCCAACAAACCCCCCTGTGTTTATCTAACCTCACACACTTCGAGCATTACCCACACACTTGATCAGTGTAACATTCAGGAAAGTTCACCTCGATTTTCACAGGCTCACTCTGCTCGAGTAGCTGGAAGCAACAGCGGAGCGCCTTCAGATAAAAACAAAAGCCGGTCATCGAGGTGAACGTGTGAATGTGTTTGGAGTGGGACTACGCTGTGGTTTTTAACTGGGTCCAGGTTAAGGCGGCTCTGGTTATGGCAACAATGTTTTATTAATCCCTTCCTCACAGTGTCTGCTGTTTCCTGTCTCAACACGAACGGAATGATAGGAACTCCACACACCAGCAGCTCAAAGCAGGCGCTCTCCACACGCCGTTCACCCCTCTTTCCTGCTCTGCTCCCTTTTTCCTGTTTTTCACCCCTCCCATAAGTCAGAGTCTAGACTGAGTGTTAATGACGGTCGCAGCTGGTCACTTGGACAGACCTCCATCGCAGCTGGGGGGCCCTGTAAGTCCCGCTCGCTTCCCCCCATCTGCCCCCAGACCCTCCATATTGTCCTGCAAAAATGCGGGACCTGCCCCCATCCTGTCTAGCCTGCAGCACCCCCCCAAACATCGGGGTTTGTTACTGTTCCTCCTGGGCCGCCCATCCCCCTCTTTAGAAGTGCACTCCCCCCACTCCACTCCACTCCACTCTGCTCTTTGTTCAAGCAGGGCCAGTCCAATCCCTCCTCATGTCGTCTTAATCTCCACACAAAGGCCCAGTGTAAAGACCACCAATTATGTGGATACGAGAGCAGAGTTCACTCACACACACACACACAGCCTCTGATCTGTGTGTGTTTAGGGTTGATATTATTCCTTCAAGACTCGCTTTGCAACACTTCAGCTCTGAATCCAGTGAAACCTTCAGAGAAGCGTGCACACATCCTGGTATTTGGGTAAATCCTGGTGGATGGAGGGGGGCATCTTCTGACCAGCACCTCGTGCCTCTGTCTTGTATTCACATATTTATACACCACTGCTGTCACCATGTGTGATCTGTTTTTAAAGCTGAAATTAAATGAAGATAACCTGGTGTGTGAGGGTTTTTTCTCCTCTTTTATTTGCTTCTTGTGGACGACATCTTAAACGTACATCAGGAGTTCTTGTGACACCATCACACTTGTAAAATTGTTTCCTTGGTTGCTATTCCTGTCATGATATCAAATTACACATCCTGTCATTCTCTGCGCGCGTGTCGTAGCTTGTTTGTGTGGAAGCAGCCTACATATGGTACAGTGATAAGACCGCCCTGAGGAAAGGGAAGACTTTCTACAAATCAAACTCTTGGTAGACCACAAACCATCCGTGGTGAAGTCAAGGAGGAAACGTGTGTTTACAGCTGTTTGGTTTTCCTGCTTCTGTCTGTCTGTGCACCATGTGTCCTACCACAGTCAGATTTCTTGATGAGCCCAATGCGTCGTGGAGCTTTCTAACCTGCCCCCCTCATCATCCTCATTAGCTAAACTCCACCAATGCACCAGATTTGGCACGGAGCTTGTTTTCCCTCCTCTCACCAGGTCCAGCCTGCTCCACCTCTGTGTAATCTGCAGGAAATTCCATCTGCATGTGAACTGTGGTCAATTTGGAAACAAGCCGCCACTTTCCCGCTCACCTCGCAGGGAGCGAGACCCACGCATGCACACGTAAACACTCAGCAGATGAGATGTCTCACTGAAAGCCTGTTTTCATCAAGTGTTCCACATTTCCAGTTACGCTGAGTGGACAAGCAGAGACACATCGGCTGATACGCTACATGCTAAAAAAATGTTCCCACACAGGACGTAACCTCCCAGAGTGCAGCGTGGTGGAAAGCGCTCCTATGACAGCAGGGTTTGTGGTTTTGGACACTTGGATGTTACATGCTGATGGCGCAATCAGAGAATAAGTCATTCTGATTTATTTTTCTTAAAGGGGACATATCATGCTTGTTTCTCCTCTTCACTATGCCAGACTTGGATGCCTGTAAAGCATTTCTGCCCTCAGTACAAGTCATTTAGTTCCTTCATTTCCCCACAATAGCGTTCTCAATATCCTCATTTTAGGCCATTCTGATGATCTCCTTGAAACGCTCCGTTTTGAGAATGACCTCCAGTAACCTCGCAACGTCACAGCCCTCTGTGCTCTGATTGGTCAGTTCTATCAGAGGGGCGGAGGGGGTAGAGCCAGGGGGCGGTTTTTGCAGCATGGCAGTATTTACAAAATCGCCACATTGAATGGAGCAGACCGAGCGAGTTTGCTGTTTGCCAAAACTTCACCGTAAGGCATTGATAGCACTAATAAAATGGCAGAGTGTAGGATATGTCCTTTTGTATTGGACCCAGAGTCAGACCCGGACGGTTCTGCAGCTCAGGAGGAAGAAAATTCACCTCGACACAGATCATCTCTGGATGCTTCAGTGTGGTGAGTCAAACCGGTACTGAAACATGTATAATTTGTACGTTTATACTCGGCTCTTGGTGGGTGTATCCCTCGGTGGTGGTTGTGTGACTGACATCACAGAGGAGGAGCTGCTTTATCAGATTACTCCAATAAAAAGAAAGGATCCTCGTGTCGTCACGAGGGTCGAAATCTCCAAGCCAAATGGCAATGACCTATTTGCAGAGGCATCAAATCTCGTTCTAGGATATCAGAAAAAATACAATATCTTATTTTTTGAAAATTCAGGGGGTGAAAGGTCTTGTTTTCAACTTTATTATTTTATATGTAAGTATTAAATCAGGGATCAGCATGATATGTCCCCTTTAAGTGCAACGACTAAAGAATGAGTTCAAACCTGCTGACACCTCCTGACAGACCCACAGAGGGATGAGCAGTGGGCTCAAGTGGTCAAAGAAACTCTCAGGGTAAGACACTGAGGATTAGTGGAAGCTTGCCACTCTTACACTCTTTTCTCTCACAGGATCAGACTTTGTCTGTGGTTCCACTGATGCTGAGCCTCCTCCCTGTAGGGGACAGCAGGGACCAGGATTCCTCCCTGCTTTTTCCTCAGCGTCTGGGCTCTTGTTGGGATTGTGGTCTTGTCTTTGCAAACTCCAAGGCGATTAATCCTCAGGAGTAGAAGCTTTGTTTTCCAACAAAGCTCTCGGCCTGTCATGCTTCACCCAAAGCCGTGACATCACCCAGACGCTGGGTTATTTAACACAGACAGGGGTCTACTCCTCTGTCATTTTCCCATGTCAGAAAATAATCAACAAATCCCACAGCTATCTAAGCCTGGCCTGGTTGCGTCTTTGCACTGTGGTTGTAGAGAAAACCTTGGAAGAAGCCTTTTTGTGCTGACCTTTCTCCAAATTGGAAGCATGTGTTATGACTCAAAATCTCATTTCACTCCAAATCGAATCAGTCTTGCATTTTCTTCCTCCATTGGACGTCCCAGCCTGCTCTGGTTCTGTTTAAGAAGTGCTAGATTTGTGTGCACTGATCTCATTTGAGTGTGAAGTTTGGACCACCGTGGTTTTATTATGGCAGTGACAGGCTCTAATAGGTCCCCTCGCAGTGTGCTGTGTTTAATAAAACCCCTGTCTCATTAGCTTAAACAGTGGCAGCTCTGCATGTCAGTGTGGAAGAAAGACTGAGGAGGAGAATGGAGCAGAATGCTGCATCGGGGATTTGGCAGAAGCTTTCAGCCCTTGTTGGGTTTCACTTTGTCTGTCCCACCGGGCAGGTCCGTCTCCACCCAGTGTGTTTGGGTTCATCTGCAGTGAAGGATCTGATTTCAGGGCTGTCTGGCTGCTCCGAGCTCCATGTCTGCACGGCATAAAATGCCTACAAATGAATGGGGCACCACTCTCTAAACATACAGATGAAACTGTGAGGTTAGGTCGCCCTCTGCTGGAGGAAGTGTGAAAAGCTTTGAAACCTAACTGGCTCTTTCTTTTTTTCATGCAGCTCTGCGTTGTAATTGCACAAACTGTGAGAAGACAGGCTATGAGTGCGAAACAGATGGCGCCTGCATGGCCTCGACCTACTACATCGAGGGGAAGGAGCAGCATGTACGCATCTGTATCACTCGGGACAACCTCGTCCCCCCTGGACAGCCTTTCTACTGTCTGAGCGCCGAGGGGCTGCTCAACACACATTGCTGCTATGAAGATTACTGCAACAGTATTGACCTGAAAGTCCCAGGTGAGACTTCATCGCTCATCTTCCTCACTCTATGCCAGCTCACTGGTGAAATCACAATCACTCACATTATTCTTTCCCCCTCTCGTAGTCCCAACAAAGGAGGGAGACTGGGCAGGCTCAGGGAGCTCCTGGGGTCCAGTGGAGCTGGTGGCGGTCATCGCAGGGCCGGTGTTCCTCCTCTGTGTGCTGCTGATGGTCGGTGTGTTCCTGTTCCAGTATCATCAGAGGGCCTACAGCCACAGACAGAGGCTGGAAGTGGAGGATCCGTCCTGTGACCACCTGTACCTGGCCAAGGACAAGACCCTGCAGGACCTCATCTATGATATGTCCACCTCAGGGTCTGGCTCAGGTCAGTACACCCTGTCTGTTAGCTTGGGCTGATACGCTACTCTTGATTCAATTTTTTTTATGATTTTAAGGGTGAGGATTCTTGATATGTTCGATTTTTAGTTTGCTTTTTGACACCATACCAGGTGAAAAAGTTAAATGATGATAATGTCTACAGACTAAATCAGGAGCAATATTTTCCCATAAAATGCAAATCACGTGAGTCATAGAGAAACATTTTACCCTCTGCTGGAGAAAAGTGGTACCTTATTTCCAATCCAGTTTATTTATAAACAAAGGTTGAAATTAAGAATTCGAATTTGAAAAAAAAATCCTGGTTTTGATGTTGTCAAACAACAAATCCTGATGTATCGGTTTTTAGTTTTTTATTCTTCCACCCCAACTGTTAACCCTGTGAAACAGATTAATGAAAGTAACCTGTAAAATAGGGGAAGGAAGAGTCGATTTAATGCACGTCATTCTAGTTTCATCCTGATACAGGGGAACTCTTTAATAACTATTTCATCAAAGCTAGAATCTAAAGGAGCTGCAGCTAACTCTGTGAATCTTTCTCGACCCCTCTCCAGGTTTGCCTCTGTTCGTGCAGCGGACAGTGGCCAGGACCATTGTGCTGCAGGAGATCATAGGAAAAGGTCGCTTTGGGGAGGTGTGGCGTGGGAAATGGAGGGGGGGAGACGTGGCGGTGAAGATCTTCTCGTCCAGAGAGGAACGCTCCTGGTTCAGAGAGGCGGAGATTTATCAGACAATCATGCTGCGCCATGAAAACATCCTGGGATTCATTGCAGCAGACAATAAAGGTGAGGACATCTTTGGTGGAGCATTTCAATCACATTTCAAGAAATAAATGGCTGATAGGATTTCTCTGAGCTCCTTCAGTTTATTCATGAACTGAGTAAAACTTGACACTGTTTGATTTCCTCCTAATTGTTACCTCCCCTCTCCTTCAGACAATGGCACGTGGACTCAGCTGTGGTTGGTGTCAGACTATCATGAGCACGGCTCTCTCTTTGACTACCTAAACCGCTACTCCGTCACCATTGAAGGCATGATCAAACTGGCTCTGTCAGCTGCCAGCGGCCTGGCACACCTCCACATGGAGATCCTTGGGACTCAGGGTGGGACAAAACATCATGTTTAAATACTGCACGCATTGAATACCATCAATAAATAAACAAACACAGCCCAGACAGGATTTAGTCACATTCAGCAAAGCGCCTGCTATTTCTGCTGAGCCCATGCAAATGTAATGATGTGTTGTGTGTCCTCTCGCAGGTAAGCCGGGCATTGCTCACCGCGACCTCAAGTCTAAAAATATCCTGGTTAAGAAGAACGGTATGTGTGCCATAGCTGACCTGGGCCTGGCAGTGCGCCACGAGTCCATCACAGACACAATCGATATAGCACCGAACCAGCGAGTGGGCACGAAGAGGTAAACCTTTCCAACTTTACTCACAAGTTCACTGTTTTATTCTTTTCAGCAAACTGACCTGTAAACAAGTCCTGTTTGTGAATCTAAAGCCACTGAAGCTTCTTTTTCCAAGAACATGAAAATCATGCCAGGAGATTAAGCTTCCTGAATTTTACTTTGTGAAAAGTAAATTTTCTCAAAAATATGACCTGCCTCCTTTATTTATCACCACTCTTTGTTTCATCTGCAGGTATATGGCTCCAGAAGTCCTGGATGAAAGCATCAACATGAAACACTTTGATTCCTTCAAATGTGCCGACATTTATGCACTGGGGCTGGTGTACTGGGAGATCGCACGTCGCTGCAACGCAGGAGGTAAGAGCAGAAACAGCACCTGATGTTCATGAATCAGTTTGAGGCTCTAACTTGTGAACCTAGAGACTAAGAAGGCTTCTCAACTGTTTCCCGCAGGTATCCATGAGGAGTACCAGCTGCCCTACTACGACCTCGTGCCCTCTGACCCCTCTATAGAAGAAATGAGGAAAGTGGTGTGTGACCAGAAACTGAGGCCTAATGTGCCCAACTGGTGGCAGAGCTACGAGGTGAGTCAGATGAAGTAGCCAAACACCAGCAGATGCTCTCACAGTTATGTAGTGATGCAGCTGGATTACAGCATTTACATTAAACATTTATTTATCAGTTTGGTTTAAAGTGTGTTGGTGAAGGTCTTGAGACTAACACTCGTGTCCTGTCCTGTGCAGTCCCTGCGTGTTATGGGAAAGATCATGAGGGAGTGCTGGTACGCCAACGGAGCAGCCAGACTGACAGCCCTGCGCATCAAGAAGACCCTGTCTCAGCTCAGCGTCGAGGAGGACGTGAAGATGTGAACAGAGGAGAACGAGACGCGCTGGAGACGCACAAGCAGTCCGCAGTCCGCAGTCCACACTCCCCATAGGAAAAACAAACACTAAAGACAGACTGCAAACGAAAAACCCTGCCAGTTTTAAAGCCACACTCCAAGTTGTGACGAGGCCTACCTCACCTTTTTAGCCAAAACTACTGAGAGACACCCTCCCCTTTGTGACTCTTCCCCTGCCTCCCCTTTATTCCTCGTGTAGCCCTCCCTTCAGACCCTCCTCCTCTTTTTCCATGGGCCACTACACTTCAGCACTACCACTGTTAATATCATCACACTCAACCCTTATTATTTGCATTTCTCATGGCAGGAATAGCGACTACTGTACAGTGACAGGATTTATTTTTCTTCAGATTTTTTTACCTCTTTGTAATAAGTCCACCCTGTCCGGAAAAGTCCAGAACATTTAGAGTATGAATTTGAAGATTAGAAACACCTCATACTTGGTTGCTGTGAGAGGGGAAAAGGCAGGTGGTGTGTGTGAACTGTCAGCACGACGGTAAACAAGACAAAACGAGGTATCGGACTTCTCTTCTTTTAGCATTAAAGCAGTTTTCTCTTCAACCCTTCACTTGAATCTTCAAAAAAACAAATTAGTTGCACTCAACTGTAGCTTCCTCATCGTGTGTGAGACCTCCAGGTGAGCACACAGTGGATGTGGTTTAGTCCCGGTGTTAGTTTAAAATGTGGCAGGGATGAATAATGTCTGGGATGGTTGAATCTTTTTATTTATTTGTTGATAGTTTTTATCTCATCTTGATGAACACTGTGAGACGAGACGTGGAAAGCCAGGATCTTGACCTAAGAGTTGAGCTTCAGTTCAAGTCTTCACCAACTTTGAGACACTATGTCGAAGAGAGGGGGCGCTGCATTTATTTAATAAGATACTGAGTGCTACTGTGGATGCAGCCATTGCGCCCTCTGTTGGTGATTGGCGATGACATCACCCACTGAGCAAATAAGAGGCGTATGCTAAGGCAATGAAAATTACTGTTTGTTTTTTTTAAATATGTTTTGTGTTAAGACATCATGATGGGTGTTTTGTTTTGACTTTGATGTTAGACACTACTGATGATGGGTACATATATGATTTGTATATAAAACATGCATAATTTTCTCGTTGAAGCCACAAGAACCAGTGTGACATTTGATCAGTGATTTTTTTTGTTTTGTTTTTGCTTGAATGGTACTTTGATCAGTCTGCATGGTTTCCAACTGTGCCAGGAAATAGACTGTGTCATCTGCTGGAATTAACTTGCTCCTCTCATGGCGATTTGGTGGTACTACTGATCCCTGATAATTTTGCTGCAACTTCTGTGTTTTTTTAAATGTATAATTGTTGGTTTTGCTTCTGGGGTTCTTGTCAGAGCTCGTTAATGCAAATCTGTTTCTACATACTGAATGTCCTACGGGGTGGCATCTCTTTCATTGACACTGGAATATTTTAAGAGCATCATGTAACCTTGAATTCTGATACTGCCGACGGCTGTTCAGAGATAAAAGACAGCTGCGACAGTTCACGCAGGGATCGCACAGTTCGCTGTAAGAAGTAATTTTACCTTCAGAGACTGTCATGCTGTAAAGTGAAACTGCATGTGTTCATTCTATGTCATCTGCAGCATGGAGACTGTCTGCAGATCAAACTATGAAAGTATTACACTGACATTCGTCACCGTATGGGCTCTGCACTGTTATGTCCACATGGACTTTAGTTAATGTTAGTTCTGTCATCATTAATCCAGACTCCATGTGTCATGTTGGTATTCATTTTGCATGCTGTCTCTCACACTGGCTCTTCTGCACTGAGGTTAGATGAACAGAAGACTTCTCCTTCCCTTTTTCCGCCATCTGTTTGTCTTTTCTTTTCTTCCGGGTCATTGGCTGTGTATCCCAGAAATGTTGCTGCTACTGATAACGTGGGTCAGATGTTCAGCAGGCAGATAAGAGGAGAGCAGGGAGCAGAAATTGGGAGGCTGCTGTCAGTTGAACCAAAATTTTCCAAACACTCCTGTCCATGTTTGAATTGTTGCCATGGGTATATGACCATCAGACATCCTGTTCATAAGTTAAACTTCAAGATTTCAAACCATGTTGTGAAAATCTTTTCAGAATACATTGAAAAGTGTATACAGATGATATACAATAAATTCCTCTTTTTCATAACTTTGATCTGGTGCTTATTCAAGGCATAAAGTGCTGCAGTTTCATGGTTACTTTAGCTATTCAACAGATTTAGGATTAGATCTATCGAGTGTATTTGAATCTCTTGATGAGGTCAGAAAGTTTTACCCATCATATACCTCTGTCATGTTGACTTAGGTTTTGTCATAGAAACATAACATTTTGTATAGTTTCTCTCAAGAGTCAAATCTTTTGATGTGTCTGAGTTCATTTGTTTACTCTACATGAATTTCTAGCATGTCATCGAAGATTGAAGAAGGCCACACTGACAAGACTGTCTCCATTGGATAAAACCAAAAGTGTTGATCTACTCTTTCCTCATCCACGTAAAAGAGCAGGGCCTCACACTCAGCCAGTCAATATCAAGGAGTCCACTAGAAGTTCACTGATCTTATTCAGAGGTGATCAGTTGGGTAGTTTTACAAACTGCTTTGCAAGAGAAGACACAATCTGTGTGTGTGATCTATCTTCCATTAAAGAAATTGTGTTTATATGTCATTATCAAAGGTAGGCGGATCAATCCAAGTAACAATATTATCGATACCAACCTTGGTATTGTTATCGAATGGCACCAGTCTCTCAAAATATAGATACTCTAGTTTAATTTTTCTCCTGCATGCACTGACTGCTGCTGCGGTTTTATAAAAGTAGCAACCTGACTGTGTCTGTATAAGTGCAGCTGTGTCACATCGTGGAGCAGCACACTCTTTTGTTCCTCCTCTCCCTCCTGTGTTTTGATGATGCGGTGTCTGGCGCCAGGAAAACATAGTGCAAACAAAATGAAAAATATGAATATATAAAGATATAATAAGATAAGTGTTACTGTAAAGATTATGAAAAGAAAAACTGATCTCCAAGAAATATTTACACAACCATACAAATATATAGTATAAAGACACTGATAACCGAAACAAATATACTGAATATCATATGGCTCCGACTTGATTGAATATAACAATATTTTTGTAACATTTGTTTTTGTGTGGTATTTCTTTATACTTTATTATTAAAAAAAAAAATGAAAGCAATAATGGGAGAACTTTTATTTTTTGTATTGTAGTCTTCAACTCTGTACTTCAAAACAGATTGTGTTTTAATTTTCCTGTGAAGTTATAATTTTTGCACTTATTTTTCTTTACAAAAGAATTACACACATAATTTTTTGAGAAACTTTTTTTCTTTAACTGTTGTATTGTTTCTGAACAAAAATGTTAATCATGGCACTGAAGTATTTTGTAGTCACCCTTAAACTTTGCCCAAATCCTGGCCTAGGTTTTAACAACATAATCAAAAGAAAAAAATCACTAAAACACCCAAAGGTCAGCAGTGTGAGAATACATCAACCTTAAATATTAAAAAGCATCAGTATCAGAATTGGCGATAATGGCCCTGCATTTACTTGATATCAGATGGATACCAAAATTCCCAGTATCGCCCACCTCTTGTTATTATACAGAAAGAATTTTAAAATTTGAAATATGCATATACGTTTTATTTAGTTTTAGTCTCATCTGTTTTGCAAGATGTTAGATATTATACATCAGTGCATAAAGGAGACTGGACCTCAAAGTTGAGGCTCCACCCTGTTTTAAGTTTGGCTTCTAGGTAGAAAGAAAACTGAGTGTACACATATTTAAAATGCATTTTATTTTCCTTTACAAGAAACAAAAGCAGACAAAGAAATAAGATGAAAGGGAGGGGGAGTGGGAAAGCCGTATATAAAGAGATGCAACCTCTTGCGTCCTGAAAAAAATATGTACAATTCAAAATAATATCCATACAAAACATGCCACATACAATAAAAATGATCATTATATTTATTATTCATATTCCCTAAAAGTATCTCTGCTGTACAGATGCAACATCTTTTTAAAAAGTAGGTGAGGTTAAAAAAAACCTTCAATTTTGAGCAAACTTTATTAAATTATAAGATATGCAGAGAACTTAAATTAAGATTCAGAGAAGTTAAAAATTATTCAGGCTAAAATCCAGTGAGCGGCATAATGTCTCCTCCTCATGGTCTTCCCTTGAAATAGAAACATACCAAAAAATATATATATATATATTTATATCACTGCTTCGGATACTTGATCAATATCTACCACTTTAGAGAAGATCTCCGTTATACTATGAGAGAGTGCAATTCATTACCAGGTTAAGTATGGGGTTAACTTTGAGTATTACATCATAACATACATTAGGCCAAGTAACCATTTCACAAGGTTTACCAACACATTCACTTCTATAGGGAAGATATAAAAAAGGAAAACACTAACAATAGTCTAGGGAGTTCAAGATTTTCCATTCAAGAATATATCAATCCAATCGTGACCAATTAAGGGACAGGTTTTGGTAATCAACAAGCAGTAGCATAAATAAAAAGAGAAAATAAACACGAACAATATTACATAAATACAAATGCTATGCACCATTGTACTGCTGTACTCAAGAAGTGATTTCCATATCTAATAATCAACGACCCTCCACATGAATCCAAAGTTTTGTTGTCCCGCGGCTTCTCGGCACACTTGATTGGAGAAGTCCGGACATTTTTCTCGTAGCTATTTTAACAAACTTGTCTCTGAGAGCTTATAGCAAAAAACACTAATAGAAAAAACAGGTAAATGCAAAACACTCTGGTTCATATACATAAAGATATTAGTTTGCCATTTTACATATATTTATATTTATATTTATATACAGCTTTATCTTTGTTAAAATGATATCCAGTGGTTGATTTCTTCTATTTCATCTCTCTACACTTTGACTTTGTTGATTACAAAGGGGCTGGATAAAGAGTTGCTGTCCCCCTAATGCAAATACTATATATACAGTTTGTACAACTTTGCATTTTTAAATCATGTGAGGTCTTAGGTTAGGGGAAGGAGGAAACTAAGTAGTATGGGAAGGAGGAGTTTTTTAGTAAAGCTCCCTTTAAAGACTTTTTTTTTTTTCATTCATCTTACATAGAAATGAAACAAATGCCCTTTTTTCCAATAAGTCTTTCCCTGCCATCAGTTCAGCCTGGAAGAAACAATAACAGCACTAGAAAAAAAGCACACTACAGGGGAAGTAGAAACACTGCAGGCTGTACTCAGGCAGAGGAAGACTTACTACAGTAAAGTTTAACAACAGTCCACTAAATAATACAGAGAGGAAGAGGCATGATTTAGAAAGTTCAAGGTTGAGTTGTTGAGGGGTGTAAAAAGCATCTCATGGGACAGTAGTCATGCATCCACCTGCTGGTTTCAACAAGTGGAACTTCAATGTATGAAGCAAGAAGCAAAATGTGTACTTGATGTCTGACGACGTGGTCCTCTTTGAAGACCACGACGTGCTCGAGCCATTCGCTCACATTATTGTCGTTTGAAGCAAAACTGAGAAGGTGGATGTTTTTGTGCTTTCACACAGCTAACACCTGACGCATAAATAAAAAGAACAAAAGCTACATTAATATCCAGGATGATTTGGTGGCATATAGGACACCTGCTAAGCTTCTGATTGTGATTTTAATGCAATATCTTATCAAAACTGTCATATATTTCCTCTGTATAAACAATTCATGAAGAAGAATAATTATGTTGGCTCATTATTGTAAATCATCATCAGCATAGAGTAGATAGAGCAAACCTGCTGCTTAAGATTCCCTGCTTGTCCGAGAAGGCTAAGCCAATAAAAACATCCCCCCTCTCCCCCCCTCCCCCGTTCCACAGTAGCAGTTAACAGTTTTTATACAAAGCAGTCACTTCCCGCTATATCAATGAGGTAGACTGGGTCCAGTAACCCGCCATGGGACCACATAGTCACAACATCTGGTGCCTCTGGAGCCACAGATCAATAGCATTTCAGTTTTTATATTAACTTACATCTTTTTTTATTATTCCATCGATCATGAGGTTCTTACACAGAACCACATCGAGATTGTCTAGCTAGCCAAATATCCGTGTTGTCTTCATTGATGACATGATGGGAAAGTGCCTTTTCCAGAAGGTTGAGGGGGAGGTGTGGTCAGGGGGGACAGGCGATAGGTCCGACTTAAAACATAAAAAATGCATCATTAGTTCACGCTTAGTATTTTTAAAAATGGCTTTTTGTCGTGTATTAATATCAGAGGGTCAGAATCTTTTGGTAGATGTTGAGGATTGTTTTCCAGCCGCTGTAAGCTTATCGAGAACAGTCGAGGGGGGGAAGGGGGGAGGGTTTGGCTGAGGAGAGGGTGAGTCCAAACATGAAAGTTAGTGCCGCCGCCAAGTTGTTGTTGACGGAGACGGTTGCTTGCTTTTATTAATTAATGCTCTTCAAACCTTTGGCTACGGGTGTCAACGCTTTTAGTCTGTTGTTTTTTTCGATGAAGGAGACTAGCCTTCCTCCTCGTCTTTCAGATCAGCTTATGCACTGGCTATGTAGGATTCAAAGGCTTTGGCGCGAGTGTTGTGGCACCAGTGAGAGGGGAATTCTCCACACTCCTGTCCGTCTTCTGGTTAGTTCATCCACTTTCGGCAATTCCACGCTCCACAGTGGCAAGGGATCTTGTGCTGATCATCTTCAAAGTCAAACTGGTAGTCGTAGGTCAGCTGGAGTTGGAGAGAATATATATATAAAAAAAATTACCCTCAAAATATGTTAAAGATACAGGTGCAGAGTTTTCTGATGCAACGTACCTCTTCTCCCTTGGGGATCCTGCGGCTGGAAATAATGATGATTTTGTCTTCCTTGTCGAATGTTACAACCTCCGCAACACAGTTGGGGGCACAGGAATGGTTCACGTAGCTGGGAAGGAGAAAAATAAAACTCATTGAAAATGAAGACTGATTTAAGAGATTTATTCTAAGCAACCAATCACATGTGAGGTCTTACCGAGCCGGGCCACCTGTCAGAGTGGCATCAATCACTTGCTCGTTGTTGATGCGGAACATGTAGATCCCTCGGTTCTACCAGGAAACAAAGTTTTGAGGTCAATATTAACATTTTAATGCAGAATTCAATTTCTCCAACTTGTTTCCTTCCTGAAGTTCAACCCACATTCTTGTTCTGTGTACTTAAAATAAAACCCGGTAGTGTAATTAACTTACCTGGGACTCATAGATCTTCTCTCTGCGATTTGCAACCTCATTGCGGATGACCGTTCCAATGTACTCAATGACCATGGTGTGCTTCTCCAGATCTTTTGCAGCGTACAGACCCAGGCCCTGAATACGTGACCGTGCCAGGTACACATTATTCTTCCACTCAGTCTTCAGGCGGCGGTACTGGGACGACTTGGAGTGGACAAACTGCTTGCTGTATGGTGTGTTGAGTTCTCCAGTAAAGGTGCTCTGGTAGGCCTTTGATACACTGGTGCTATTTAGTGTGTGAGGCCTGTAAAAAACAAACAAACAAAAGAGATCATGTGAGCAGGTATGTGGTTGTTTGGAAGATGTTTTTGAAAAACACAAGAAAAAAAGATGCATTACAATGTTAAAACATAAAACACCTTAAAACTGTTCTGTGTGAGTACAAACTTTGTTTTTGTTTTTCCATTTGCTTCACTCATAATGATAAATGATGTTAAAAAAATCAGTTTGAGCCCATGGTGGTATGTTACAGATGATTTTAGAAAAACTCAAGTTTTACTCTGCTTCTTCATGAGTCTGCCAGAAACCAGCTAGTGATTTATTGCTGAACACAAACTGCATCTTTACCTCTTGCACTGTGTGGCAACTTTGGGCTCAGAACGAGCAGAGCCTGTGGGATTGATCATGAGGGGAAGCTCCATCAGAGGGTGGCGGCCATATCTGAACTGGTAGTTCTGGCAGCTCTCCACTCCAGGCAACTGTAAAGCAACAGAGTCCCAAAATCATGTTAAGTATTGCACTTTGATTTACAGTTAAATCTTTATCACAGCAAGCTTGTGAAGTTTGCCTGACTCGGCTTCAAGGCTGCATTCCAGCAACTCCAGGTATTAATAAAAAATGGCTTGTAAACACCTCATTATGAGTAAACGTTATAAATTTCTACTAATATAGAGTCTATGTTGATTCTTACCGACTCAGTGATGCGCATGACAGCATGAATAGTGAGGCCATACATCTCCTCCCCCTTAACATGCTCAGTGAACAGCTTCAACATGGAGGACTCATCTCGCAGTCTGGCCACCTCTTTAACCACCCGCTCCCAGATTCCTTACATCAGAAGATGGAGAATGAATTTTAATCAAAGATTCAGTAAAACACTTAGCAACTTGTTACAATCATGTTTGAGTGGTGTTTAAGTGCTTACCCTCTGGAGTTGATTCCCGATAGTGCAGATCCTCCATGCCCTGCTCCAAAACTCGCACCTCAAACAGCGGCCGATTTCCATCCTCGCTAATGCGGCAGCGATAGCGACAGCGCTTGTTGGGCACACGTGTGCTCCAGTAGATGCGTGTGGCCTCGTACCCAACAGGGAAAATAGCGGTGGGTGAGTGGAAGTTGGCCATTTGGGAAGGAAGCAGCTGACCAACTGCATGAAAGATGAGACCACCAACTCTGAACAGGTGGATTCGGTCACCTCGCTGCAGAATGCTGGCAATCTGCTTCACCTCATCGCGCTCGATGTAGACGCGTCGTAAAACAGAAAATGTGATGAGTTCGTCTTCACTGGGGCCCTTCAGCTTGTGCTGGGTGCACAACATGGTCTTGTCTTTGAAGAACATGCAGCGTGCTCTGATGGCACAGGCAAAGTGGTAGACATTCGGGCAGCGTAGTCTGTTGCAGCTGTTGGTGGCGCCAGTTTTCTGGCAGTATGCACAAAGCGTCCGCAATCCACGACGCAAGGCTACCTCCACATTGATCAAGGCCCCGCCCTGTGTTTCATACACTTCCGTAGACCACAGGGCACAGTTTAGATGCACCCACAGGTCCACATCAATGTTGAGCAGTCGGGCTGGGCCATCTGTGGCTCCGTCACCTTCGTCGTGGCAGAAGCAGCATTTACGTTTGTCCCGGGGCAGCTTATCCGGTCGAAGAGTGATGCGCAGGCGTTCCATCAGCTCCGACACCTCACGGCTGCTCTCTTTCTTCGAACCACCTTTACGTATTGAGATGACAATCTGGAGACGTTTCCAGCGAATCCCCTTCCATTTTTTCACTTTGGGAAGCACCACCTCCTCATCGGGGGACAGAGGCCTTCGCAGCTTGATGGCTTTAGGAGAAGACGCCATGTCGTTGAGAGAGTCTTCCGGAGGTTGAGCAGGTGCAGTTGCTGACTCCTCCTCCTCCTCCTTGGTGACAGGGCCTGGATGATCCTCAGCAGGAGCAGTTTGATCAGATCTTTCAGGGGTAGGTGAAGGATCTGTGACTGACTGTGGAGCAGCAGTGTCAGACTCTGAGACATCAGCAGGTGGAGCAGCAGCGTCAGGAGGAGGAGCAGCACTTGGTTCAGGCTCAGTTTTGATCTGGACACAGGTGGGACTAGCAGTTGTTGGGGATGGAGGGGCTGAATTTTTTGAAGGTTCAGGTTCAGTAGTTGGTACTGGGTCGGGTTGGGGGGGATCAGGAGTGGATGGTGATGGAGGTGGAGATTCCTCCACTGGTATAGCAGGAAGATGCCGCACATCCAGGTCACTGACATTGGTTGTGTAACAGTGCTGAGCTGGTTTGTCCTCTTTTTCGGGGAATTCCTGAGAGGGAAAAAAAATCACATATGAAATCTACAGCTTAAGAAAAAGTATTAAAAAGGTAAATAACCGAAAGAATATAAACAGATCTCAAATGACCTGTTTTATGAGCGCCAGAATGTCCACTTGTTTCTTGAGTGTACAGCCTGGAAGAGACACGTCAAACTGTCTGAGCCACTCATCCTGGCTGGGCGAAGGGCTGTCCTTTGTACACAGCACTCCTAGAAAACATCGTCACCTCATGTGAGTTCAGGATACTTGGTTTGTAACGTTGCAATTTGGAGACATACACCAGTCATATGAATACAAACCTGACTGTCCAGGTCCTTTCCCGGCCCCATCAACTCCAGACATGTCTGAGTTCTGTGGAGGGAAAGTCACCTCATAAGAACCTGGCATCCTGATGTTCAGCAGCTGGGCCATGGTCATCATCACATGGTTCAGTTTCTGGAAAGAAGAAAAATCAGTTCAGGATTATGTTAAAAAAAGATTCAAAACTTCAAGCAGGCTGAAAGAGTTTCTGTTGTCATACCTTGGCTGCAGCAGAGGACAACATGAAGGTAACAGACACCTCGTTGCTTTTGGCCTTGTCCCAATGGTTAGAGGTAGAAACTACCTTGCCATCTACACCTTCAAGTGGCTTGTTTTCTGGAAATGCTACGAAAGAAAATATGCAAATAAACCTTTAGTTTGTAACCCAACAGGATTTAATGGTAAAATAAGATAAACAAGACTTGATAAAAAACACAGAGGGTGGATTTATGGGAAAAAAGCAGCTTTTCTTTTAGGGGTCGGAGATTTGATTGTTGTGTAATACCTGGGATTGCAGTGCGAGGTATGACAGGGATGATGGGGGATATTGCTCTTTCTGTCTCCTCCTCTTTGGGCTCCCGTAGGTGGGGGAAACGTGGATTTGCATCTCCTACGTTACTTTCAGGGGAGGATGCTGGGATGATGCTTTCTGGGGCATCCTCGTCATCACTCTCCATCCTGTTACAAAGGAAAAAAGTAATTCCTCTATTCAAAAACAATAAATCTAAGTATTGTGGTTTGCAAAGAACTCTAGGGATTTGTTCTGTCATACCTGATGTCCTCATTCTGATTATGTGGTGGGGTGGGGAGAGCTGCTAGAATGTCGACACTCTTCACTTCCTCTGTAACAGAAAGCAAAGGGGAGAAATGACATATCTCCAGATATATGCGTGCAAGTGCACATCTCTCTTTCCTTTTTTTAATGTTTAATCCCTTATCATTTACCCATTGGTTCTTCTGTAGGGCCTGTGTCTTTCTGACCTTCAGACAATTCCTCCCCAGGTGTCACTCCATTTAGCAGCTTGTGTTGTACTGAGGGTGGGGGTGTTGGTGGCAGGGAGGACGGGGGTGTTGGTGGGTTGCTGAGATTACTCTGTGAAAACACAAAACATCAGTGTCATAAAGACAACTCCTCCAGCCTACAGGATACTGTACAAATGTTGTACCAGCTCACAAAATAAAACATTGGTGCATGTTGGAACTTGTGTTTACCTTGGTGAGCAGCTGAGAGTAGTAGTCTGGGATATTGTCCAGTACTGCATTTCCAAAACAACCTTTGAGCTGAGCTTTGCCATTAGCTGGGCTACTTCCAAAGGGGGTGAACAGATCCAGACTTGCAGTTATTGAAGGCTCCATCAGAGGCAGCAGAGACAGACCCTGAAATGTGAGTACCCATCAGATCGCATCATTAAAAAAGTGTTTTTAAAAAATAGACTTACAACATAAAAGGCAAAAGTAGTTCAGCGTTTTACCTGTTTGAGTTGCTTAATCAGGGCTTCTGCACTTTTCCCGACTTCTTCCTTTTTATTCTTCTTACGGGCATTGAGCCCTCGGTCTCCAGGTGTCTTATTAGTGCGCCTTGGCTTCTGAGCTGGGGGCCTTTTAGTCAAAGACTGTAAATCCTGCAAAAGTTAAGAAAATGCTGGTGAAATTCTTTCCTCTCAAACAACATGACAAGAGTAAAACCAATAAATGGACAAGATAAAAACATACCTCCATGTTTCTTGGAGTTCCCTGAAGTTTCTGTTCCAACATTGCCAACTTGCTGTTGATGTGGCCATTGATCTCATTGTGGATCCCTTCAGAGGGCCTCTGTGCACCAAGCTGGAGGTTTTTTGTTCGTAAGAGTTGCTGTAGAAGTTGTTGTCCAGTCTCAGATCTGGGGCCTTGACTTTCAGGGTCTCCAGCCATGTTCCCAGTATTAATAAAGCCAGTGTTGTTCCCAGAAGCAATTGTGTCAACCCCAGCTTCTCTCTTTATAGCCCCAGGATGAGCCTCAGCCACACCATCACACTGAACCTCTCTTGGTTCCTGTTTAATGTTCTGTAGAGTCATCTTGCACAGCTCGCCTTGAGAGGCTGTGTCTGAAACACTGCTGTCTGTGACATGCTGTGGTTGTTGATGAACGTCCATGCCTTTTTGTGGACCATTTGGAATACCTGAGGCTGTCTGGGATGTTTCAGTGCCAGATGTCTGAGCTTCTACCTTTAGACCTGGACACTGAAGTGGACTCTTGGCTCCAGGTGACCTGAGTGGGGAGGCTTTAACTTGGCTGTATGGACTCCCCCTGCCAGCTATAGGTGAGGAGACATGGGATGAATGGGGCGAGGCAGGGTGGGCTGGGCTCATGCCAAAGGGACCTCTCGGAGAATATGCATGGGATGGAGAGCCCTGCATGCGGCCAGCTGCAGCAGCCATCAGTGCCTGTGGGTTCTGATTAGGGGTGGGTGGACGTATTCCCATGGTTTGATTGAAGGTATGTCTTTGTGGATCCCCTGGAGAGTTGGGTAATGGCTGACGAGGAGATGTTGGCCTTATCATGCGTGCCTGGTCCACAGGGGAAGGTGGAACAGGTACCTGACCCCTCATCATATGTTGCATAATTTCCCCTGCTTGTGGCTGCTGTTGCCCAGGCATCATCATCCCCTGATGTATCTGAGGAGCAATGCCAGATTGCTGGCCCATCATGCCTGGTTGCTGCTGAGAGACAGTGGCTCCTGGCTTCCCAATGGCTCCATATGGCATCTGCTGGCCTTCCATCCCTTGCATCTGATGCCCAACCTGCGGCACCTGTCCTTGTGGCATGTGAGGTCGTAATTGGTTTTGCTGGCTTTGACCCATTGACATCCGAAGCATCTGTCCCTGTTGGAGCTGCCGCTGAGCAATCATGGCTTGGATGTGCTGTATCTGCTGGTTAGGGGGGAGATTGCGGAGCTGGGGATTTTGAGCAATAATGGCCTGTATATTGATAGGAGTACGGATCTGGCCAGGAGGTAGTCCAGGTCTCTGCGCCATCATGCCTTGCTGCTGAGCTCTCATCATGCCCATCATTGCCTGTTGTTTCTGTTGCTGGGCCATGAGAGCTTGCTGTTGTGGACTATGACCCATAACAACAGGCTGAGGCTGGCCAGGGTGGTTCTGGCTTTGGATCTGCTGCTGCATGCTAGGATCTTGTGACTGCTGTATCGTACTTTGAACCATTTGCTGTTGTTGTTGCTGCAGAGCCAAAAATTCTGGTTTACCTTCCTCTTTAACAACTATCAAACCAGGCTTGTCCACGCTGAGTGAACCTTGCCTCTGAAGGGAAAGCTGAATTTGCTGCTGCTGGTGTACACCAGTTTGTTGGTTCCCAACCACACCTGTTTGTTGCTCAGGTATAGAATGCTGCTGGGCCATGCTGACCTGGTTTAGCTGCTGTTGTTGCTGCTGTAACTGTTGTCTGCCCACGTCAGTTTGGTGATCATTCGATGAGCCTTGTTGGGAAATTTGATTTGAAGAGGAGGTCCCAGTCTGCTGTGGTGGTGTCCTTGAATCAGGGCTGAGGATCCCCCCCTCTTTGGAGCCTGTGTTAAGGCTATCAGTGGCTCCCTGTGGCTCCCTGTGGGGTGTGAGATTTCCAGCTGACGGTGAGGAGCTCATCTGTGGGGTTGAGGGTTGGGAGTGCCCTCCTTGCTCTTGACTTGTCTGACTAATCAACTGCATCATTGGTCTTTGCTGTGCCATCTGCTGTTGCTGCAGATGGGCCAAATTCTTTGCAACATTTTGCTGCTGCTGTTGTTGCTGTTGCTGAGATGCCAGCATGCGTTGGGCCAGAATGTTCTGTTGTTGTGGAGTCAATTGGGCTTGAGGTCCCCTGAGGCCAGGATGACCCGGAGATCCCACCATCCCCTGCTGTCCCATCATCATCTGGGGCCTCTGATGCTGTGGTACACCTGGATGGTTCCCCATAATTCCTGGTTGCGCTGCCATCATGCCTTGAGCATGGTTAATAGGCTGTCCTCCAGAAGGGGTCTGTGGCAGAGGAGCTCCAGACTGACCTCCAACCATACCTTGTGGAACCTGACCAATGCTTTGTGGATTTGCCTGGTTAGTCAGCATTACTTGTTGTGGGTTTGCTTGTTGTTGGGCCATAAGTGGATTCTGGATCATTCCAGACTGAGGCTGAGTGATCATGCCTGACTGCTGATTTGGGTGTGGTAACTGTTGCTGGCCCATCATCACCTGCTGTTGTTGTTGCTGTTGTTGTTGGAGTTTTGCCATCTGCATCCTGTGTTGAAGCTGTCTCTCATGGAGAAGTCTTGGGTCTGCACCTTGCATTCCAGGCCCCTGTGGGAAAAATCCTGTTTGAGCACCAGGCGGACATGGGGGCCTTACACCACCAGGTCCAAGAGCAGCAGGATGCTGAGGCTGGGCTCCACCCATGAAAGGTTGCCCTTGTGGCATTTTCATGGGCATTCCACTGTGGGGCATCATGCCAGGGTGTTGACCCATTTGAGGTGTTCCTTGCTGGCCCATGACCATCTGACCAGGCATCTTGGGAAACATGTGAGGAGGCCCCACCTGTGCGGAGTGACCTGGAGGAAGAAGACCTGAGCCCTGTTGATGCTGCTGCTGTTTGCTCCTGTACTCTGCAATAAGGTTTGTGTGCTCCTTCTGCTGCTTGCGGACCTACAGCAAAAAAAGGTTTGAATATGAATAGAAATACAAAGTTGCCTCTTATCTTTGCCATGAAAAAGTATGTAACAAAGTAATGTACACACCTGGTCGAGCTGTTTCTGAATTTTGCTCTGCTCCTCTGTAACCAACTTCAGCTTTTCTGCATCTGCCTCAGCAAATTCCCTGCCAGCCTTCTTAGCAGTGCGTTGCTTAGCACACAGGGCTTTACGTGATTTGCGATGAACCCCAATCTGCTCCTCCAAAAATTTTAACTGCATCTGGAGTAACTGCTGAGTGTGAAGGAGCCACTCTTCATATTGATGCTGCTCTGCATCATCTGTAACAGAAGAGTTTAACTTGATGCATGACATGCAACAGATAGGGGGTAATTCATTACATCCACAAAGAGTATGAGTTAAGTAAAATACATATTTTAAAAGAATTATATTCAGTTTATACAAAGGCAAAAAAATGAGACTTACTGATAATTCCTTGCACAAACTGGGGAGGGTTGGGTCTGGACTGGGTAGGATCAATTGTTTCTCCCTCCTGAAGAGAAAATGAAGCATACAAATAAAGTGACTTGGAAAAAAAAACTCAAGTGTTTATTAATAACTTCTGACTGGCAACAAACATACCTTTGATTGTCCAGATCCAAGCTGAGCTGGATCTGTGCCCGGAGCAGAGGCCAGCCTCTGAGCAAGCAGAGAAACTTGTTGCCTGAAGGGAGAGCCAAAATTCAAATGTGTAATAATAAAACTAAACAATCCTATTGACCCATAGTCTTTAGGCTGCACACATCAGATGAACTTGCAAACACAGATAATACACAAGTTATCCTGTATGATTCTATTCCTGGGTGCCAGTGGTGACGATGACAACTGTGTGTCAATAGAAACAGATTATTTGTTTTTCAGCTTTGTGCTACCCAAACAGAAAACTTAAAGATATAATTTAAACAACAACCTTACAAACTAAATAAATACCAAGATTTAAAAAATCCTACCTATTGATGCCAGTGGGAACGACCATTGGATCCTGTGCCAACACCCTCTTGATTCCCTTGAGTGCCACCACCTTTGCTTTGGCAATTGGGTCCATGATATCATCAGTGGCAAACTTGTCTAAATCTGCAAGAATGAGAAAATATTGTTGATATGGACAAAACACATTTTTGTACTGTATCTACTAAAAGAATATAATCTACTGAATGCCTACCTTTATCTGGGAAGAAATTGTTTGCCAGTGGTGACTGTTTAACAATTTGCTGAGGCTGCTGTTGATGACTGATACCTGGATGAATCCCTGGCTGCCCCATCCTCATCATTGCTTGCTGCTGAGTCATCACCATATGAGGAGGAGGTGCCATTCCACTTCCCATGAGCCTTTGCTGCTGTTGCATCATGTGGGGTGGACGAGGCACTATTCCTGGCTGAGCCATCATTCCTTGGTGTGGTGGTCGATGGTGCTGTGGTAGCATTATTTGCCCAGGAGTTGGTGGGTTTGGCTGTTGATTTGAATGGACAGGAAAATGAGACGGCATGCCTCCTTGATGGAGAGAACCGAGCTGTTGCTGTTGTTGCTGCTTCTGTTGTTCCTTTTTCTCATGCTCTAACAGATCTTGTATGAGAAGAGGCAGTTCACCATCTAAAGAGCTCTCAACCTTTGCCAAATCTACAGCAGGGGAGTGTTGTCCCCCAACATCAGGCAGTCCTAGTGGATCATCAACAATAGATGGAGCAGCTGAAGGAAAAGGTAACGCATCAGTTTGTCCTGGCAGAGGGTACTGTAGCCCCCCTAGTCGAACTGAACTGAGAGAAGCTGGCTGGTGTTCCGACTGAGTAGGCTTGGCTGATGATGTGTTTCCTCCAAGAACCACAGACATGGCTTCCCCCAATTCATCTTTAACAACAGTCTGTCCTGGCTGTTGTTGAGCTCTGTCATCTACTTTGGATGTATCAGCAGGCTCAGCAGAGGATGGTTGCTGGGTAGCAGCTTCCTTTGCATTGCCCATGGGTGCTGTAAGAGAAGTCCTCCCTGGTTCTGTCTTAATTTTCTCTTCTACTTTAACATGAACTGATCCAGAGGAAGATGAAGGTGCTTCACTCTCTGCCTCTACCAACCGCAGTTGATCTGAGAAGACATCCTTGGGGTCACCTTGATCCAGTTCAGGGTCAGTATAAGCCAAGAGGTCAAACTCATCACTGTTAAGCAAATCATCCAGATGTGGATCATTGGTCTCAAGGTTGTCAAGGTTACCCAATTCATCATCTCCTTTATCAGGGTCTAAATCTAAAGCTAAATCATCTTCGTCCTCTACACCACCATCTCCAGGAGCATCCCCAAGTCCTTCAAGGTCTGCCTCTGGCAGTTCTTCGTTGTTTTCTCCCGTGGAAGTCTGGGACCCTGGAACTAAGCTTGGTTGTGGGAGCTGATGCTGCTCAGTGCCAGGGATGTTTGGAGTGGAAGCAGTTGTCTGAGGATGCAGGTGAGGTTGTTGCGTTACTTGTCCTACAGACTGCTGAGGCAGCAAACTTGACAACCCACCTTGCTGTAACTCAAGCTGTGGGTTGCTTCCCCCTTCTGTTTGAATGCCACCAGTCTGTGAGGTGGGATGTTGCTGGACATACTGTGTCATCTCTTGTTGTGGGACAAACAGACGAGGTCTGGGCTGGGGCCCACGAGGCATGAATTGTGGTCGTAGTGGAAGCCTCTGTGAGTTGTGTCGTAATTCGATGAACTGTGGCGGGGGTCCCTGACCCATTGGCTGCATTGCCTCCCCTCCGTGTCCTTGTATCATATTAGGGTTAGCCATGCCTTCCATACCCTGGATGTTGACAGCAGGGTTTAGGTTGTGCCTCATGCTCATAGCCTCAATGCCAGGCTGAGGGAACCTCCTTGGACCTAGAGCCTGACCCTGCCACTGTGCATGGAACGGTGGACGGGGGAATACGCCTTGAGGCCTCATTGCTCCTGGTGGCCTGGAGGATGGACACCCACAAAAGAAGACATAATTTATATTCTTATATTATTCATGTTTACACGTTTTTGGCTTGTATGGATGGGGTCGATTCAAAGTCTTAATTACATCTTTAAGGTCAAGTAGGCATTTTGTTTATCTTTTCTGTTTGTAATGATTGTGAATCAGTTAAGGATTATCTTAAACTTAATACAGATACAGCTACTGACATGCCGTCTCTTTAACTGCATAAAATGTTGAGATAATAGAAACACTTTGTTCAACAAGTTTTCTAGCAGCTGGCATAAAAAGAATCTGTGAGAGCAGAAGCATGTCCAATTTTTTAACACAAATTGTAAATTAGCTTTTCTGAGCCTCTTACCTTTGTGCATTGGAATCCAAGATGGCAGGAGTTCCTGTAGGTGGTTGGCGATTCAATTTGTCTTCCATACCTCTAACAGCCATGGGAATCTTCCCTACAACAGAAGCCTGAGCTCCAGCCGTAACTGCAGCAACACGCTCCTGCACAAAGAGCAGTGAAATTAGTTTAACATATTATTTGTTGTAAATGTTGAATGTTTAGATGTATTCAGTGGTTTTTCAAAGCTGCCTACAATTTGTCTTAACTCAAGCACTTAACAGTTTGCTGACACTGTAAGGGTGTCTACCTGTGGATAAGGAGGTGGTGCTCTGTGGGCCTTGTCTTGCTGAAAGGCTCCCATATCCCCTCCAGCCCAGCCAGGAGACACATTGCCAGCAGCAGCAGCAGCAGCAGCTTCCTTCTCTTGACGAATAGAATTTCTTTGCATTTGTTGCCTGATTAAGAACTCCCTCAGTCTCTGGCGCTAGCAAGAAGAAAAGCACACTACATTAGCAACCACTTTAAAAGGAGAATGTAAAGATTTAAGAACTCTAGTTGGATGGGGTTTTTTTTACAACAATACCTGTCTGTGCTTCTCCAATTCAGAAGGGCTAAGGCCGACTAATGCAGGGTCCTGCACAGCTGAAATATCGGGCATTTCTTGAGTGCCTGGTAAAGCTAGCTGAGGGGGAACATCTGGTGTGCGTACAGCTTGAACATCTTGAGATCCAGAGGAGGGTTGCAACCTGGAGTTGAAATTGTCTGTCCCCATTGTCTGCTGAGGCTGTTGCTGTAACTGCTGAAGCTGACCCTGTAACATCTGACTCTGTTGTTGTGTTACTTGGAAGCCTCCTGTACTGGGGCTGCGGTTGAAGGTAGGAGGTGCTGATGGTTTCCCAGAGAGAGGATCCCCAAGGGGAGTGTTGGTGGGATGAGGTGGCTGGTTAGGATGAGGTGAACTTTTGTAGCTCGTAGCTCCCTCAGGGGCAGCAGAAGAGGGACGAGATGGTTTATGGACATTAGCAAAAGGGTCTCTGGATTGTGGCCTTGAAGGTGGCTGAGAACAAGGGTCTGGGGATTGAAAACGAGGAGTTGCAGGAGACTGGACAGAGTAACCATCATTAGAAATGCCACCAGGAGTGTGAGGGGACTGAGAGCTGCCCTGGGACTGTGGGCTGGAGGGCACTCTAGTACATATCTCTTGTTGACCTCCAGGGTGTCTTTGGGACCCAAGAGAATTATTATCACCTGACTGGGGTCTGGGGATTAGTGATGGCTGAGCATGTGCATCAGGGAAAGGGTGGGATGGAGACTGCCTGTAGCCTTCAGATGGATGGCTAGGGGAAGCTCCAGGGTGAAGTGCCCCACCCTCTCCTTGGTGCATTCGAGGTGTCATAGGTGCCTTAAATAAACCATCTCCAGACTCCAGCATCCCAGCAGGAGAGCCAGTTGATATGTCAGGTCTTCCCACTGAAGATGCACGTGGTGAAGGCGCGCTCATATCAGTCCTGTACTGCCCTGTGCTGACAGGTGAGGAAGCCATTGCAGATGGAGATGGAGATGAACCATAATCCGGCCGTACCATCCCTTGCTGGTTTCTGAACGGATCTCCATAGTGGGTACTGTGGGATGGAGAGAATATCGGGGACTCCGCCATCACTGCACCCCTTGAATGAGGGCTTTCTGGATGTCCTAGGGACTCCTGAGAGCCCTGCTGTGACTGTGGTAGATGACTCTGTTGCTGCTGCAGCTGTGATCTGAAATAGGGGTCAACCTGCTGAGCCCGTCTGGGGGTTCCAGGAGTTCCTGGTTGCATGTCAAAGGGGCCAAGACTGGCTGGCCGTCCCTGAGGAGGACCCTGTGGGCCGGAAGCGGGATAACCTGAGGAAGAGGCCTGCAAGGGGCTGGCCCCAGCGTGGGAGAAGGGGGTGGTTGGGTGGGAATGAGAGCGGGGTGACTGAGGAGGCAGCTTGGTCAAGGGGTCTGTCTGGATTTCAGCTGACCCTGGGGTCTTAACAGGTCCATCTGAGAAAAAGACTGAGGATGATCCTGAATCTGGAGGGAAGGGATATGGGCTCTCTGCAGAGCTGGGCTGGGAAGAAATCGATGCGGAGCCTGGTGGGGGGATCTGGAGGTGTAAACTGGGCCGTTCTCCTTTCACACGCCCAGACTCCAGTTTGACTGGCCTGCAAACCTGACTCTCTGCCTGCTTTGAGAAGAGAACAGACAGTACATTGTTTTTCAGCACAGCTACTATTAAAAGCATCAATTTTTCAGTTACTCAGACAAAACAAACGGGAAACTGGTGCTTTAATGTACCTTCTGTGCCTTGTTGATCCTCTGAGCTGCCCGGTTATCTTTGGCCTTTTGCTACAGAAAGAAATCAGGATGAGCAGATCAACAATTTAGGAACAAGTGTTTTGCTTTTGAATGGCATAAACTAAGTTTGAAATTCCTGAAGGGGTTCTAACTATTGCTAGACAATTTTATTTTCAAAAAATGTTCCTGTATTTATGCATTAAGGTGAGGGTACTGTAATACATGGCACAGTACTCTATCAAACAAATGTAAATAACAAACTGGCTTGAAGTTTAAGATGAACAGGCTGGTAGGAAATGATCATGTAGATAAAATAACTTCACATTTTTTGCTAAAATGGGAAACCTACCAGATATGGAACCTTGTCAGCAGCTGACACCTTCCTCCAAATCTTCATGATTTGCTTACAACGACTTGCCCAATCTGTGATACGAGATATGTCTTAACAACTGCTCTGTAACTCAATGACAATACTCATTTGCAGCATTTGTTTGACAATAGGTGGACAACATTGTTCCCCTGTACTCACCTGGGTAGTCTTTTTTGAGGGTTGGAAAGTTGGTGTTGGCATATAGCACGGGGGAAATGGTTGAGAGTTCTCCTAGCTCTTCATCTTTCTCCCAGCGTTGGAGACTGCGCTGGTTATAAGACAGCCCATCACCCTCTACCTCAGTAGGGGTGGGTGGGGACGAGGGGGTTGCTGGGGTTGAAGGGGTGGCCCAAGGACTCTCATCGCCTCCATCTGGACTGAACAGTCCCCCTCTGTCCCTGCATATCAGAGAGCATTGTTTCTTCTTAGGTTATGGCATTAAACAACTGGGTGAAAACATGACTGACAATTGAAGTAGAATAAAATTTTCCAGATGATCCAGTATTGGCCCTACCGCATGTCAAAGAACGGTGACTGAGAAAGGCCAGGAAAAGCATCCATCATTCCAGCTGAGGGCAGGGACCCTATAAAAGATTTCATACCTTGAAATAACTCCAGAATTTCACAATATCAGCTTTGATCTCCCAAAATGAGCCAAAAGCAGGATTATTTCATAAGTAAGCACAGACCTGAGAGGAGAGCTCTCTGTGGCAGAGCACTACGACTGAGTTCTCCCTTACTGCCCTCCAAAATGGGTTTTATTCCACCCAAAGAGGAGCCCTCTGATACTCCCAGGACCTTCCTGAAGAACTGCTCAGAGTCCTGACTCTCCACCCCTTGCGGAAGACCTGTTGCAACAGAACACCACCAGGTAAGGCATTAAAGAAACATCAGGTTATGAATAATACTACATACTGTGAATGTCAAAATGTTGGCTTAAAGAGTACCTTCACTTTTTTCTGCATCAGAGTCTTGAGGATCTGCTGAGGTCTGGTCCTTCAGCGATGAGGACAATGTGCAAGCTCCTAAAAATGTGTATTTTTAAATCAATATGCTGTAAGTTTCGGACCAATATAGAAACCAATAATATAAGTGTGACCAGGCTCTTACCATCTCCTTCGTTCTGAGCCTGGGGGGCCTCACCCCCTTCTTGCTTGACAGGGAAATCTTTTGCTGTTCGATCCTTGGCATCGGCTATTGAGAGAAGAACAAAAGTCATACAGCCTGCACTGACCTTTTCCACACCTAATGTCAAATGAATAAGCAGTTTTCTAAATGACAAAATTGAAGTCTGTGTTCTTACTCTCAGCAGCAGTCCTGACCCCTGACAGTGCTGGTAACGAAGGCCTGATCAGGCATGGGCCTGGTCTCTGCCCTTGGGGCATCATTGCAGCTTTCTTACTCAAGTCTATCAGTGTCTTCCCGAAGAAAGCCTCCTGAAATGAGCATAACAGATAATGACATTGTATTAATAAGAACACAGAGATCCAAAACTTCAACAAAAATAGGAGAATAAGGAATAGAAACCTGGAGGTAAGCTGGAAACATGTCCTCTAGTTTGCTCTTCTTCCGGCCCCGTCGTTTCTTGGCCTGTTCCTCACCTTCCACTGGTTTAGGATCCATTATGTTATCTATGTCAGGGTGTGGTCCTACACACATAAACATTAGATTCACTTTCACATGGTTACAGTATTCAAGACAAAAAATGCTTTAAATATTATTACAAAAAATGAAGATCCTCAAATCTCTAATGAAAGGCTGATGTGGTTTAAGTAGAGGCCCCATCAGTCAAAAGCTGAAAGATCGGTTTAACTTTCTGTAGCTTAAAGATGCTATGAGGAGGATCTGTTTCAACTGAAATGTATCATCTCCTTCTGCCAGAAGTCTCATGCACACTGTCGTGAAGATGTCCCTTTTACCCAGGCGTGTTTGTTTTTGGAACAAATTTTCTTTGTTTGCGACGGGTAAGGAACTTAGCAATACAGTTACATAGCACTGTTGTTTGAAACATGATGACTAGCAAATGTTCTAGGTTTGTGCCGTACATGAGTAGCAAGCTGTAGCCCTAGCTGCCCAATGCTACAATGTATTCAGAGGCTAACATGACAGCAACATACTGTCAGTTTGTACAGAAGTTTAGCAGCCGTCCACTGCTGACTGTTGGTAGGCATGAACATTATCGCAAACAACTTAGACCTTTTAGCCTTTAGCTGGGGCTGTATCACTCTCCAGTTTAGCTTTTTTCTGTCCTTATTCTGTCTGACAGTTATGGGCCGTTTACACAACAACGGTTTTAGGGTGAAACACATAAGTTTTGTTGCATTTCAGCCTCGCTTGTAGACGGAAATGGCGTTTAACCTGACCTAAAACGCAAACTTTTGAAAACAGCCTCCAGAGTGGGACTTTTCTGAAACGCTCCCGACACTGTTGCCGTGTAAACAGTAAGCCGGCGGTTTCAGTGGAAACGCTGACATCACACTTCGCCACATGCGCGCGCATACAACAGAACAACGGTACCGTTGTTTCAATCGTTGCAAACTACCGTGTTGTGCTTGTGTTGCTCAATCTGCTGTATCTGCTGACTGTCTTTCAACAAATGTGCATCTGTTGCTCCACTTCTGCACTTAGTATTCCCCAATACACCAGATGATCAGCTTAGCTCCACTTCGGAGGAGATCTCCCAAAAGCGGCTTCTGGACAAGACAGTTAAAGCGCCGATCACAGGCCTGGCATGCTTGATACAGCATTTTCAGTTCCTCTGCGTTTTTGTGTAAACTCAGATTTTTTTCACTGTGTTTTCACTGCTTTTTAGCATTTTCAGATGAAACGTTGTCATGTCAACAGGGCATTAGGCTCCTGTGTCCACCATCACTTCAAAATATATCTGAGAAGTTTTTTCAGCAGAGAAAAACCCACGCTCACTTCTAAACTTCATCAGCTGGCGTGATGTTGTCAAAGAGACTATGACGTGCCATAAATCAATCTGGTCCTGCTCAGCCTGATCGGTAAACTACGAAGTATGAGCTAGGAAGCATTCTGAAATAATCTACATTGGTGCAGATAATCTCATTTTAAAATGTGTATTACAATCAGACCTATATCTAGAAGGGAGACTTTTTCAAGATCACTTTGGAACTCCTCACAGACCCTTTCAGTAGTGTAATTTTATTACTGACTAAGACTAAATAATCAGAATCCTTGAACCACTTCATCATGTATCCATGAAATAAAAATAACAGCTGCACCGACCTTCATCAATGGTTCTCTCAATAGGTTGTCCATCAAGAGTAGTCTCTCCAGCCAGCTGGGCAAAAAATTCTTTCTTCATACGTGTGTGACACTTCCTTTGGCGCACCATAAAGCCTCCAATGCCTGAAATAATTCACCAATTGATATTTTGTCCACAATCAATCTGAATACAATAATTGATTTATTCATCTTATTATTGGATGGTTTACCAGGTCTGTAAGGTTTCCTCTTTCTCTTTTTGCTATCCTCCGTGTCCTCCCCTCCTTTTAGACCTTCACAGTCAGCGATCCCCTCAGTCCCTTCTGCACCTGCCTGTCCTGCACCGCCATCTCTGTCAGGGCTCCCAGGATTCTCCATCTTGGTTTCACATTCCATGGGCTCCCCACAGCCTACAAATACAGATTACAATTAGTTCTCATTAAAGTGTTGAATAAAAATGGCCCAAAAATGCATTTATTGTTGCTTACACACAAGAGGGTGAACAGAAAGAGAGCCCACCTTGTCCAGCCTCACCTTCTCCTTCAATCTCCCTCAGATCCATTCCATCATGAACTCCTTCAAGACACAGAGTGCCAAGACGGGAACGACGCTGCCGTCTCTTATGTAGGGGAGACATTGAGATGCTCCGAAGTAGGGACATACCCGACTCTGTCAGCCACACACCCTCCAACCGATAGAACTGGGGCTCTGTCAAGCGATAATAGCCAATCAGCTTGACCCACACAAAAAAGTACAAGACAAGACAAGCATAGATTTTTTTTGTGTAGTACATGAAATTGTAAGATCCACAAACCTGGCTCTTTGATCTTTATTGATGCCATAATGGCTGACTCTACTACTGTGAAAAAAGGCAATAGGCATAGGGAGAAAGAAACAGAAGAAGATATCATCAGTACATATAATGCCCTGGGTTGATATTTGAAAGAACAGTTTTCATGTCTTCCTTTTTTTGTGTGTCATTCTGAGACTTACCCACAGGTTTTGGAACATATGGGGTGCAGAATGTGCATGCAAAGCCCTCATCAGAAGCTTGTTCCACCTCATCCTCTGTGTACAGACTCTCACAGACAGCATGGACCCATCTGCACACACACACAGAAATATGTTGGTATGCATACTTTTCCTGACGAATCACACCGCAAATCAAAAGATGTTATGGAATAATTCATGCTGTGAAAAAAACATAAATAATCCATTCCCCTCTTGTCATCATTAGCTGCAGTTTCATGAATACCTAAGTCTGGTGTGTGGGTGTCTGTGTGTGTGTGTAGTTCTAATGAGCAACACCCACCTATCGCAGTACTGACACTGCAGCAGCAGCTCCTCCTCCATGAAGTTCTCCCTGCACACAGGACAAGTGACGAGGCTGGCACAGGGGCCACAGTGGGTATAGTTGTTCTGCCACTCACAGTGGAACCCTGGTGAGTTGGAACCGCACTGCACACAGCACACACACCTGCACAGACAGAGTGAAGCAAACTTTAAGAATTGTACAGCTTTAATCAAAGATTAAAAAACCACAGATGCCAAGGAGAGTGGTGTAACAAATTTTCTTTGCCTAAGGAAGCAAAAGACAGCAGGTTGGGTCTGTGAATTGCTAATGCTGGGCTGAGGCATGAGTGTTTTACATAATATGCAAATTTTAATGTTTTCATTTTCATTTGACCTCATTCAGAGCAGCGAAGTTGAAAGAACCTTTGTGCTTTCAAGAGTTTAAGATTTTAGGTTCTTTTACCATTTACACTTCCAACCACCCTTGGGAACGTTGTGCAGGGGTGGGTCCAAGCAGTAGGTGTGATAGCTGACATCACAATCATCACACAGCAGCAGTCGAGAGGGGTCTGAAGCTTTTCCGCATATCTCACACACGATACATTCCAAACAGCGCCAGCCCTTACGGAGCATCGTCTTGGTGATCTGTGGGAGATATCATGTTTAATTCTTCTGAATTAACAAAAAACATTGATGCCAAGTGATGTTCGATATCTAAAAAGTACTTACTTTGCTGTTAACACAGTAAGGATGGTAACACTGAGCACATTGAGCACAAGCCAATAACTGTCCCTCCATGCCTTTTCCAAAGCTGCCACACACGACACACATATCCTTGAGAAAGAGAAGGAAAAAACGTCTTTAAGTTCTTCTATCAAAAGTAACATCTGTGCTGCAGAATGACTTAAGATATTCCTCTACAACTAGAGCAGTACCTGTAGCAGGACAAACTTGTCAGTGTTTGAGAAAAGAACCACTGTGTTCTGCATTGTGTCATCTTCCTCATCCTCTTCCTCTTTACTAATTCCAGTGTCTGCAGTCATACTGAGCTGTAGAGGGAGGGATAGATAAATAGTTAGAGTATAAAAAAGAAGATTGAATTTCGCTAACAGACTATGTGAAGGCTAACAGACTATGTGAAGGCTATCATAGTGCAGCTTACCAAGAATGCATCTATGCAGGAAGCCATGGCTTTGAGGCGCGACCTTCCACCCCGTCCCCTTCCTCCACCACCGCCTCGGGGTCTGCGCTTCCCAGGAAAACTATTGCTTCGTCCCTGCAACCCAACAAGATACCAGCTCAGTCTCAATGGATCTTGTGGCCACAGCAAACTGTTGACCGGTATTCACATGAGTTTTTAACAAAACATACACGGTGTGACTGTACCTGCTTGACTCGTGAACGGCCCGGGGATCCTCTGCGTTTCACCTTTTCTCTGTCACTTCTAAGGGCTTCAAAGGGCAGTGAGTCATCAGTCTCAGTAAGCAGGTTATCCGGGTGAGAGTGACCAGCAGGAACAAGGTCAAGGTCCATGGAGAGCTGAGGATCAGGCTCTCCTGGAGAGCCCAAAAAGCCACTACTGCTCTCATCTCCATGGCTCATATTGGACATCTCATCTAGCAGCAATTCTGGCTTGACGTCTTGATCCTGCTCTTTGTCTTCATTTTGTCCTTCTTTCATCAGCTCATCGTCCTCCTCTTCCTCATCCTCCTCTTCAGACTGAGGTAGTGACCTCCCTTCCATGTCTACAGCAGAGAGGGCCTCCCGAGTATCCACTGATGAAGAGAGTGGAGGGGAGGACTGGGGATTGTGGCAAGGGTTTCTTTCCAGCTGGTTAGCCATGGGCAAATGTTCAGAGTTGTCCACAGGGGCTGGTAACTTTGGTGGATCCTTACTTAATGTTTCGGCAGACGACATGACAGAGCCACTGTGTTTTAACTCAGGCAATACTTTTTGCTCTGCAAAAGGAGTAGCCTTTTGTTTCTCAACCTCTTTCTCCATATCTTGCAGGCTCTGCTGTGACGCTAATGTCACTTGTTCTGAGGAGTTTGCCTGGGAGACATGTCTGACTGCATCTTCAGCTCCCTCCTCCACGACAGGTGAAGAGCCCCCCTGTCCTGCTGCTTCAGGTTCTAAATTTAAGATGAAGGATTTTTTTTGTTATAATCACCAATATCTTCAAATCTATCATTACTTACAATGAAAGTTTCTTGGTGTGCATTTTGAAATGGGCGCGTCCAAAATGTATTTAAGTTTACCTTTAGACTGATGAGAAGCAGTGAACACCTCAGAAGTCATTTCTTCAGCTGCTGCCTTCAGGTCCTCCTGCATGGTTTCCTCCCCAACATCTGGTGTCTTAACAAGTGCAGACTCCACCCCTGAAGTCAAACCATTTAAAATGAAATGTTAAAAACTGATATAAACAAGTCAAATTGTTTTACTGGTCAAAAACATTAACAACTAAACTTTGCAATGTTGAGTTCATTCCATGCACAAGTCATACTCACCAAGGACCATGGGTGACTCTCTGTCAGCAGTTTCTTCACCTGGGTCCAGCTCTGATGTGCATTTTTGTCCCTGTGTGTGTGTTAAGTCTGTGTGCTCTTCTGTCTCCATGTCTGTGTCAGTTTGGATTGTCATCTCCACCAAGTCCATGTGTCCAACAGTCTCTTCAGACACCTCTCTGGTTTGTACCTCTGCAGTGAAAGGTTGAGTGACAGGCTGCTGCTGAGCTTCCTTGCAAAGCAGGCAAATGCACTTTGCTCCTGGATGTTCCCTTGGTAAAGAACATTCACTGTGCATCCACCTAAGAAAATAAAACCAACATCAAAACATATTAATGAAAGAAGGGGGTCAAGTTTCAACTTAGCAGACAGAAAAAGATTCCCATCTATAGAGGCTACAGTCCTTGTCCTACTGCTTGCAGGATCTGCATGTGGTTCCTCACACTGTCCCCTCATTTCCTGACTATCAAGGTCAGTCAAAGCTGTCCAATTAAATAAAGGCATAAAAGCCCAAAGAGAAAGCTCCAAAAAACTTTACAATGACAATGTCTGTGACAAGCCCACACATAGTAGTTTAAAGTTCAATAAAATCATTGGCTCTTGTACGTTAAACTAACCTGTGGCAAACGCTGCAGCACTGCAGAGTGACAGATGGGTTGGTAGCTTTGCTGCACACGCCGCACATAGTGCTGCGGTGACGTTGGCAGCCCTCACATACGGCATAATTGTCATACCACTGGGCTGAACCTGGCAGCGTTAGTCCATGAACACCGCACTCCGTACATACACGACATCTCTGAAATATTATTAGAAGTTTATGTTTACAACATGCCAAACTTAAAAATCAAAAAGAATATAAAGCGATTCATTTTCAAATATCTAATAAAACATCAATTTCTGCCAAGAAGAGTTGGCCTTTAAAAAATGATGAGATGAGTAAGCTAGCTCTAACCAGCAAGTTAACTGGTGGAAACATCATCTTAGTACTGGCATGAATGACAAATCTGACTTACTCTGCATTTCCATAAGTCGGAGGGAAGACAATCCATAGCCGGCTGGAGACAGAAGGTATGGTAGCCCTTATCACAGGCATCACAAACCAACATTTTGGAGTCTTCTCCTGGTTGCCTAAGATTTGAAGATTCAAGATATTCAAAACTTAGAAAATTTTTTCTTCAGAGTTGACAACCTTTAAGCGCAAAAGTATATTACCAAAAAAGGTAACATTTTAGGTACAATGACTGAAATCCTCCATTGGGACCTAGTTTGTCTCACAAAGGTGTACACACCTGCAAGTCTGGCACACTTTACACTCTGGACACTGCCATCCTGCCCGCTGGATGGGCGTTGCACCAATCTCAAGGCAGGCTGCATGATAATGTAGACCACATCCCGTACAGAACAGCAAGTCTGTGAGCTCTCCTGCAGAGTCACATACTGCACACCAAGACTCTTCACCTGCTTCACAAAAAAAAGAGATGAATTAACTTTAAATAGAAAAACACTATAACAAAATACAGTGTTAAGGTTCATCTTATTTTTCTTATTTTAATTATGGGGAATTTCCTAGGGTTTGTAGCTAGATAAGTAGGCACCTTTTACAGTTTGTCAGCAAAAGGCCTCTACTGTGAACATGTCTTTAGTGTAGCATAAAAACTGACAGAAATGTTCAACCCTCTTACCCAACTCCTCTGCCTTATCTATGTGCTCTGGACAGAGGAGAACCAACTGCTTCATGGATTGGAAGGATCCACTGGCTGCTGAGCAGGGGAAGTGGTAGAACCGTGAGCAGCCCTCAGCGTGGCATCGAATGGTTGCACCCAGTCTTTTGCAGTATTCGCAGAGCTGAAAGAAAACAATCATAGCTAAGAATATATCTGTAATATATCTGTGATAATTCAGATATTAATTCTGAATATCATCTAATTTAGGTATACCAATGACCAACTTACCCGCTGTGTCCCTGAGATAACGGCCTTATCCACACTCTCCAGCTCCTCATTCTCCAGCCGCTTTACTCCCTCCGACCATGCTGCACACCAGTGGTGAACCCAACAACTCCCTGTTTATTGTAAGTCCAATCATCAGTATAATTCCTGATCATTAACAACTGTCAAATAACTTAACATCGCAAAAAAAAAATTATAAACTGTATTATGTGCTTTACCTGAGTCATCAAAGAGTGCTGCCAAACTGGGGGGTTGGGAAAATCCAATGGAAGACAGGTCATCGTTCCCAGGCTGTGGCAGTGGGGAAGTTGATGGCTTGAGGGTTTGCTGCTCTGAAAATTGCCCAAAATGTCTCAATTCTCTCTGTCCATGCAGGCTCCGCTCCGTGCAGTTACAAAGCACACATGCCCGGATGTTTCCTCTGTCACACAGCAAAAAAAAAAAAAAAAAAGCATCTGGGTTTAGTTTTTGCCAGGACAACAACAGAGTGCTCAGTGGGATTTACTCTTTGTGTGAAAACTTACATAGGTGGACTAGAAGAGGCTGCAGTAGCACCTGACATAACCTCAGCAGCAGGAGGGGCTTTGGGCTCCTCTTCAGAGGAGAAAAGCTGCTTTGAAGGGGCATTGTCATCAGCTGATAAACAAAGAAAGAAACCCAGAGTTGAGGGCAACAGTGTACAAACCTATGAAAATTAAAACCCTTTAACAAACCCAATTTATTTTGTAGTGGGGGTATAAATAAATAGTAATCTGTTCCCATTTGTGTCAATGTTCCTGATAAATTACACCAATAAATCTTTAGTTTTCGGGTTGTATGGATATCATTCACTTTTCTGCAGAAAAGAGTTTAATTATAACAAATGAAGCTGGGGCATGCATGAGGAGTTTATACACAGGGTGTATTACCTGTTGGTTCAGAATCATTCTCCTCACAGTTTGATTTCTGCTCGTCCATGCCCCGCGCAGATTTTGACCTCCTTGGCAGAGATCTACAATGTATAGAGTTAGAGCATCAACTTGTTAACAAAGCCATAAAAATAACTGTAAAACAAAGTTATTTAACTAACTGTGGCAGAGACAGTTAAATGAGGTTTAATATTACCTCATAAGGAAATAAAAACAACAGGAAAACTAATATCACCATCCAGTTGCATCTTTGATACTATGCCACTTGTGTTTTATATAGGGTCCTGTTTTCAAGAAAATGGATTTAAGCTCACAAATGGTTGCTTATCAAAATAAACAGAAAAAGCTTACAACAAGCCCTCTGGTAACCTCAAAAATACATCAGCTCTCCTACAAGCTGACAACACTTGGTATTTAAAATATGATTAACATTGGGGTGGAGAAACACAAACTGCTGTCTTGTCTTCACTTTGACGATCCCAATGAAAACCGCTCTTCAGCTTTAATGTGGTTAGGCTTTTTCTCAAACTCAAGATAAACACGCAAGGATTACAGGAGAGCAACCACTCCGAATCTGCTCCAACAACTCAAGTTAATATTTACCAAGCAAGGCATAATCCAAATCAAGGAAATTGTCGCATGAAATAGAGAAAAAACAAGAACTAAATTGATGTTTTCCTTCGTAAAACAGCCACAAATCGGGATACACAAAGAAAACACAACTTCCGTATGTAGAACTTCCTGTTGCAACGGGACTCCTCTCGTGCAGAACCTTTGTCTCTCGTATCATAGTTCCGCCATGAGATTTACGCCATTAACAGAAAAATAATAAATCAAACAATGGAAGACAGAACAGGAAGGGCTCACTTTTTTTTCCTACATCCAACTAACAACAGAAAGTACGGTCGTGTTTTGTACCGTTTAGCTTTGTAAACGTGCGATGCTTGTGGTATCCGTGTCGGTTGTTGGGCCACGATTGTCACAGCAAAATGCACTCGTGGTATAAAGAGCCACACTCCATTTTAATGTATTTCATCCTATTTATCTAAAAGTAAAACAATATAGCAGCCACGCGGGAAACGTCTGTGGCGTAATGCTTCTGCTGATAAAATACAATAAAGTGCGTTCAAATAATGCAAATTACAGGCCCAGCAAGGAGTCATGCTATTTGCAAGTAGATAAGTGAACGGTGCAACCATAAAATAAGCAATATAAAAAAAAAGGAGAAATTCCAAGTCTCATATTTTCGCAGTCATGGAGGCATTGTAAATAAATGACAAGAACGGCATTCTGTCGTAATGAGTGTATTTAGTACCCGATTTATTTGCAACTCACACACCAATGTTGCATGATATCTTGTGAAACCAAAGTCTGTGGAGATACATCTTGGTCTAAAACCACGGTAGTGTTTTTTTCGCTGGTTCAGATAGTAGTTATTTAATGCAACAAAAACTCATCAAAGAAAGTAAGTCACACCTTCACACAGCACAGCTCGAACGTGCACAGCGCTACATAAGCAGGCTGTACATAAAACGCCATCAAATATAATTAGCGACGAATTGAGCTGATGAGCAAATTGAATTCATCTTTGTAACGATGATCTTAAAATAAAACGACTGAAACTGCTCTCTCTTGTTGATTACAAACTAACCTGGGATCCTATTATTAAAATAAATGTAAGTTGTATTACGCCACAACGAACAAGAATCATAAAGAGGTACTCTAAAATGGAGTTGATAATGTCCTGATCAAAACTGGTGACATGATTGCCAAGTTAACATCTCCACATCCCGGCTAGCAAAGTCAACGTGCAAAGTGTTAAAATTAACTTCCACATAGCACGACATTGTTTCTTTTTGCAGCGAAAAAATCGACTAACAACATTCGCTTTTAGCTCTAGTGTCACGGTGAATGCTGTTAAGATTTCATAGCACAAGTGTTTCAAAGCTAAGCAGTATTTCTCGATGTAAACATCGACTTCAAAGGGAAGGTTCTGCCCAGCAATTAGCCTGGCCCATGTTGATAACGACGGACTGATACATAAAAGCTAACAACTACCGATGGTGACGTAGCAGCAAAGTGTCCCAAAAGGTGAACAAACTACGACAAATGTGTCCAGTGTCATGCACAGCCACTTGTGCTATGTACAATATCAACCGACCACTTGGTAAATAAAACATTGTAAACAACCACAGTGGAACATTTTCCAAACCAAGTTAGCATCCAGGTATAACGGCTAGTTCTCCAGCAATTACACATCCCCATCTGGTTAAAGCTACTAGCTAAATGTTGCCGAAAGCAGAGCTAACATTACCCGGTCTAAGGTCAGCGTTGGTGTGTCTTTAAGTATTTTTGTTGCAGTAAGTTCAAAGAGGAAATGCGAGTAACAGCTCACCTCAAAAAAACAATAACGTCTCCTCATACATCAGCAAAATCCAAAGAGCCACACAGCCTCCCGAAATGCTGCTGGTCGCTTCATTTTCTGTAGCGGACTATCGCTGCGGCTAGCCGGCTAGAGGGAGAGTGGGGGAAGTGCACGTCGGCGGAAGGCAGGCTGTGCGGTGCTGCTAGCTAACTCTCAAACAAGATAGATAATGCCATGGTTAGCAAGACAACCAGCAACTTGAGTGTGTGACGAGTGGTCGTAAGCTGTCGGGGGACTGCTAGGCTACGAGTGAAGTATTTAACAAGCCCCCAAAAGGATCCCGGGGTTCATGCAGCGAATATTACTACATCCATGTCTGTCTCCTTTTCTTGTGGATTTAGCCTAACGGCTAATAACCTAACCGTTCAGAGCTTCTGCTGTGTTCAGGAATCTAGCTCGCGGGGTCGTGAAAGCTACTCCAAGTTTGCACATTAAGTGTACTCGAAAATTACACATCCGGACGTTTATAATGGGTCATAAACATTTTCTTTCATTGCACTTTAGAAGGCTGCAAATATTATTCTACCTAAAATTGCTGCTCAACTTTGCACTGGTACCCTTGTATGGGTCACTAGCATCTTCTCGCTTCGTTGAACTGCGTTGCGTCTGAACACGGCTCCTCGCCAAGCACCTAGCCACTGCTACTGCTACCATTGCTAGCTAATAACAACTACGTCAAAAATAATACATGCAAAATAATAAGGACATCTTTTAAGGCGGAGGGTACATTACAGTGTGAACATTTTTTGCGCAACAGTAGACACGTTTTGTGAGGTTGATTATATTTTGACACACCTCGAGGTTTAATCCAGGGAGAGGGCAAATGAAATATGGTAGGTATTAGGTCATTAGATTTTCGGATTCATGGCTTGGAAGCCATTTTTCATTTGATTGTTTTGATTGCAAGACCGAAAGTTGCTCCGACATGCATGTGGATGATTGCACTTGTTCTGCTAATTGTCTATTGCGATCTAAGGGAAGTTTGAGTGGAGTCGTTAAGTGTGAACTTGTTGTTAAATAAAATTTAATGTGCACTTTCTTATTATTACTGGTCTTCCATTTGTGTTTGTATGTTGCTGTGCATTGCGCAATTCACAATAAATGAAAACGACCGGATCATTAATCTGTCATGTTCAGACATAAATCGTCGATAGCTACAAACTTGTTGAAAACGAATTTGTTCACTTTTAGGCTTTTTAGGCTTTCATCCACACATACTTTGTCGTTTTGCAACACATTGTTCATGGGCATGGGCTAATACCATTGTGAAAGCAATGAACGTCAAATAATATAGAGACTAATGGAATCGACAAAATCTATTGTTTATGAAAACGTTTACTGCCCAGGGAAAAACTTATGGTCAAAATATTAATAGAATGGTACGAGCTGTTGCCAAATTACTTACAAAGATTGTATAGATGACTCAGTTATTATTAAGATATATAATTAACGAACCCACTTCACCTCTTCTCTGTTGTCAATCTTGTGCATTGATCTTAAATCTCAACAAAAATTAACAAACTGGCAGTACAGTAAAGCTTGAATGTCATTGAAATGTTCCTGAGTAGCACTTACACAAAACAAGGTTGGGCAGCCATTTGAGAGGGTGAAAAGGTCACAGGATTACTCCACAATGTACTGTATTTTTTGTTTTGCTCTTTTGCAAACTGTTGCAGGTAAGTATCTTACTTTAGCAATAACTCAACTGTTACACTTAACATAGAGGTAATGTCAGCTAACCTCATATTGTCAAACTTCTATGGGACAGAATCTGAATGCCAGGCAGGGGTGTATTTAGTCGTTTGGGGGCCCGATGCAAACCCAGTCAATGGGGCCCTCCATGTCCTTGTAACTCATCTTCCTCAGAGCTAGACTGGCCTTCCCTGGGGGGTCCACTGTCTCTTTCCGAGAATCAAGGCATGAGACAGTGCTAATCTTGTACATGGTAACTTAACGCAAGTTCTGTACTTTTCTGTACTTTAGTTTGATTTCGAAAAAAGTGAATACATAATTTAGTCCACTTTGTCCTGGATTTGAAATCTTATATGGTCTATTGACAGCTTATTTGTCCCACAGTGGGGAATTTACAGAGTAACAGAAACAAGAAAGTATGAAGTGAAAAACATTACAATAGGTAAATATTGAAAAAAAATAATTTAGTAAAGAAAAAATATGTAAATATCAAGCACAACATAAAACTGGAAAAAAAAATCTACTGAAAGAGGTGATATTTACAGTTACCAAACTTGTCGGTACTAATATTTTAAAGTTAATGCATTTTAATTGGACCCACTGTCCAGTGAGTTATGTATCAAAAAAAGAGATTTTGAACAATTATGTAAATCAGTGACTCAAAAAGTTTGATTTTGAGAAAATTATCCTATTTCCTGGGCTAGATAAAGTCCTTAAAATCCTAAAAGTCTTTTATGTTTATCTCAGATCTCAGAGCAACATTGTTTATATTTCCAACTTGGTTGAAATAAGAAAAAAATGGGGAAAAGGGTGTTTTTTACCACTTTCTTCCTGAATCAAATTCTCAGATGTGTTGTAACATGGAACAGTCCATTGAATAAGAAGGGAGGGGGAGTGCCCAAAACGATCATTAAAGATTAAGCCTTTTGATGTATTTTGAAGCATGTGAAGTAAGATTTAGAAAAAAGAAATGCTTTCAATTGAAGAGAACTTCATAAATCAGTTTTTAAGAGATGCTTTGGGGGGCCCTGGGAATCTTGAGGCCCAAGGCATTTGCCTGTGTTTACCTAATTGTAGCTACGCCCCTGATGCCAGGACACTGCTAAAAGCAAGGATAGATTAAGAGGAACTCAAACAAGGTTGAAACAAGATCGGGTGCTCAAGTTAATAGAAATAAATTCCAAACTGTGACCAAGTTTTCGAGAGTTATGTATGTAGGTCATAAGAACCAAAGGACCTATAAAAATGACATACACAATGAATTTTGTTACCAGATTCAATGTCAAGCAGGTGTAAAGACAAAAAAATATTCACAATTATTATGAGTAATTTTGTACACCAAACTCTGAATATCTGCTAACTATTCACTATTTCAATAGGCAAGATCACCAACCTCTGACCTTTGGACCAACCAAATGATAACAACAGTATAAGTAAAAATTAAGTGGGCCCTTTGAGCCATATATTTTATTATGGTAAGGATGTTTTTCAGGGTTTCCAGGGAATGGCCGTAACAAAGTTTTTCAAAAGACGTGTCTGTGTCTGTCCTCATACTAAAACTAGACCCACTATGTTCAAAAACCTTGGTGAGGAAATAATCAACTGTTAATATGGATTTTCAGTGTAACTCAAAAAACTTTTATTGCCAACATAGAAAAATGAATTCATTCAAGCAGCATAATGTTTTTAATATTACCATATACAATATTTATCAAGATAATGAGAGTTATCTGTGTTTTGTTTTTGAAAACAAAGAAAGTAACAATACTGCAGTGCTTTGATTCCAGGTCAAGCCCTGATGTTTAAGTAGGCCTGCTGCCCTCAGTTTGGATGTGCATGTTTCTCTTCTTTTTTTTATTTTTTATTTTTTTAACTTCTTTTTTTTTACTGGCTTGAATTTTAGCAACACATTTTAATGGTAAAATAAATTTGGTCATGTACATTGTGTATCAAAGCTTGTAAGTGCAGTGTGCAAGTTTTCATTTTGAAAATAGGTTGTTACTGGTCCCACTGACAGGATTAGTTAACTCCCCATTCAGCTTTAGCAAGATTGGATTAGATTTTTTTTTTTTTTTTTTTGGGTGGGGGGGTGGGTGGAATGGTTAAAAGGCAGACACTGATTGGACGATAGATGTAAATAGAGGGTGGTATTAGGACCACAAGTCTTTCCCATTGGCCAGTGAGCAGTGTGGTTGTTTTCCCATCTGCCTCCTGCATCTCAAGGATAATCCCCTACAATACCTCCACAGATGTTTACAACAGAACATAAACACTTTGGGCTACTTTTTATGCTCATAATTTTTCTGTTATAGTTAGTTTTCTGGACAATGTGTGATTTACAAGTCCTAAAATTTTGACTAGAGATGCTAAATTGAAATATTTCTTATAAGTACAGTTGTATAATATTTTCCTTGGTAAAACTACCATTGTAATGTATCCAGTTGCACATGGATGGGAACTTGAATCACAAATGTAATCAGAGTCTATCAATATATGTTTTTTACTTCTCTAGTTACCTTCTGTAAAGATATTTTGGAATGTTTAATCACAGACGCAACATGTGTTCTTCCACTAGGGGGAGTATAACCCTGTACCTTTTTTCATGCATACAGACTAACATGCTACAACATGTCCTTTAGAGTGTAGATATTTTTGAATTTTTTCGTTAAATATGCTTCATCATTAACAGCTGACTCGATGTATGATATACAGAGTGAAAGATGGAATGCAATTAAATCCAAAGCTTTGTAGACAGTAAACAAAAAGATGTTGTCCTGAATTTATTAACAGATTTTTGAAAATTTACCTTTTAGATTTTAACGAACGTAATTTAACCCCTGATAAAGTCTGAGGCTGACATTTAGTTAATGTAGAGGCAGAGTGTGAGGAATATCAAGCATGTCTGGGTCCCTAAATCCATGGGTCTTTACATTGAGATTTCAAAAGGTGTGTAAAAGTTAAACAAACAGAATATTTAACTACAACCCCATATAATTTTTCTATGTATATTTTACCAAACTGTAAAAACAAACCAGTGTCCCAGTCAAATTTTATGTACAAGTTAAAATAAAGACATGGGTTGCTTGTTTTAAAAAAATCACGCTTTAAACTGTTTTATTACATAAGGGCAATGTAATACATGTAGTGGAACTATTAAAATAAAATGAAAATAGAAGTTATATATTATGATTCAGATAGTACAAAAATAAAGATTCTGTTGTGGGAACAATCAATTCTAACCCAGTAGAATAAAACTTTCCACATATAAACTGAAATAATTAAACAAAATATTGTGTTGTACATGTTGACTATATTGCATTTTATATGAACACTATACATCAGTCTGCTCAAACAGTTTTCTCCTTATTTCAGAAAACATTACATCAGTTCTTTACACGCAAGTCATTGTGCTACAGCAGTGACAAAAACAATCAAGCAAGCCTCTCCAAATCTTTGGATTTATTGAAGAAAAGAACACAAAGTGCCATTGTAAGTTTATCAGAGTAGTGTAGTTTATTAGTGCAACATGTAGCTCTAAAGTTAAAGATTTTTAAGGATGAAGAGCATCTAAAAAGAAGCAGCCAACGTTGTACAGTAATCTAGCATACCAGTGCACATCTGATGTCTGTCTTTGCAAAGAGTGCTTCTCTTTTATTGCCGTCCTTAGAGGCTCACTCGTATTGTCTCTTTTGCTAACAATGCCATTATAGATACCTGTTTTGTCCTTTGTGTCAAAAGTGCTACATTGCAACCGAGTCTTGGCGTATTTGACTTCATTGTCTGTGCTGTACTGTTGTTGTGTTGTCTCCCCCCAGAAGAGCAACTTGAATGAAGAAAAGAGTCGCACAGGTCCAAATGCCCAGTGAGCAAGTCTGTGGTCCTCCATCAGTGCATAGCTGGATGCCAGCACTCCATCAACAAACACAGTCCCAGCTTCTGTCAAGGGTGCATACACTCCCACACTCTCCACCACTGACACTGAGACGATTTGAGATGGACGTACTTGACCCTCTGCTGTGTGGATGAGAACACAGCCTCCTATTTTGGCTCTGCTTGCAAACTGAGCCTGGTACTCATTCCTGTCCAGTCTGCAGTGGTTGTTCAAAAAGACCAAATGGTGTGTAGTGAGGGTCAGTCTTTGGCCTTCTTCTGTCTCCAGAGACAAAAAAGTGGACCAGCTTTCATGGTCCCGGTGCAGAAACAAGAGGACTTCACTAAACACGACCTGGCCTGTACCGGACAAGGCCATGACTCTGTCCCCAGGAGCCAATGAGGACAGGCTCTTTTGCAGTCCACCAGCAACAGTCACCCGGGCCCAGCCGGGAAAACAGCCACCCTTTTCCACTGCGACAGAGTGATCTACAGGAAGAGAAGGAGAAGAAAAAAAGGAGCTAAGATGAGCAAAAATAGACTGCATCTCTTCACAATTTGGATTTTCTGATAGCATTTCCCCCTAATATCATACTGATAAATATTTAATAATACAAATAACTTCCATAACAATGCACTTCAGTTATAGATAACAAAAGTGTGCTGATATATTTAAATTTCATCTAAAACTACTTTTTCGTGTAAAAATTGGTTGTTGATTAGGATGTTCACGACAATGCTTCTGAAACATCCACTTCATCAGTGTTTTTTTCACAAAGTTATCCGTGCGATCTTCTACCAAAGCTTCCTCTTTTCACTTACCAGCTTTAACTGAGCAGTGAATGTGGTATTTAGACTCATAGTGCACCCAGTCAAAGCCAGCCTCCACAGCCAGCTGGGCAAGGAGACCATATTTCTCGGTCTCTCTGTCATCCGTGGTTATATCCACTGCCCGGCCTTCGTAGTGCAGAGAGCCAGAAGGGTGGTGACCGTCCTCGTCCCAGGCCTCCGTCACACGTAGGTGCACCCCAGGCCACTGGTTCATCACTGCAATGGCTAGCCTGTTCAAACAGTCCTTGCATCGCTGAGGAGAGAAAAAAACAGAGGAAAGGAATTCATTTTGAGACATCGTTCACTCATAAATCAAACAATATGGAGGACACTGGCTTATATCTGGCTTAGCTTTCACAGCACAGATGCTGAGAACATATCTTAAAAATAAAAATTGAGAAAATGTAATAATTTTTTCACTATGAACTTCTTAGAAATATAAATTATTTTTTCTATCAAACATACATTTATAATAACTGATACCATTTGGGAAAATCTAGTTAAGGGAAAGTGTAGGGCTACTACATTGAGGCTTTTACACTCTTCCTCTTCCATCCTACAGTACAGAACATCAAGATGGGCATTTAGAAACATAGAAAATGTGCATATGCTCAGATGTTTTGTATCATATCTGACATGACATGAACAGGACTATTTAAAATATTTTGCTCAGAGTTTCACTTTGTAGAAACTTGAAACTTAATTTCTTTTTCATGAGCATTAAAGGCAAAATTAAGTAAAAAGCTTTCAAATGAAGGTGAACTTCTCTTAAACTACTTGGTCTACAGCAGGTGCCATGTATGGAAAAGTTATGCCTTGATTTCCACAAGCATAAGAGATACTCTCTGTCATTTATTAACAAGGGGCATTGCACTTTCTAAGTGTACCACAGGTATGTGGAGTATGAGCGCCTTCTGTACACCTCAATGCACAAGCTAACTTAAGTGCAACTCAGAGGGAAATGGTTACAGTGTTTCAACTGTCTCTGTCCGTCTCTGTCCCCCAGGTTTATTTGTCTGCTGGCATTACCACACAATACCTCCTCTACTCTGCTTAAATGCCATCCCAACCTTGCTCAGACAATCAAGGCACAAGAACAAAGCTACTGTAGCCAGTATGGCACATTCCTTGGCCTTTTCGACAGAGTGACAGAATAATCAAGGCCATTCTCTGTCTTTCCAGTTTGTTCCAGGCATGAGTGTCTCCGTTTCACCCCTGAGACATTTGATCAAAAATGTGCACAGTGACTCTTAACAGCACTGTGGGCTGTGATGTTATGGTGTCAGCATTGTCGCAAAGTAGCAGGCTAGAAAAATGAGGACATCAGCAACCAAGGTGATACATTCATTGTCATCTCCTGTACGTGTGCTCTCTTTCGACACATGGTGTGACGGGAGCTGAAACTGATGCAATGAAGCTTATTGTGCAGCTGAATTTACAACGAGTAGGCTGGGAAAGAAAGTGAGGAGGGATGGAGGCTTGGTGAGGAGAAAGCAGAGGGTCGAGGTTGGGACCAAAGACAGAGGGCAGAGGGTAAGAATGTATGGGCACGGACTTGGGAATGTGACAGCAAGAGTGAGAAAGCGAGAGGGACAGAAAACAAACTGGGCACAATTTTTTTCTTGCAATGCCATTGAAGAGAGGCGTTTCATTGTCAGAACTACAATAGTTGCTTTTCCGACGGTGCCATTACTTCAGCAGGCGGGAATTTTGTATAGGCGACCCCTCCGAGCCTCCAAATGACACACAAAGAGTGTCTTTCACATCTGGGTGAAAAAAAGAGGGGCACATGCACGTACACACACTCAAACTGAGCATCAGCAGAAGTACACATGTGCAGACGCAGATTTTAAAGCACGTACAATCACTCTGGAAGAGGAAGGGGCACAGATTCATATCTTTATCACTCACATAAAGCCGCAGCATCTGATGAAGCTGGACATCTGAGTGTCAGGAAAAACTGTGGTCACATTCAGCAAACAGGCATTCGAGGCATTAGAGATGGATACCTACCCCTGGTAAACATTAAGAAACTTGGGTTCAAAGGCCATACCTGGTTATTTCTCAAGGCGGGCACAGTAAGAATAGTTTTATTTGCAATAACAAAGACTTTGGTTAAATATTAAAGGAAGTGTTCCTGAAGGGGAACACATTCTCTTGTGGGCTAGTGTTGAATTACACCCTGATCTTCTTATCTCAAGAAAAAGGGAGGGGAAGTTTAGTTAAAACTTACACACTGTGTTGAACACTTGTTTGTGTGTAAGGGCCTGGTAAGGGCAGTTAGTGCAGAGTGTGTGGATAACAATGAGTGAGGTAATATGAGTTGATTTGGGGGTGCCATGCCAGGTGGCAGAGTATGAGGTCTGAACCGTGGTCTGCCCACTTCACCTGAAAATGTACTAACACGCTCAACCTGGGGAGATCAAACAAGTCAGAGCATCTTTCAATCCATCAATCAATCTCACTTTCCCTCCCTCTTTTTTAATTTAAGGCTTCAAGAAACCAGAGATCTCAATCTATACACCCTGAGCACATATCCATCTCACCTTGGTCATGAAGCGATCTGCATTGGTGTTTTCCTCATCTTTAAAAACAATATCCGGGTTGTAGTTGCACACAAGCTCATTGAAGCGCTCTGAGTTGCGAGTGATCTTTCCCTCTGCTCTCCCGCTGGCCCCCAGGTTGTTTTCAGAGAAGTTGGGGAAGAACTGCTTGTAGTGCATGGCTGTGAGCTTCCTGGACCTGGGTCTGATCCCATACCCAGGACCTGGTCCGCATCCCTGGACGAGCCATATGCAGGTCCACACAGCGAGCAGGCCAAGCTGTGCCAGGCGGGCCCACCAGGACTGCTTCATTGGGGGGGAAGGGGAGGGGTTGGGACTCCCAGGGGTCAGTGACTCAGGGTGCCTGTGGGAACACCAAAGGTACAGGTGTGAAAAAAGTGATGAGGTCAAAGGTTAGCCCAGTCCATTAAGTATGAGCTTTAGATGTAGCAAACTGTGATGCTGGAGCACAGAGACTTCTTTTTAATTATAATCACACTTAAAAAAGAAAAATAAACAAATAAAGTGGGTCTGACTTGGGGTTTATAATTTTTGGGTGATTGCTCAAGACAAACAGTTATCCCAATAAATGATATGATTAAGCTAAAAAAAACCAACAATTTGTTTTAAGCTCTAAAATAATGACAAATAGCAGGTTTGAGCTAAAATGTTTCGTCAAATTTGCCGCCTCAAAGCCTCCTGTGTCGTAAAAGTCATCTTCTCCTCAGGCACTAGTCCTGACGCAGGTGTTTTTCGTGGCTTTCTACTCACCGCGTCCCTCCTCACGCATTTCCTTCAACGACACACACCAAAGGGCTCCCTGCAACTCCTACGGACGCTGCTGTGACGCTCCCATCCTCTCTGTCCATCCACAAATGTTTCGTGTTTTTTTTCCTTCTCCTCTCCTTCTTCCACCGTCTTCTGTCGCGTTTCAGTGCTCCTGGCCACCTTGCACCAGCCATTGGGTCTTATTAGCGTCCGGACAAGATTGCCCTCCCTTCCTCTGCGCGCTCCCTCTGCGACAGCACACGCCTCCAATTCAACCTGACAAAGGACATATGATTACCCCCCTCCCCTCCACCCCAATCCTTACACCACCCTCAGTATTAAAGAGCAATACAAATACTATTACTTCTGACAACTTTTCCGCTTAAAATCTCATGTTAAATCAGTGACACCGGGCCACCCTACAGTTTGTACAACTTAAGAGTCACGTGACTGCACTAAAAAAACTGAGTTAAATAAACAGATCTTTATGCATGTTCCAACATGCCCTTGCTGCTGTTTGCTCATCCCACCCACCAAAGCGACAGTCAACTAAAATGACTCTTTACAAATGCTATTAATAGAAAAGTTGAAGGTGAGGGGCTAAGAGGGAACACATCATCCAGCCTTGACCCCCTCTGACTGTGACTTACAGTGCTGTCTTCCTGTGTTTTGGGAGCCAGCCTGACCCCCCCTGAACCCTTAGCAAATGAGGATCTCTCTGCTGGAAACACCCATGGCGATATCATTATGTTATTATTTTTATCTGTCTCAGAACAATAGCTGGGAGAGTCATAAAATGTGCCAGAGACTGCAAAAGAAGACACAGAGATGAAAGTTATCACCGTGTGTCTGTGCTCTGACATGTGTAATCTCATACGGAAGTGTAAATTAATGGCAGGTGAAAGGCTGAAGTGTGTCACCAGTCTATCTATGGACTCCTGGAAGAGTTGGACCTGATGTATCGCAGCCACTTTCTCCATAGTTACTTCAACTCATTTTAAGCCACAATCCACCCACAAAAAAGTTTAAATAACTCCACTGAAAAATGCAAATTCATGGAATGCCTGATCTAAGCAACACTTACATTTTTACTTTTGTGTTTAGTTGAAGCAAAGGTCACTGAGCCCCCACAGTGACCATGGAAAGGCGTCCTTGTAAGGGAACTTTCCAGAAGATCCCAGGATGTTGTAGGGAGGGGTGGTGAGGCGAAGCTGCATCTTCCTGTCCTTATGATAAACATGGAAGAAGGCAGGAGTTTGGCCTGAGCAGCACAGATGAGAGATATCAAGCTTCTTGACAAATGCAGGGAGCGACTCAATCAAGAAGAGCAACAAACACTTTCATATCTCTTGTCGCCCACACCGTGTCTCTTTTTAAAGCCGTGCAACAGAAGTGATTTTCATCTTACATGAAAGGGAAAGGAAGGAAGTAAACATCTGCTAGTTAGAGATGGAAATAAAGTCATTATTATTGGGTTTTATTTTGGTGGCCCCATCCTCTGGCTTCCTACTGCCTGCCTCTGGTCTTAGCATTTTACTCCCACATCTCAGGATGGGAGTACATGGCCGGGTGAATGCTTTGGTTTCCTGCAAAGCCAAAGCACAGAAAGGGAGAACTTTCCTGCCTGGTTTAGTCTACACAGCTTTTTTTCCCCCCCTTAAGAATGGACGCCTTTACTTTGCACCTGGGCTAGTGAATGTCAAGAATTTCAGAATCAAAATCCCTTTTATTTGCCAAGTGTCTTCAAGAATACAAGGAATTTGACTCCGGTTTAAACTGCACTCTCTCAGTACAATTATTGTGAATAAAAAAACACTAAATGTTACAAAAGTTTAAAAAAAAATAGAGCTTAAGTAGTAGAAAATACAGGGAGGATAATATTGGATAAAGAAATTTGTACAGAGTAGGAAAAAAATGTATACACATTTAAGTTAAAATAGTGCACTTAATAGATGTCAGAGAAAGATTTTTACCTAGTCTGTAACCCTAATTTTCTTCCCCTCTGCAATTTTATGATGACTGGTTGTCACATGTATGCTTTCTTTTTGTGGACAGTGATGGAAACTGACTTGCAAATTTCATCATGAATGATACAGTCATGCAGTCTAACCCTAACTCTTACCCCAAGCATACAAATCCTAACCATAACCCTATCCAGCACTAACCCTTACCCTGAAAAGAGAAAAATGAAACTTTGAGACAATGCTGGTTTGACATTTCAAGTGTTTCTCTTGTCTCTTGGAGCTGAATCAACACTTTGCATGATTGACTTCCTCAGATGGAGGCCATTAAAAGGGCTGGTAGAGGGAAAAGGAAAGTCAATGAGCTGACACATAGCCACCTTCCTCTCTTCTTTCAAACACACACACTGATATACACATATGTCCTTTCTTTCTGCCAACTACTGTGCCGCCCATTTCACTGTCTCCCAGCATGTTATCAGTGCAGGAAAAGGCAGGGTGGTGCATACTGATGTGGTTGCACACTCTGGATGATTCTTGGCCTATGCACTGTAACTGCGTATTTGTACTCGCTTTGCCTTTATAAGAATCCCCCTAACTGCATGTGTTATGTTATTAGCTCCATTTGCACTCCTACAGTAATGTAAAATATCAAAATAAATAAATAAAATCAATTTCTTTATGTTGATCTGTCTTGAATTATTCTCTGAAAAGATCTCAAAAGAGCTGAGGTTGAGGCATTGCTGCACTGAGGTGGACAATGGACTGAATAGGGTGGGACTTCCTGGCCCAGACAAGCAGGTCAAAGGTCAGGTATGATGCTATACATTGTTTTGTTGTCATGACCCAAAATAAGATAACAGGCACTATATAGATTACATACTACAGGCTCAGGAATGTCTCTATTATATTGGATAAGTTTGGCCTCAGAGGTTTCCCGCCCCAAGTTATCCATCCTGTAGGCCTATGCCAGTCAACTGTGTGAAATAAGTGTGCCGTGAGTGTGCACGCAGAACGTCAGGCAGCTATGGCAAACGGACAGTGTGACCCATTATCAGTTGATTAGCGAGCAAGTCTCGCCTTTTCCTGTGAGTGCTTCTGTCTTAGTGAGCGTACAAACAAGGGAATAACAGCTCCTAATGCACTTTGGCATGAACTTCAAACGGCTGACTGTCAGGAAAGCTAATCTGCGTCTTTTTTCCCCCTTCATTCTTATGTTTTGACAATAAAGATAGCCTATCTCATCCCGTTGCAAGCTGCCCGTCTCCCGCCTTGTACCCGATATGGCTGACAACCACTCCAACAGAGTGTGTTACCCAATGGGACTGCTGGGACACTTTGATTGCGACTGCTATCGTCCTTTATATTTTGCTGCAGGGAGAGGTGCTGTCGTTGTGTTTCTCCAACCTAAAACAAAGATCAATGTATGTAAAGTGGATTAACCATGTGAAAATAATAAAATCTACCACCTACGGCAAATACTCTGTGACTAATTTTGCTCAAAGGAAAGAAAGTCTTTACAGCGAGAGATAAAACTCAAATAACTCTGATTGGAATGGACGATGCTTGTTTGTATTTCTCTAGAAAAGGGCTTATGCTTCCTTTTTCTCATTCAGCACATGTCTAAGTGCTACCCTTTGTGTCTCTGCCAAGTCCTGTTCATGGGATAAAAGTGAATAATGCCTCTGAACTGCATTTCTTAGATGTTTTTTGAAACTCTGAATCATCTACCAAAGACCCAACTTGTGACAGCTTCTGTCTGGGTTTGTTCAAAATTAGTCACAAAATCTTTTTCCTAATGTAGGAATCCCACTCACACATGAGTTAAATGTGGCCTTATGTGTCACCTCCTCCAAAGGCAGGCAGGCAGGCTCCAGATGTGCCAGCAATGCTGCAGCAACATTTGTGTTCATTTCCTTTTAGTGAAAGGAAACGCAGAACAAAACAAAACCCAAACCAAATAAGCTTGATAACAGCATCCAACAAAAAAGAACAAGAAATGCAAACAAAAATCAAGCAGGAGAAATTAATCAGAGCTGAGGTTTCCTCTTAAAAAAGGAGAGGAAATGAACAGTAGGCATGAAAAAAGGGATGTAAGAGAGGAGGTGGGTGGGTGTTGAGGACATGAAGGAGCTGAGTGAACGTTGCTTTTCCGCCTGATTTGCTGACTTTTTATCTAGGAGTTACATCGGATGGGGGAAAGCGTGGGCTACGGCTGTAGTGGCGTCTGTGCTGGATGCCGCTGACAGACAGGCCAAAATAAAGCTTTCTTCTTCTGCTGATTAAAGACGTGCAACAAAAGGGTGGGGGGGGTAGAGGGGACAGACGCCCTGACCAGACACACACACACACGCACACATCAGATTAGTCTCAGTGGAGACAGAGTTCATAAAATGTAACAGACATGTAAAAGCATCAAAGAGGAGGGTTACAGTGAGTCACCTTGATGTGTATCGAAAAAGAACACAAACGAGTTAAAAACACATGACCGCTTTTATTGCTTTCTGTTAATGAGGATGATGACGGTTAAAAACTCTGCTCAGAGAACCTAAAAGGTAAACAAACTTTCTAGCTTTGAAAACAGTTGGTAAGATATTTATGTCTCATCCCATTTAACATTTCCATGCGTATTTACTGTTCATGTGATGTAGGGATCCCAACATGCCTATAAATAATGACACAACCCGTTCATAAAAATGGGTGTTCCCAAAAACAAAAAGAAAATTCCCCATTAGAGTGAAATGGATGAACCTCAGAGTGCTCCATGTAAATTAATGACAAGTTGAAGAGGGACTCACAACACAGAGGTTAGTGTTGGGTATAAGAGACACTGTCCCCTGCTGGTCAAACCTACAGCTAATAACCTGCTGATACAGCAGCACAGGCAAACGGTGACGCAGCATCACCCACAGATTTAAGATGAGAATAAGATTCAGCTGATGTACATGATGGATTTAAAGTTCTGAAAGCTGAAAACTTTCACGACACCAGAAAAGACTGCATAGGCGCGTTGTCACATTTGCTTATTAGAAACATCTTGAAATGACTCTAAACATCTTATGTCAACATCACAACAGGTGGAAAAATTCTACACAAAATTTAACAGAAAGCATACAAAAAAAGAAATTACTTTGGGTAGTTTAAAAAGCGGAATGCTGCTTATAAAATATTGCACTTCCCCAAACAAGTTCTTAATAATTCACAGTTTGATTGGTCAAAGGCAGAAGTTCCTCTGATTTGAGTGTCAAATGGCATTCAAAAGTCTTGCATAAGAAAAAGTGTAAAGCTTCCTTTGAGACTATTTTGTAAATCGTGAGTAATCCTCACTCATTATCTGACATCTGCAAAAGTAAAAACCCTGTTTATCAGAAATCACCACAGAAAGTTCTATCAATTCAACACGTAAACTCAGGTCATAAAAGCTCCAACACCGACAGTATCACCTCACTCTCACATTCCCTGTGTAATATTCACAGCGACAGATATACAGGCTTCTCTGAGTCCTTTTCTCCTGCAGCTTCCTCTCACTAACCAACCAAACACTGGAAGAGAATGGACCACATGGAAGTAAGATTCACAATCCTAAAATAGTGTTACAACCTAAGAGAGGAAAGTGCGAGGGGAAAAAAAGGGAGAGCACTCAACCAACCTGAAACAGGAAGAGGAAATTATGTCACAGCTACAATGTAACATTTCAAAATAACTCTGCTGATTTTCCACGTGTGTCAACAGAGAAACGGCAGTTCGCTGGATCCTCTTTTCATCAGGTGTCATGCTTTGAGGGGGATTGCTCGATAAAGTCTGCTACAGCAGGACTGCCGCAATGATTCGAATCCCCTTTCCTCTTGTTCTAGTTATAACCGTGACTCAACTAAATGCTTGAACCAGCATTTTCCATACAGCCATAGAAAGTCACACGATTCAACCCTGATATGTGGGTCACATCAGGAACTTTTACGGGACATCACAGACACTTAAAATTTTCTCCAGTCTCGACGTATGTACCAACAGGCAGAGAGACTGAATCACGAATGCCTTTCATCCAAAAGGTGCAGGTTTGAAGTGGCTCAGGATGGGCAGTGGGAGCTTGAAAAGTCACTGGATTTTAGACAGTCCACTGGCCAGGAGGAGTCTGAAGGGGACCGTGGAGCGTGACACAGTTAGAGGCAGTCTGTGGAGACCTGCAAAAAGGAGAAAAACAGACTATAATCATTCACAATCACAAGGCGGAGCTCTAAACCTGCAATGCTAAGAAAATAGTTTTTAGATGAAATAAAAAGTCTATTAATCACAGAACAAAGGTGAGTTGTGAGCAATGGGAAAGTGCATGAGAGCTGCCATGGTGCACAGATGCTATCTGTACTGTGAGGAAGCCGACTGTGTGTATGTGCGTGTGTGTTGGCGTGTCCATGCTATGAGTGTTGTTTGTGTTTGGTGGAGGGGTAGAGGGTGTGTGTGCTGCGAGGGGTCTAGGGCGGTGAGCTTGAAGGTCCCTAAGGAGACCCGACTCTCCTCATGTCCCTTTACACTTTCCTGAAATAATTGTATTCTTTCTATCTGAGGAAGAGAGACCAGCCCACAGGGAAATGGTGCCAAAGGTGAGAAAACATATGACACAGCTACCCAAGAGCTACAAGTTTTAACACAACTCCAGTCTACAGACACAAATATAACTTTTTTTAAAAGGAGAAGTACTTGACCTCACTTAAAAAACGAAAAAGTAGACTTACCAAAGGCACGGATGAGCTCTCTCTGCACAGCCCAGGTGACTGTCTTGATTAGGGAGGCTGAGGTCAGACCAGCAAACAGCATGTTGTACAGGAAGACGATGTAGAAGTTCCCAAGCCAGTTATACCGACCAAAGTCTCCCAGTAGATCAAAGCGTGTGATCCCTAACACAAAACAAGAGATGGAGGCAAGAGAACATGCTTAACTGGAGGAGGAACAGCTGACGAGAGGCCTTACCTGCTGCTGCTGCAGTCTCCATGGCACATGCACACACACACCCTCTTGTGGCTGTTACTAAAACTACAAGTGAAATGTTGATTCAGCAACTCCCGGTGTCACACAAAATGAGTTGTGGCACTGTTTCCACACAAAGTACCTTACTGTGCATCAAACAACAAACAATCAAAGTAGATTGCCAGGTAGTTGTGCTCATTTCAAAGTGAAGTTTCAGATCACTTTTCTAGATTTCCATGGCCTCCTTTAGGCTGAGTCATCACCATCCACAGGATTACTTTTAAAGATTCTCATTTGGAAGTGATTTATGTTTTCATTAGAGTAATACTTCATGGGACAGCAATGTGGGGTGAATCAACATCATAAGTGTAACTCATTCATTTATGTTATTGAGCCTGAAATTCAATACAAAAAATCATACACCAAGTTAAGTGCTACAACTCGCAATCTTTTGATGAAGAACAAAATTGGCTAATATCTTGAGTTGTGGTGATGAGGGATGTAAATTATGACATGAAATGTTTTAATGATTTTCAGACCATACTGCATTCTTACCAAGTGTGCGTGAAAAGACTGGCAGTGCTGAGCTCAGGATGAGCAGTGAAACACAGTTTGCAATCATCTGAAACAAAAACACAAAAGGTAAACAGATCATAGGAATTTGTGCCTCACTCTGAGCTCAGATACCTGTTAAGTTAAGATGATCAGGTACCTGTGTAAGATTGGTGTCCTGTGCTCGGGGCAGGAGGCCAGTGAAGAGAGGGGAGCTATAAAAGCCCACCACTGAGGACACCATCAGATAGCTGACATTTATTATCAGGAAAACATTCAGGAGGTGATAAAAATAAAAGTGAATTCATCCACCATTTCTGAAAAACTTTTAATAAGCATAGAACAATATCTCATACTGGTCAGATTTTAGGGACAGTCTGAACTCACAGTTCATGTCTGACTCAGCAGCTTGCACACACTCATACAAAAGGTGAAGTGGCTGAAAGGATACAGAATAAGCACAACTTGAACTGCAGCACCCAGTGAGCCGAACATAGAGAAGGAGGCCATCCCGAGGTGAGGGTCCTGCAACACGGGGAGAAAAACATCAGTGTAAATAGCTGATTGCCTGAAACTCAATGGCCCTCATTTATCAATCTTGGTGGGAATTAGCGCCGATCTGGGAGTAAAAAGAAGCTTACAGCAACGTTCACATGTGATTCATGAAACGTGGGTATCAGGGCAAATCACAGTGTGCGACTGATCAGGTACTGATAAACGTGGCAGCTGAAAACAATCGTATTAACGCCCCTAAATATTCAAGGTTCAGATGGCCGAACCCACAGCATTTACGACATGGAGGGATGCATTACGGAAAAAAAGGTAACTTCTCGGTGCTCAAGATCCACAACGCCATAGCAACAGAGGTAGAGAGAAATGACGCCGTGTTGTTTGCCTGCAAGGAAATCACTGTGGTGATTCAGCAGCGTGGATGTGACAAACTAAAATACAGCAGAGTTTTAAACATTTAATTTACACATCTTTCATTTATATCTTAATTTATCAACCCTGATAACTGACTATTAGAAGCCAGAGTATTGTTATTCATTTCCGTTCAGGTCCAGAAACTTGAAAAGTTTGCTTTTAAAAATGTGTTTGAGCTCTGAAAAAAGCTGCAGACTCCAGCCTGAATCTGTCACAGACCAAGGAGGGAGTGGAGCTCTTACCAGGTCTGCGTCAGTTTCAGACAGAAGTGACAGACCAACCTGCACCGTGTCAGATACAGATAATGAAAAGCTTTCAATACTGCAAACTAGTTCATCTAAAAACTGATCTAATTAACTTCATTTGTGGTCGTTTTGGTGCCTGGACAAGATGTGTGTCCATCATGCCCAATTACCCACGGATAGACCGGGGTATAATGATTATTTGCACCACGAGGAGAGCAGGTTGTTTGTGATCCCATAAAATGTGATTCCTGTAAATGAATGCCTTTTGTTATGAAATAGTCACTTTTTTACACACTGTTCATGTTTTTTATGATATAGGAGTGAAATAATCCTCTTCACAGTAAATCCTGTAATCAATATGACTTCCTTAAAAACTCCAAGCTAAAAGTTTGATCCAGCGTCCTCTGAATGTTCTCTGCAGAGACTATATCTTGGACATGACAGTGTATTGAAAACTAATAACAGCCTCACTATTTTTTTTAATAAACTGATAGAGGAAAACACGATTTTTTATATATAGGAATTAGCTGACAGCTCACACTGTTCTTTTATAACGATGTATTATATCAATTGGCAGAAGAAGAGTGAAATGTTAGTAACAGTCTTGGTGTCATATCTGATTCAACGATCTGAATATTGATCTAACAACATCAGTTTTTCTGTCTGAAAATGTTTTGCACTCATGTAATCTAATAACTCTCCTCCATAGACAGATGTCTCTCACTGCATCCTGCTTCCCACTGACATGAAAGTTGTTTACGCGAACTCAGACCTGGCTTGGGATTTGAGCGTACCAGACACCCACGTTCAGATTAATAAAAGACAATCTGTGCCTGGAAATGAGCGTACACCCATTGTTGGGCACATTTGTTAAATGAGGGTCATTAAGTGTGAGAAATGTTTTTGGCAAAATCCTCACCTCCATCCCTCTCGGCATGGCCGTCTCATCCAGGAGCAATTCCAACACATTGAAGCAAACCATCAGCACACACATCACCTGGAAGAAATAAGTGATAACGATTAGCTGTGTTTATAGAAGGGAGCTAAAACAGCCATTTAAAGAATCAGTAAGTAAGTCTATACCGTCAGAGCAAGGAGCACCAGCATTGCCAGAGGATAGCCCAAGTTTCTCTGCCAAGGGGACGCTTTCCTGCGTGTTTCTGTCAGGAATAAGAAAACTCATAAATGAGTGTAAAAAGACACGTGACAATGTTATTGTTGAGCAGAGAGCAGCTTGCAAAGTCAGTCTTACCCAGGGCAACACGCTTGCTCCGGACAGCTTGATACTCTTTCTTCATCACTTCCAAATTTAGCTTTACCCAGCATGATGTACGGCTGCCTACATTTAGACGGAGCACATTGTAGACACAAAAGGTCAATAAATCAGCCTCAAAGTGAACATTATAATATGGAAATGGACTTTGTTCACAGTGCTGCACTCACAGTTTAGCTTTCTGGAGAGGGCGTCCTCCTCAAATGTAGCGCAGTTCAAAGTTTCATCAACATCTTCCAACAGCTGGAGGAAATTGAGAGATCAATTTGAGAACCACGGTACACAGTCATAGAGACACAATGACAGGAAAGGCTGATTTAGATTCAGTTGGATTGTTTTTTAATTATTAAGTTGATGACTGACCCGGGGTTTGACCAGTAGGCTGCCAGTCACGCTGAACATTCGAGACAAGCCAAAGGGAGTGCACACTGAGGATGGAAATATACAGGTGGTGACTGAAAAGTTGCATTTACTTAGTGCCAAGTATTGAGCTGATCATTTCATTGTAATTGAGATTTACTTACACAAGAGCATTACCACTCCAAACAGAGAGATACCAGAGTACAGGTAGGGAAGGTAATACTCCCACAGGTCTGAAATTCATAAGAGGGTGTAAGTGGTTTTATTAAGACTGTAAAACCGTTTATTCATTGAAGGATACCAGTATCATACGTGTGACTCACCGTAGAGACTTTTCCTGGCTACGTTGTCATGGAGGAGGGCTGATGCAACCCACACAATGCCCAGCACCAGCAGAGCCAGCAGCAAAAGCAACACAACTGCTTCATAAACTCTTGCCATTACCCCCTTTGAAAACAAAAAAGATACTCAACCATCTAATGATAAACTGAGAGTCTTTTGTAAAAAGTTTTCCTGTGTTGGGATGTTACTGTGAAGGGATTTCAAAAGGCGTACCTTTTTGGATCCAGCAAATCCTTCAGATTCAGTGAAGAAGTATGCAAAGGGCATGAGGAAGACGAGGGACAAGTTGGAGAAAAGGAAAACAAGGTTCCACAATCCTGAAGAGAAAGAGAAATATATCAAACACAGAAGTTTTAAGAACAAAAATCTCTTAAAATCACAGAGAGGCATTTTGCGAGTACCGCTGTCCTCCACTGTGAGGTGTAGTCCTTCCATACAGTGGAGCAGGACCAAACTGACCATGTATTACGACAAAAAAATAACTTATGACTTCTTAAAGAGACAAACGTCTAAAGTTATGTTTAAATGCAGTCATTAACCTTTCATATTCAGAATATTAGCAATAACCCAGTTGCGCATGGCCATGTTAACACCAATAACCCTTTTTAGAAACCAGTAAAGTGCTCATGTTCCAGTTTTCAAAAACCTGAAAATCACCCCTGGGTTACTCCTTTTCTAACCCAAATATTTGGTCATGTATACGCCTATCAGGATATCCCCATCTAAATCAACATTAATTTATGTTTTGCGCATGTTCTGTTCGCAAGGAATCTTGGTCTTTTGAGTACAGGAAGTCTGCCGTGCTGCTGCTGCTGTTATTGTCGTTGATGTTGGTGCTATTGATACAGAAAAAAAGAAGCGGAAATGATACACATTGACATTGACACACATGCATCATGTTTTGATCAGGGTACCATGGAAACCAGGGCTGAACAATTAATCAAATTTAAAACGACATCCCAATGTAAGACAATTCAATTTTCAAATCGCAAATGCTGCAATTAAAAAAAAAAGAAAAAAAATGCATTTTAATATGCATTTTCTTTAGTTTGTGTTTTGTTACTGATGAGAGATCAGCAAGATTTTTAGACAATTTCTATTTAAATTTATGTTCACACAGTAATCCTTCTTCATTTCATAAAAAAGTGCGCTTGACATGTTGAAATATTTCAGTGGTTGAGCCAGAAATTTGGTCTTATTAACAATTCTGCACCTTATTTTTTGTGAGATACATGGAAGAGAGGATTCATATTTATTTTTTATTTCATTGTTCATACCAGGCCTGTCGTTCTGCAGCGCTCTTTTTCTCCTTTTCTGATTTTATTTAAGGAAATTTATCATAATTTTATTACACGTCTACATGGCTTGAAGTTAAATCAGTCAATATTCAACTGTGATTGTAATAGTTAAATCAAGATGTGTTATTCTTATCAATTCATACTTCAATTCATCTCATTTCATCATAACACGCAGGTTGGTACTAGTATTCTTTGTTGTGTTGGTCATACTATAGAACGGCGTATTGCTTGTGTTCAGTAAATAATGTAGAAGATAACCCCCCCCCTCCGATAAAAAATGGCATGCTAAATTGCAATTGCAATATTGGTCCAAAAAAAACGCAATTAGATTTTTTTCTGAAATCGTTCAGCCCTAACAGGATGAACCCTGTTTTCTCACGCATGTAAACAGGTTATTCAGAATGTTTAAGAAACCCGAATATTGACTTTAACCCAAATATTGACTGCATGTAAACATAGCCAATGTTACAACCCCAGTCATGTAGGTTTTGTTGTGTGTGTTAGCATTTGTTTTGTAGTGGAAGCTTGTTTAATGTTATTTAACAATTTGTTAAATCCTTTCCTTTTACGTATACTAAATTCCATTCCTCTATATCCTGGGTTCAATTTTTGTTACTTCTGTTTATAATACCTTTAATCATCTTTAGGGTTGTAACGGTCAAAGATTTGATTCTAACTAAAGGCCTGGTTAACTCTTTAGTCTTGGAAACTATCGACTTTTCCAGTTAGATCATTTAAATGTGTTACAGTAAATAAAAATTGCTGTTATTGGAGGGACCGGATGAGGTAAACAGCAGGTGGTGAACAGTTGGACCATTACTAGAAATACATGCAAGGTCACACTGATGTGTCTATAATAGTGATCTGTTTGGACACAGGCCTGTATTGTATTGATTTGGAGCTTATTACCAGTGATCCTCATTTAAACTGAGCTAGTTGCACAATGTAATGCCCTCTGGATCTTTTAAAGTCATCAGCTGTTTGGTGTTGTGGATGAATTAAAAAAAAAGTACCACGAATAAGAGATCCATTGAGCCACTGCATGTAGTAGCTTTGTGGGAAGGTAAGCAGAACCTCATTGGATAAAATGGAGATGGGGAGGAGGAGAACGGCACAGACTGCGACTGACAGGGTGAATGTGCACATCCACAGCCTGCAAAAGGAAGAAACACAAGCAATCAGTGAAGTCCCATTTGTGAATAATGTTTATAAACCTGATCCTGAATCACATTCTGGGTGAAAGGCTAGAGTGACCCAGGACGAGGTAATCCAGTGCCAGCGTGTAGGGACAAAGGGCGCGGTGACACTGGTGTTCCCTCATCCCAACAAACGAGCAAATAACAACACAGGTGCAGAAAAGACAGAGTGATAAATCCACAGAAGAGCGGCTTCAGGGCGCTACACATGTCAGGTTAACGTGAGGTATTCACACAGACACTAATCATGGTGAGAGAGTGAACACAGATTCCTGTGGGTCGGTCAATCATTACAAGTTTTCACTTACGCAATTTTGTTGACAGTGGCATCTTCAGAATCATCTGAAAGAGGGAGGAAAAATATGATTAAAGATGTTATACAACAGATTAAGACTTATTGGTTTAACATCTGTGGGGTTTCAACCAACAAAACCAACTTATTTTCTGTGACTACTCAATAGAGAAGCCTTAAAGACAAATAATTCAAAGGGCAAACAGGTTAAGAGTTGAAATGTAAACATACAACTGTGAAAACATCAGCACACACCGAGAACACAGTGCACATCAAAACTCAGGACAAATTTTAGCCAGGGTTAGTTTGAGACCCAAAAATAAAAATAACTCCTTTTTTCATGAATGTTTTTGACTGTGCCTGCCCTTCTCCACCTACTCATATTTTCTTCTTTTGCTACCACTACTTATTTAGGCTTTAGTTTGCTCTTTTTTGTACACTTTTGTGTAGGTGTGTATTTATTTGACTCTTGTTGGTGTAAATGTGAGCCTGCCCCCAAAGGCTCGGAGAGATTAAATAAAGGTAGAATGGATAAAAGCGTCTGTTGTTTTTAGAAAGGTAAAAGATGGGTGCACTACAGCAAAGATACTGTGTATATGTATGAGAAACCTGTGGTGGGAGCCCATGTGAGGAGGAGTGAAGTTTCTCTGGCAAGTATGGACTGAATGAAGGGAGCTCATGTTAGGAACAACATGTTCAGTAAGACCCTCATAAGAAGAGAATTTGGTGTGAGGAGAATGACGCAGTATGAGTGCCAGAGAGAACAACACCCTGATAGTGTTACTCTACAGTCCAAATACTTCCTAAATCTCTCAGAATCTGTTAAGTTTTAGTCAACGTGCAGCTGTTGTTTTCTTTAACTCTGCATGACACTGAAACTTCTTTTTGTGCAAAGTTTGGCAAAGGTTTTAAAGATGAAGTCAAGCCTTAGGGTTAAAAACCAGTTCTAGGCTTTGAAGAGTCAAAAACAACTCTGTCAAAATATTGCACAATCATCATTTAGCTAGAGGGCACAACTGCTCTGCTGTTTCTGATGCACAGACAACATCTACAAGAGGCACATGCACAGCAGGTTTCCCCCTTTAAAAATTAATGACATAACAAAGGAAAAAAAAACTGCTGTCCCTCAGATTCCAACCTAAGAGAGCATGCAAGTCAGAAATCCAACATCTGGATTCAATTGTGTAGTTATTGGATTTATTATGTAATGGTTTGGCAGTCAAACTGCAGAATGTGGAACTTATTTGAGGTCCTCAATTAAATATAAAGTTGTTCCTTAAAATTTAAGAAAACAGACACATTTTACATAGAAATGCATTAGGGTAGTTCAACTGATGAAAAAAAAAGAAAAGTCAGCTATCAACTTTGAAACTGCAGTTACAAACATACTTTCAACATGTTCTTCAGACAGCACTAGTGTCTGAAACTGAGGAAAGTCAGATTTTCTGTGGGGTGTATCATGTATGCTTGTAGGAAAGAGCTCCTTAAACGTGTTTTCAGCTAACTGGAGGGGCCCTGAAGCTACGAGTCAAAAGTGAACCTCTGTTTGTCTTGTAACAACATTCTTGACCACCCCTCCACCACCCTGATCCATAGAGACACTGCTTGAGGAGGTGGTTATGTTACATAACATGCCTTCTGCACCTCTGGACTGCGACAGTCAAGGTCCACAGCCCTGGGTTGAGAGTTGTACGCCCGGGCTTTGTTTACATGTATACAAGCAGACAAGATGGCAATGGTTTAAATCCAAAACATAGATGTCTTGGGAAATCTCTTTGCCTTTCAACTATTAATACATAAGTTTAATACTTAGTGCACTATACTTATGCAATGACTGGGGTTTGTGAAAAGGCAAAATTTACCTTGACTGCAGTATAAACTACAGAGCTTCAGTGATGCTTCAATCAGATGATATCACCCCACGACTTTCTTTAGCTGAGCAGACTTGATATTCACAATACTACAGGGAGTTTCAGAGCAGCACCTGTTCTTGCTTGAAAAATGCGGCCTACATACCGTGTGGTTAAAAAAAAAAAACCTGTATGCTGTCTCTAAGCTTGTCAACGCCATCAATTCCCCTCCCGGCAATTCTCCATTCTAAGCCTCTGATGCGACTCTTTCTCACAGAGTAGTCTTTGTGTGGTGCACCCTTTAAAATCCAAGAGAGTAGCTCTCAAACTTACCCGTGACAAACTCTGCAGCTTTCCTGAAGTGGGTTAGTATGAGGTAGGAGACCATGTAAAGACACGCAAACAGGAGTACACAGATCTGCAGAGAGAAAGGAAACAAAACTTGTGTTTGACTCTTTCACATTTCATAGTTGGAGGAAATGGATAAAAAGTGGTTTCTTGTATTAGTAGCTGACTGTGTTGAAAAACTGTTCTGTCCTGTCTTTTTTTAGGTTGGCTCTCAGCATACACAAACAACAGGTTGCGAGTTGAAAAAACTGCAAGCTGCCTAGATGTTTTGAAAAAGAAAAGAGTGGCAGATGGAGTCTGAAGATGACCAGTTTATTCCCACAGAGAGCAAAATAGGGGACAGTGATAAACTAGGAGGGATTAATACGACTGACAGCTCCCCCTTACTGGGTGTGACCATCATTATCCGACATAACACTTAACCTACCAGCAAATTTAGGCTTAACCCATATTCACTCAGCAATCTGTTGTCTGATCTCAACATATGACCCCTTAAACAGAAACTCATCCCTCAGATGAATTCTGTTTCTGTACACTCCATTCAGCTTGCTTCAGTTAGTCAATGCTCATACACACAGAAGAACGCCAAAACCCGACGTGACTCAAATGTTTGGACCTTCCAGGAGAAAACAAGTGACGTCACAGCCAAAAAAACAAAAAACAAAAGGCCACATCCTTAAAAATGCTGTCAATGTGTTTTAAGAATTAGAAAAATAAGTGACAGAGAACACAAGTAATACCCTCTGTCACAGCATGATAGACTTTAAGAATACAAAGTTCCCAAGGCTGTGGTGTTTTTTTTGTACAACAGTTAACATAAGAGTTCCCTGGACTAACTTAACATGTCTGCTGTAAGACTAAAACAAATGCAAAGGCTGTTTTTCTTTCCTGTGAAAATGGCTAAAAACAGCTAATGAAATTTGTGTAAGTCCAATCACCAACTCTTTCGGAAGACAAGGGTACATGATGTCGAAATGACCCTGTGGTAGTCCCTGTGACATTTACAAAGCTTACGCTCTGGTGACAGATTGCACCATCATATGACTTCCATGTGTTATTGGACAGATTCATTGCATCAGCTAAAGAGTGGAAAGAAGATGCTCTACCTGACATGAACAAAGACTGCACCAATCCCAAACCAGTTGCATGATGTAGATTTCCTCCCCACTGATCGTTGGCTTGCAGTGAATTTTCCTGAACATAACCTGCTGCAGTTACACATCAGATCACCCCTAACTTTTTCTGAGGAGTGTCACAATAAGGCTGTCAGGATAACATCTTCTTCGAGTGAAACACTAAATTGTGAAACCGTGTTTCACAACTAGAAATCAAAGAAGAGACTGATATGGATTCAGCCTTTGTTTAGGATGTATGCCTTCTTAAGCTAGGAGTGTGAAAACCACTGGGTCACCAAAATAATTAAAATTCGTCTTCTACGGATTAATATTGTCTGATATTAATTTTCAAGTTCGGTCATTCGTTAACAGAGAGATCAAGTGTACCATAGTGTCGGGCTGACAGATGGGGTGATTATGTTTTAAGACAAATACATTGTTCAAACGTTTCTGAGTGGTGGCTCGCAGGGAGTCTGGTAAGAGGGGCAGGATGTTTCATTTGTTCCTGAGGGGAGAACATCAACAGAGAGATTTTTTGGAAAATGACAGAAATGTGACAACAGACTTATGACCACAAAAGAAGTGTCATGATGCTGACAAGGGCATCAAGAGTGCAATGAAAACTGAAGTACTAAACTCTACTGAAGTTATACAGGCCTCTATGTGAACATCAATACAATACATGGACCCAAAACAACAGAGACCCTTAGGTCCGTTTAGGGATGGGTACCTTTCACATTTGAAACGATACGGTACCGATGCCCTGTACCTGGCATTCGGTACTGGTACTCAGCGGTACCAATTTTCGGTACTTTTTTGTGTTTCTGAGGTAATAAATACCAATTTGTTTAGTAATAAGATTTTTTTTTTTGACTACACATATTTATTCTTCATTGAATAACCTTGCAATGCTGTGTTCATGTCCAGCATGGAAAATTGGCTACCCTTTCACTCCCTCACAGTAACAAGTATGCATTTAGATACCTAAATATGGTACCTTTTGATTTTACATGAACCGGTACCCGGTACTTTTGACAGATTACGGTCGGTACCTATAAAAGTACCTCATTTGGTACCCATCCCTAGGTCTGTTTCTGTATCGAAAGACTGTATTTCTTTGTTTCACCCCCCAAAAAGCATAACAGGGTGTTTCAAATGAGATAATAGGATCCCTTGGACACAGCAGAATAACAAATAACCCCACCTCAACACACACCCTCTCTTTGTATTTGTTCCCTGTATGTCTTGTATTCTCAAATGCATTTAATTCACATTTTGTTCCAAACTAACACAAAAGTTAATCCTTAAGAATTTGCATTTTTCATTTTGTTAACAGGAATGTTAATTTGTCACACACACACGCTGCCTCACATACCAATTATAGCCTGTTTAACTAATCTGCTTAGTCTGCAAAATTGTTTGATCAATTCTGCCTTGTTTCGCAAAAGCTTGCAAGGGTTTATCCGAAAACCCTCCAAAAAAGAAGTGGTGAACAAAGAATGTGTATTTGGTGAGAAATAGGTGGCGTGGCAGATTAACACCCATGTAGACCACAAGTATACAAACACGTGCTCATTGGCAAAGCTGGGAGCTGCCAGCACACAACAAGCCACTGAAAAGAAGGTTTAACGTAGCCCTCAGTACAGAGAGGCATCTTTGTATTGAATGGAGAGTCCAAGGGCCAGGAGTTCAGGCTGAGTGTTTAAAATTCGCTCTGTTACCTAAACATCATTGTGCTGATTCAGGCACAAAACAATGTCTCTGATGTTTTCACATCTTGCCTAATCTTGCAGCTTTTGCACCGATTCAAAGAAGCAGGAGGTTGGCAGTGGCACAGTAAATCCCCTGGAAATGTCAAGTGAACTCCCTCCCTCAGAGTGGGCTAATTCAGGGGCACCCAGCCTCTTGTCCAGCTGAACACGTTCAGAGCAAAACATGATATTCTTTGTTTACAAGTAAGAGGATAGATTAGGCAAGACTTATTCTAGATTTATTGACCAGCCAGAAATAACTTAAAATGTTTCATGGGCAAAGCCATCCTAATCCAAGAGCGGACAGGCAAGAAGTTTGATCATGGTACTGGAATGTGTGAGCAAATATTTGATAACTCAGTTGTACATGCAACTGAGTGAGGTAGTCTGTTCTCTAGAAAAGATATTAAATGACTTCAGAACCAATGTGCTTGGATTGCAACCTTAAACCACAGCCGTTTTATAACCTTTGCTTTAAGAGACAACAACAAGGCGAATAACTATGATCAAATAAAATGACAGACACTTAATGCCTGTTTTTTTAAAGATACTGCAGAAAGTGACTGTAAACACAAAGTATACTCGTCTTAAAGTGCTCTGAAGCTTGCATAATACCCAAACATGTCTCCTCTTTGTGCAGGTGTGTTAATGTGGGAGGATGAAGGCTGTTCCACTTCTTTATTTATCATGAGCTTTTATTCTGCAGATCATTGATCCTTCTTCATCCCTCCAGGCACAGGGTGTAGGCTCTGGGTGTGTACTCCAAGCTCTACTGTTTATCTCATCTCTTGTGGGTAATATCTGTAATCTATCTGGCTACACTTGCCTGATGTGACCAAATCAAATGGTTCACAGTGTTTGCACCAACAGTTTCCCAGTATTTGAACAGGTAATTTCCTTGCCTGACACACTGCAGGTTGCTCAAATAATGTTAGAAATTGAGACCAACACAGATATGTGTCTTCCAAATAAGGCGAGAACTGATTTGTAAAGAAACACTGTTAACATGATCAAAACGCCTCTCAAGCTCAAAGTTTTTCCATTGTTCTGTCCTGCAACAACAAACTAAATTGAGTAGCATTATTATGTAAATGAGCTCTGATGTCCCCTGGCCACTGAGATTACTGCAGGCCTGGCCTTTGCAAAGTCACGTGACTCTAGAGCAGGAAGCCCAGACTGTCTCAATAACATTGTATTTTAATGCACACACTACTTTGTTTTCCAAATATTTTTTAATCCAAAGACCTTTGAGCAGATCCCAAAAACGTCTGGATACAATGAGGCAACTAGAAAAGAAACAAACATGAGAACATGAATTTGTTCAGGGCTGACGTTTTAGATCAGTGTCTTGTATAGGATATAGTGTTTTAGATGAGCCTTCCTTTAATGTTGAAGAGTCTTAAGAGAAGCCTAGTTTTTAGGGATGCACAATATTATCGGCTAAATATCGGTATCAGCTGATAAAAGCTTAAAAACACGTTTATCGTATCCGCAGATATGAAAATTCCTGCGGATAGTCACAGCCGATAAGGTGCTATTCAGTTAGGATTATTATTATTTTCCATCTGAAAAATAAGCTCCTTAAATAAAATGTAGCACTTCATTTATTTGCACTGCAGAGCTCTGTGTCTGTCACCAGGTTGTTACAGTGGCTCTAAAATAATCAAATGCAACTTGGTTATGTTTAAAAATGCATTGTACATTTAAAGTTCATGTGATGTAAAGAAATTATTTTTCTGTATTTCAATACTGAATGTCATGAGTTTGAAAAAATAATACATTTCTTATTTATGGTAAAATCAAATGTTTTTTGTCTTGTATTATGTGTGTTTCTTAAACAAATAAGACCGTCACATTAAGAGTAACATATAAATTCCAGTACAGGATAGACTTAGCTTTCTTTACAGTGAAAAAAACAAACAAACTTGTGATTATCGGTATCGGTATCGGCCAAAAGGGGTTTCGATATATCGGCATATCAGATATCGGCAAAAATCCAATATCGTGCATTCCTACTAGTTTTGCATTTGGAGAGTCCCTAAAACAAGTACTTACAATGTTTTAATACTTAGCCCAATTATTTACTTAGAAAAGTTACATTACTTTGCAGGTTTGACTTTTTGCTTACATGCTTTGTATCAAAAGCAGTTTAAGTGGGAATGTAATATTTAAAGAACACACTATTTATATTTATCACTCTGGATGTTGCATATTTTCATCAAAACTGTAAGCTTAGATCTTAAGTATCTGTACATCTCTTCTGTCAATATGATAGATTTGTGTAGCTGTAATCAAAATCAAAAAGAACCTGTCAGCAATCCGGGCTCATATTCTTGAATTCTAAATGAGATTATCGATGACAGGCTAAGCCTGAAGCCCTAGAGACGAAGGGCCAGATGATCAGCATGAGTGAGTGGGTGCGCTGAGAAGTGATGCTGAGCGTGGTCAGCCATAGGCTTGAGAAGAGCATGTCTTAACAGCATTAGGTCAATAGCAGAAAGGGACGATGACATTTTAACAACATGGGCCTTTTATAGGGCAGTAAATAGTACTTCAGTAGTAGTATTTCAATGTAGAGTGTAGAGAACAGTATCAGAGCCCTGAAAGTGGAAAACTGGAATATTACAGGGTATGACCTTTTTGAAATGCAATAATGCAGAAAATGCCAGCAAACAGTCTGTTGGCCTGATCTACACAGCTTGTTTCATCATCTCCTACTGTACTATTACTTTTTGGACTTTATTTTGTCTTATCTATGTACAGTTAAGCAAAACCAGGACAAAATGATAAGTCAAACCCCTGTTCTGAAGAAGTACCTAACATGTGTAGCCTAGTTTGTCATTGCTGCATATGGTACATGTTATCAGTAATATCTCTGGTACTATGTGGAAAACTGTCAAAGAGATCTGGCTGTACTGTAAGGGTCTAAGGTCAAGATCCATGTGTCATGCTGTAACTTAGCCGATCTTTCTGTACAGTCTGAAGTACAACTGGCCCTCAATGTTAAGCGTCAATCGCTGCGAAAAAAAACAGCACGTATCATCACTGGTGTAGTAAAACTAAAAATTGTGAAGCAGAAAGATTAGTACTATGATAAAGAATGATAGTGTGAGACCAGGAGGATTCAACGGATGTACTCCACTCAGATGCTGAGTAAGTTGTTTGATGTTCTTGTGCATAATGACCGGCTGTATCTGTGCGATAATTAACGTCCAGAAGAACAGCTGGCTTCAACTGCAAGAAAGAGCTCATTTCAAACAGTCAATACCCAAAAGATACGTTGAAACTTCTGTTATGGGTACTTTGGTAGATGTTGAAATGTTTAACTTTGGCAAATGACATTAAAGGGTTAAACTAACGATTGGACACAAAAACAAAATGAGCAAGTTGCTAATTTATTAACGAAGTGAAAACATTTGGCCCACTTCTCATGTGACTGTTACAGGCGACCCTCATATGCATATTAACCGACGGTTTACAATAGCGCAGCGTTACTTACTATTGTCTCCCTCACACGGTTGTGGAAAAGTTGCTCTCTAACCGACACGTCCTCCGTTTCCATTCTCCAAAACCATAACCGTATCCTCAGGCTTAGAGACGCTGGTGTGACTGGGAAAATGTTAGCAAGTTATTAAAACACGGGTCATTTTCTTAGTACCGCCGTGGCAGCGTACATGGTTAACCCCCGCTGTATTACATCGGTAAAGCTCGGCTGCTGCTTCACTCAGCTCTGATAACACAGGAAGGAGGGGCCTGAAGGGGGCGGGGCCACAGAGGAGAGGAAGGCCGGGGAGCCGGACAGGTAGCTGGGTGTCAGTCATCACAACAATTATTAGTTTAGCGTCATCATTCTATCCATGTCATTCATGTACAAAGGTGTGTATACATATTAAACATACCAGGGAGGCTAATAAAGGGTTAGACTGTTCATGACGTGCGTATGTATTCCATTACTTTGTGCTCGTTATGGAGGCCCATTTTCATTTATCCAAATGCTGAGGAATAAATGAGTAAATCCTGACCAAGGAACTTAACCTTTTTTTACTCGATTACGTCCATCATAAGCCACTTGATTAATCATAAAGACACACTCAAGGTTGGGTTTATTCAAGACAGCGTTTTATCACAAAAAATAACATGTAGGAGCTGAGTTACAGTGCAAAATATTTCAAAGCTTCTAACCACCATTTTGATACACTTTATGACATCAGTATTAGGTCACCATAACACACACACTAAAAGACTGAAACCCTTAAGGCCTTATCTGTCCTTACTGCAGGTACTTCTCATGTCTATGGAGGCACACACTCTCCTAAAAATACATTTCTATTCTGTTCATTTCAAGAAAAAACAAGTCCTACTTTTAAGTTAAAATACTATTTCCTTGTTCGGGATATATATTTGTCACACAAGTAAGGTTTGTTGGGAACTTGTTTTATGGCACATGCTTTGATTAATTTTCGTTCAGTTTATGCTTGTATGGCAATTTTTTTCCATTTAAAGAACAAAGAGGCATCAAAGTACTATGTGCTATCCCTCCTAAATGTCCCTTTAAGGCGCTATCAGCTCACATGATCAAAGGGACTAAATGTTGATGTGAGCTGTCCATGACTTGACACTGCAGCATAATTTCATGATCCAAAGTCCAACTGTTGCAACAACGTGCACCAAAAGCTACACGGAGAGGATTGGAAAGGATTAATCGTTTATAAGGATTGAAACTGTGTTCTCAGTAAGTAACATAGTTAATTTTATACAAAACAGGTCATGATGAACATTTAAAAAAAAATTACATGAACAAATTGCTGTTAGATTAATCAAAATCCAGTCTTTTAAGAAGAGTTGTTATTAATATACCAGTTTTGTTCATATTTTGTCTCCAGAATTGAATATAATAACATGTAGACTGACAGCCAGCTAGTTTTCATACCGTGTAGTGACTTAAAATGACAATGTCAGTAAAAAACAGAAGAGATAAATCCCTCTTATATAATGTATTATTCAACCCAGGGAGTGGATCAGAGAGATTAAAACTCCCCTTGAGTGCCCTGACAAAGATGCCAGCAGCACACAGGAAATAAAGAAGCTAAATCAAATATGAGATGTGATGAAATTTCTAAATTTTATCTAACAGATGTCAGCAGCTATTATGCACCAATAGGCTCCTCCTTAAAGTACTCTAAAAACACAGACAGCTTTGTTTTCCCTGAATATTCAGTTGGTGTATTTTGGTTTTATATTTCTCAAATTATGAGACAAGACTCATCTTTTGAATAACTTCATTGCAGGTACTCTTTAAGGATGATGAGTATACACCTTTATGAAGAGGACTGATCAACAGGAACCAAAGGATGGGAAAAAGTGTAATGGTGACCTATGCCTTATGGGCAGTAGGTGGGCCGTTGGGTCTACATCATTTATACTTAGGAAGAGATAGCCATGCTCTGCTGTGGATGCTAACCCTGGGAGGATTTGGATTTGGCTGGGTCAGAGAGTTCATTCGTATCCCTGCATATGTTGCAGAAGCCAACCAAGGCACAGAAAAAGAGAGAAGGAGGCAACCATCTATTGGCCCTGTCAGATTTGCTGGACAGCTGTGTGTCGGGATTTACTTTGGCACCGTGGCTTTGATAGGGCTGAACTCTCTCAGGTTCTTCTATTTGATCGTTCTTCCTCTATGTGTGGGTGCAGGGGTGCATCTAGTGTCCAGTGTTGGACAGCAGACCTCTGATCTTCAAAAAACATTGACCACTTGTCTCTTGACATCCCCAATATTCTATGGCAGCACCTTTTCACCTCTTCCTATAAGCCTGGCTGCGAGTGTGACTGCTGCTCAGCATCGTAGGTTCAAACCTCCACAGACACCTGGAACGACACAGGAACTAGGTGAAATTATCATACAAATATAACAACACTGTGATACTCACTTGTTTACAGCTGTCTGAACTGTTAACACTTACATCAGTAACCCCATCTGTTTTTTATGCAGGCCCAAGGCTTTACAAGCTTGGACTGGCCTGGCTGGCTTTCTCTGCTCCTCTGGGTTACTGTATTTTCCACAACACCACAGCCACATTGTACTACCTGTCTGACTGTGTAGCAGCACTGCTGGATATCTTCTGGTTTCTGCCTTGGCTCAGAAGTGTATTAGAGTACATACTTTTGATGCCATATCGGATATTGTGCATTTTCACTGGAGGGGGGTACTATGAGGAGGCCTGGAGGAAGGTGCTGGAAATATTGCTGAAAGAATACACTGAGAAGGAAAAAGAGGCGCTGCAGGTGAACAATATAACAACTCTTGAATAGAAAAAAAGAGGATAAGACATATTTCCAGGGACTGAAGTTTCAATTTCATGTTGCAGGTGTTGTCCCTGGAAGTGGAGGCCTCTCCAGAAGAGATATCCCGCACCTACAGGGAGCTGGCAAAGAAATGGCATCCAGACCACAACCCCAGCAAGGATGCTGAAGCAATGTTTATGAGGATCCAAGAGGCTTATGAGGTCCTTCTTAGACACCACAGGCCTCGACGTTTCAAATAACTGCCCTTTATTCATTACTGTTGTATATAATAGTTTCTAGGGGGCAGTGAGGTTCATAATTGTATTATTTCCTCAGTTGTTATTTTTATGAAAACATACACAGAAAAAAGACAGACAGACAGACAGACAGTACTTGCATTGTGTTGACATTTTCACACAGCTGTCTGATTGGTTACTTGGCAGAGCCGGTTTCAAAGAGCAATAGGCTGCCATCTTGTGGTGCTATGGAAGTATCATCACCATAAATATTGTCATCACAAGAATTTTACGCATAATTTGATGTGTACTTGCTTCTGTAGTACATACAAAAACAATTTCAGAGCCCGTTTCCTTACAGTTTGCGTAGTGAAAACTGAATTTTATTATTCAAACATCTTGTTGTGATGTAAAGGACAGACGTCAAAGAAAGAGGGAAAGATGTTATACTAACACGCCCACTGCACTCTTATCTTGCATTTCCGGGAGAGGATTTTTTAATCATAAATAATATCTTAATCCAGAATTGACTCAACTAAATGTAACATGCTTCATGGCCTGTGTTTTCTAATAAAAATGTACATGCGCAGTATACTACGTCAAGTCCTATTCTGTGCCTATAAGTTCTTCTAAAATGGAATAAATGTCATCTAATTTCTGCCACCTGTTCCTGTAGCTGTCATGCATCGATGCATTCGACGATCATTGAATCAAGAGCTCTGTTGTACAATTATTCGGTCTGTATCCCAGCATGGGCCCGGAAGTTGTTTGGGATTCCCAGGTAAAAAAAAAAAAAAAAAAAAAAAAATCCCGGAGATGCTGTCGTCGCCTGGGAAAACAAACAGCTATCCAGACAATTAAAAAAGAAAACACCAGTCGGTCGCCAGGTAGGGAAGAGGCTTGTGGACTTCGCCGCAACGCTCGGTAAGACCATCAATCTGCCTGAATTTGAAAGTACGGCATGTTTTTGAGTAGTTGGTCGGGTGAATGCCATTTGTCGTGTGGTCGGGTGCCATAGCAACGGCTCATGAGAAACATTGTACAGCTCAGGCCACTTTGACGTGCTCGATGCTGGATGACAGCAGCCTTCATGCGGATCATTTGGACAGTGGCAACTCCTGCAACAAATTGCCGTTATGTCTCGCCGCTGTCTGGACCGTCTACGAGCCGACTGGTGCTGTAACGGAGCTTAACCGAGCAGCTAAAACAAGTAGCCACTCACGGAATGAATAGTTATTTGAGAATGTAATGCTATACGTTTTTATTTTTTTAATATTTGACCATGTCGGGCAGAAAATGTTCATATCGGCTCTTGGAGGCGCACGTCCCTTTTTTTTTAAATCGCTGTGCCCTGGTTTGACTGGCGCGTCTCCCGGCTGCATCAGCGCCTGTTGCTCCCCATGCGGGGCCAATGCCAGGATATTAATTCTCCCTGCGAGGTGTTGTCTCCGCCCCCCCTCTCTCCACTGTCTCCTCTGCTCATTGTTGTCATCCATTAGACCAAAAGGTGCAGCAATGGACATCTGGGTCTTTCTCTTTCACCATAAAATCAAATAGAGCCCAACCTGAACTACTGTCACACAAAATGATGAATTTTATGTCTGTAAATGTTACTTAAGACCGCCTGAGTCTCACTTTGTTGTCTGCTGGGTAACCTGGCTGTGGAAACTACCGAGAATTTTCCCTCTAAATGTTTTATTGCTTCACATGCAGACAGCATGGCTGGGGTTAAAAAGGATCTAAATGATCTAGACTTAAAAACACAAAAAGGCCGTATCAAAAACACACACAGAAGCACACACGCGCGCGTACACACACGCACACACACAAACACACACACACACAGGCAAAGAAAAAAAATTTAAAGCATACAGACAAGCAATTTATATATATATATATATATATATATATATATATATATATATATATATATATATATATACATATATATATTTGTGTGTGTGTGTGTGTGTGTGTGTATATATATATATATATATATGTATATATATAAAGCACAAATAGGATAGATAGATAGATAGATAGATAGATAGATAGATAGATAGATAGATAGATAGATAGATAGATTTGCCAATGTTTATATCCCTTTAACACAATGCTTGAGAGCTCTTAATTGCAATGGTGCTATCTTGCCCTGAAATCCTTTCCAGTCCTTTACCACGGGTTCTAGTTTAGATTTCTACGTGGGAAGGTGTTCCAGTAACTTGTCTGATGCTTTTAGTTTTAACTCCTCCTCTGAAACTCTTGGTTGTTAACTTTCTCTTCCTGGAGCCTCTCATATTCATTTTCTGACCATGTGCTGAAGAAAGTACATGAGACAAAATCAGCAGAACAGAGCCCAGGGTGACCAGATTACTTCTGTATAGTGAATGTATTATAAGAAGCTTGAAGCTGAAATTGTTAAGTTGTTTGTATCCCAATTCTTGTACCAAACAACATCTGGTAAGTATATGTTACATGGTTGATATCAAAGTCAAGTTAAAAAGTTTTGAATATATTATTTGTTATTTTTCTGTGACAAATATTTAGAGAATCAAATCTTTTTTTTTCTTTTTTTCCAAAAGAAAGAGAGTACAAAAGACTAACTTTTTAAATCATATTTCCTCAGGCATCTGGTGAGAGAATGAATGCTGATGACTGCAATGGACGCTCATTTGCACAAGGTAGGTTGGTGTCCAACTGAAAAACTACCATAGTTTTTTGTGTGCAGTCTCAATAATTCAGTGTTTGCTTAAATAATGTGAGAATATTTATGTTTCAGGTAATGAAGGAGAGTTGTCAACAGAACAGGATTTTTATGGTGGATTGCAGGGCCCTGCAGTGAGGTCCCCAAACAGTCAGCAGTCTTCACCACATCGCTCTGTCAGTGGTCAGTCATCATTACAGATGTACAATCTGCACAGATTCTTCATTAAAATGAAATAAGGAAGTAAATGAGTTTACCTTCATTCTCTTTCTACACAGCCAACTCCATCAAGGTTGAGCTCTGCAGCGATGATGAGTCACCGGGTGCTCCTCAGGCAGAGAGCAGAGAGGCTGTGAGGGACGAGAGCAAAAGGGATGGCAGAGGGGATCCCATGGAAGAAGGGGTGACTGAGTATGCTGGGCCTGGAAGGGAAAGAGCAGGTATTTACAATGAGATGATCAGCTCAAACCCTGCTTCACCTGGACCCATCCGGCTGCCCAATGGGAAGCTCCAGTGTGAGGTGTGCGGGATGGTCTGCATTGGTCCCAATGTTCTGATGGTGCACAAGCGAAGCCACACAGGTGAGCACAAACGAACACAATGTAAAGGAAAAATTGCTATCAAATTTGATATCAATAACTAAAGGCACTGTTTCTGTGTGATCCTCTGTTCATCCAGGTGAGAGGCCATTCCAGTGTAACCAGTGTGGGGCTTCCTTCACACAGAAAGGGAACCTGTTGCGTCACATTAAACTGCATTCAGGAGAGAAGCCTTTTAAATGTCCCATTTGCAACTACGCTTGTCGTCGGAGGGATGCCTTGGCTGGACATCTGCGCACACATGCAGGTAAAATGAGGCCTTGATTGCATTACAACACAATATTGTTCCTTAAAGAAACAAGGTATAGAGTATGTAAATGATGGTGTGCCATGAAAGTAGGGATTAATTAGAGCGGTCCATTTCTCACTTCTGTGAATCACAGGGGAAACAGACCTACTTCACCACAGTGTAGGGTAAAGCACGTGAAAAATATGACATTTAACTGAGAAACAGGAAATCCTGTTTTTGTGTTTTCAGACCTTGAACACACTTAACAGGTGTTCAAGGTCTGAATTGTACAGTAAGTCTTTGATCGATCTTGGCGGGCTTCATAGGTTCAATTTCAGAGAAAAGATTCTTACCGATTCGGATTTCGGTGAATTGACGTCAATCACTCTGACGGGTTGCCAAGATGAGATGTTGCGGTTAAGATGAAACGATGGGGTTGAGGGTTTGGCGTTTCTTTTACAAGCAACAGAACAGTTTCGGTAATTGCTGATCAATGGGGAAATCCATTATCTCACCATTGGCAGAATTTTCATATTCCCACTCATTCCCTCTATTTATGTGTAAATAACCATCAGCAATGAATTCAGCCACATACTCCACACACGATGAAATCTTTGCTATTTTGTATCCCCAAAATGAGGCGGCTAATTATGTTGCTCTTGACTGCAGTGTCTTCTCCAACGGTGGGAAAACCTTTCAAGTGCACCTACTGCAGCCGCAGCTACAAACAACAGAGCACACTGGAGGAACATCTGGAACGCTGCCACAGCTATCTGACCAGTCTGGACCACCAGGCAGCACTCAACTCACAAACAGCACATGGTAACAAATCACACAAAGATTAACTTAACATATCCTCAAAGTACTGATGAAGGGCATTCAGACTGAATTACAAGTCACACATAATGTGAGGGTCAATAAATCAAGGTGATGTATGTTTACAGGTGAAGAGCCAGTAAAAATAGAGGCAAGCATGAAACCAGAGCTCCAGCCTCCAAATGACAAATTCCAGATTGTGGACAGACTGGCTATAAGCATCACCAAACGCAAGAGGTCAACACCGCAGAAGTTTTTGGGTGAGTGTTTCTCTTTTAAAATAGGTAAGGTGAGGCGCTGACATGACCAAGTAGTTAGGTTGCGTGCCCCGTGAGGTAAGTCCTTGAGCACTTAGCCAGTGTTTAAGTCCAACCTGTGGTTCACTTCTTGGGTTTTACTACCCATTCTCACCCTGAATGAAGGCACAACATGCGTGATAATTTAACTTTAAAAAACAGGGAAGGTGTATTTAAAAAAGGCACTTACTTACTTTTCATCCTTAAACTTTGAGTTGTTCATGTTTTCTTTTTTGTAGGTGAAAAGCACATGCATCTAGACCTACCTGAAGCACCTTATGAATTGTCCTCTGGCTCTGAGAAGGAGGGGGACCTCATGAGCTCTCAGCCTGCTGGAGAACCTGCTGGTCTGGCTGGTTCACATCTTAAAGGTGAAAGAGTCAAGGGGGAGAACCATGAGCCACCTGCACTGTCTCACCTCCATCCTGCCTTTCTGTCAGAGTTACGCACAGTTATGGGCTCCATCAGCAGCAACCTGCCCTCCCAAGGCTCCCGAGTCCACAGCGGAGGAGGACCAGCAGCAATGATGCCTCTTGGCGTGGCTGGTGAAAGCCGTGATGACCAACCCCCAGCCCACAGCCACACCACCTCACCTAACGGCTGCCCCGACTCTACAGACACAGAGAGCACAGCAGAAGAGCAGAGCACAAGGGCTACTGCCCCGACAAGTACCTCCAACAACCACCACCTTAACCACTACCAAACCCCAGCACTTCCCCGTAACCATTCCAGCCCCAGCCAGGCCAAAGACTTGGACCCTGGGTGGGAGAGGGCATGTCCTGTACCCACTGTAATGAGCAAGAGAAACTCCAGCTCCCTCCTTTCTTCTGGGGAGGTCATACAGGTGTTGGACAGGGATGGCCAGCCAGTGCGCTCCTTCCACTGCCGCCACTGTCGCATCCTCTTCCTGGACCATGTCATGTTCACCATCCATATGGGCTGCCACGGCTTTCGCCAGCCATTTGAGTGCAACCTCTGTGGCCACCGCAGCCAGGACCGGTACGAGTTCTCGTCTCACATCAGCCGTGGGGAGCATCAGGTGGGCTGAGGGGAAGGGTCAAAGGTCAGGGGAGGTGAGGTGACTGCTTCTCCTTAAATGGGCTCACGTTTGTTCTGCACCAGGTCTGTTGCTTTTAATTGCTAGCTTAAGTACAAATGGTTTTATTTTAAGATATCTATTAAACTCAAGCCGATGAAAGATTTAACCCTTTCACTGCAACATTTAAAATTAGATAACTAATTAACTGAAATTACATCCTATTAATGATTGCACTCCCTTATCTAATCATCAAGCAAAATGACCAGTTTTGCTTCAAAAGTGCCTTCTTTGAGGATTTCCTCTTAACTTTGAAAAAAATGGAGGGGGACTGGTGCTCAAAAAACTTAACTAGCCATCTTTTCTAAGTGATTTTAGCTAGTACTTTTGACGAGGGAGTTAAGAAAAATACCTGCATACATTTTAAGGAGGATGTATGGAATGTTCAGTCTGCACTAAGAGCTTGTTTTTGTGAATGGAGATGGTATTTTGTACAGTTTGTCAGGTAAGTTTAATATGCACTGAGAGCTTTGTGCCTCTGGGTTAGGGTTGGGCTTTTGTCACGGACAAAGCACAGGAACGGATTGCCTTAATGCCTACAGTAGCAAGCTGCTGTAGGAAAACATTGTTTACAGCCTGGTGGGGCAGTGTGTGAAAATGTTTGCAGCTGCTCAGAGAGAAAAAGACAAAAAGGAGCATTTAAAGGGAGAGAAACTTGAAGAAAATTGCCAGAGGGTAAACTGGTTAAGATCGATAGTAGGGTTTCTGGATTTTAAAGCAAGCCTTTAGGAAACTGGTGCAGATCAGACCCTGAGCCAAGTAGTGTACAGTAAGAGCTGACCTTTATGGCCCAGGGTGCTTTACCTACATGGGATTGAACATTTACCTGCTTATATATGAACATCTTTGCAGAAGCACTTGATGGCTTTACTATTTTCTTCTCTGTAATTCTTCTACTGCACTGATAAATTGCATAATATTAACAACAGTTGATCCGTCAATTTGCAACACCGGTGAAATTTGAATGGGACTGGCCTTCTACAAAACCTCACAGCTTTGCACTGGTTCTGTAGTCTACACTCAAATTATTTTTGTAGTTTTGTGCTCAGCAGTCAGTGCTGAGAATTTAATCAATCTGCAAAATGTAAGTGATTTAACAAAATAATTATTTAAAATAGATCAACAAATCAGTTGGGATCTGTTCAGTTATCACTTGTGATTATCTATTTTGTGTTGTTTGTTTCAGCCTTGGTGTATTTAATCAGCTATATTCCAAATCTTATCCAGCATATTCCTCAAGTCCATGAAATGTTACCTCCTGCTTCTTTATAGCACCCAAAAACCTTATTGCTACCGTACGGTGAGTTATCAGATAATGTTAATGTTGGGAACACGAATGAGACCAAACTCAGTATTCTTACTTGTTCTTGTGGGTTTGCTGCTTCATAGTTTTTATTATTTTTCTTTAATTGCAGGCAAAAATATACTTGAACTGTTTGAGAAAAAAAGCTATTTGAAATGCACTTGGTTTGATAAGTAGAGACGTGTGTGTGAATGGAATATAGCATGTGTGCTTGACATTTTCTGCTTTTCCCTGAATTGTGAATTATTTTTGAACTGTGAAGTAATTTTAAGAAGTGGAAACGAGGCATGGGTTTTTGTCTCCTTGTGTGAACTCTCAATGTCTCAATGATATTTTTGTGAATGATGTAACATGACAAAACACTTTACCTCAAAGTTAAAGATGTTAAACTGCCTCATTACTGTATTTCAAAAAAAGTCACGTTGCTTTCCAGGATGTTACTGCAGTCAGACTTGTGTGCCCCTCGATATTCTCAAAACTTTTTACTGTCAATAAAGTTCAATTTATTGTAAGAGTGTTTTTCTCTAATTTAATTCCGCTTCTCTGTCCTCGTGAGTCTCTGTCCCTCCAAACCCCCAAAATGAAAAAAAAAAAAAACAAAAAACAAAAAACAATAAGCCTAGGTTTTTGTGTTTCCAAAAATAATATTTTTGATAACACATCATGAAGGGAAGAGAAAATACTTTTTATCTCTGCCAAAAACCTGCAGTACAGTTAAATCAAAAATTACACTTTCAGATGTGGAGCTTGTTGAATTTAAATAGCCATGAGTGATAGTGATAGGGTGCGCCTATAAACCTTGGAGTATAACATTGTATAATAATTATATTCGTTAGAGAATTATTTAAGTTATGTACAAAGGTTTGTATGATGGTGTATGTATGTAATATGTATGTAATTGTAACATTTAAATCACAACTAATATCTAATGCATTTGCAGCAGTAGGGTAGCCCACAACTAAAGGATGGATGTATATCACTCTCTTGAACTTTAACTACTCACTGTTTAAAAGCTGACTTATTCTGTTTTAATAAAACAATTATCAAAAACATCACTTTTCCTGGATTTCAGAATTTAGAAAGATTAATTTAGAGCACAGAGCATAAGGGTAAAAAAGATTGATAGTTTCCCCGTATAACTAGATTACAGACCTTTTAAAAGATAAAGAAAACAAATTTTAAAGACATTTTAAATTAAATAACTCTGTGTCAACAATCCAGCTGTAAATAACTCCACTCATTTTGTTACATGTTAATGCTCACTTTTCTGTATTTATGAAGGGTTATTTTTTTTAAATTCTGTGAATCTTTATTTCCTGATACAAACCAGTGTGAATGTGCAAAATTATATGAATTTTTTTAATCATCATTATGTAAGATGATCGTTAGTGCAAACAGGGGACCCCTTTCCCATTTGAAATTAACATAATCATTCAAATACAATATTTTTTCTAATTTTATCAGATTATAGATACTTAAACAATACAATTTTCAGGTTGTGAAGTTTTCACTTATATTATATATATTGTGAGCCCGATTCAAAAAATGAAAAATATGCTCAACTAAAATCTGAAGTAAAGGTGTTTAATGCTGAATTTTAATCACTGGTCAAACTAGAAATAATCTTAATCTTACAGACTAACATACTTAGTGAGGAATCTAAATAAAAACCGACAGGTGACAAACAGCACCACCATCCTGAAACTTTGACTATTTTAAACATGACCTTTTGTGCTGTGTCAAAAACCTTTGTTGTGCAAGTTTTAGGAACATTGTGACCTTTTCCCTGTCTGCAGTGGAAAACCTGTTGTGTTTGCTTCAAATTCCAGGTGCAACATAAAAAGAGTAGAAAAAAAACACAGTGTAAATAAAATATTGTGGCACAGATGACAGACACGGTGCTGCCTGAATAGTCAGTGTCGGTATAGATTTGGTGATTTATTATTTTATTCAGTTCTCTCTGTTGTTCCCTTTAGTTGAATTGAGTATCTTTTGTTTTGTTTTTATTCTCTTCCTTTACTGTTGTTGTTACTCTTGTTAAGTGTGTTATTCACCCCACCAGTGCTTAAAAAAGAAAAAAATTAAGATTACGAACATCAATAGTGTTAGAAGGTTGAATCAATTTCAATTTGGTTTTAATAAATGCACTCAATAAAAGAGGTCTTTAATTCCAACTTGAAGGGATTTATGAAAGTTTTGAACCTTAAGGTATATGTTTTTTTCAAAAACTCCTGCACCCAACACAAGCTTTTTATTTTATCTTTATTTATTTTTTTTAATTTGCAGCCTTGACGTTAACATTTTATGAACAATAGTGACACCACACCAAATGCACTTATTCTCATTGGGTTTAGTGATTTAGCCAGTGCAACAAGCAGGCTTACTGTGTGAATATGTGGGCTAAGGAACCATTTCAAAGATTTTTATTTACCACCAGCTATAAGAAGTCATTGGTCTTTGACTGATTCCCTCAGAAATCTGTTTATGCACTCCTCAAGAAACAATTTTGATTATTTGTCAGTCAAGTGAAATCCTTGAGGAGTTGGAATTGCATTTTTTTTTCTTTTCTGTTTCCATACTTTTGTTGAATTTTGAGGGTTTAGTAATCTTGCCTTTGGATTTTTGGAATCATAGTTGAAAATCTGTTTTCTTATTAGATGAAGTGATTCAAAGAAGTAAGGGCAGAGACCTAAGTAAGACCCTCGGTTAATTGACCAAATTTAATCAAAGAAATGGCTTTACATGATGTGGGTTTACTGTTATAGTTTGTTTTGGTTTTGCTGCTTAATTTCTTGTAGTGTGTTGATGATTTTGCTGCAATGTAGCCTAATTCACACTCCAAAAATTGTGTAAAATGCTGATCATTATTTTAGGATATAGCTGGGTGCCAGATGCAAACAAGGGGATAAACTGTGAAAAATAGCGGCAGTCATCTTTTGTTTTTGTTTTTCCTCTTGTCTTCGTATGAATCAAACTAAGTTTATAACACTATATCTTCAGTTGTTAGTGTTTTCTTTCTATCAGTGTAAAATCAAAAACATTAAACAGAATCAACTTTAGAAGTATGAATTTTTGCGGGGTATATGATATCTCTGTTTCTAGTTACTCTTCAGCTGCATCTGGATTTTCCGACTTTTGACTAGAAAAAGTGCGTTCGGAGAAAAAAAAAAAAATCCATCCCGTTTCCACAAGGTTTGGTTAATCTTACATCACTCAACAATGGCAGCCTCTGCAGAAAAGCCACAAGTGAATGATAAACGTTGTCTAAAATGATTTTCAAGATTAAGTTATACGCATACAGAAAAGCTGGTTCTGTATGTAAGAAGAGTGGTGCTTATTTGATTAGCTAATATGTTAGTGGTTCGGCAGAGAGTCATTGCAAACAATAGCCTATCTGAAATTAAGTCTATAATTTTGATCTGTCACAAGAGCTCTCACTCAGCGAACCTGGTCTACTTCATTTTAATGTGCTAAAAGACTGGAGTTGTCACTGTTTAAATTCCTCACCAGTTGCCACAGCATTACCTTGTCACTGACAGCCATTTTTATTCACGGCCGACGCTGTACATCTGTAACGCTCTGAAGTCGGGGTTTTCGACTCGGGAAATCCTGACCTCCGAGCTGTCTGGAACGCAGCATTCACCCTCCTCGCCTTCTCGTCTTCTTCTCCTGTTTCCGGTGGTGAGTCAACAAGGAAATAACCTGCTGCACTATAGCCTCCAACCGGAGTGCTCTGTGCTGGAGAGCATACATGAGCCTTTTCAACTAAAATCAGAATTATTGTGTTATTCTTGTAAATACGTAAAACGTGCACTTAAGACCCGATAACGTTAGAGCGACCGAAACATTTGTCTAAAGTGAATGAAAAGTTACGAAGTTTCTGCTAGCCGCTAAAGCATCACTGGTACTGGTGTAACAGCGATAAAACAGCCACAGCTTCGTCGTATTGAAACAGAATGACAACAAAAGCGTTTCAAATTAATATGTGTTAAAAATGGACAAAGTGAACCTTTCTATGTTGAATGCAGAAGACGATAGCCAACTGTTTACTGTAAGACACCATATCTCTAAAGCACTGTAGGACACATGGAGAGCTAGCATAAAACCTAGCACATCCAAAATGCAGCAGTACACGTCTGACACTGAAACTTTAAATTCTTACATTTTTTTACTTAAAACTAAACTGATTTCTCTTCCACGAGTCCATTGTTACTATTTCCTTAAGATGAATAATGAAAAGTTTGTAATTTGAGTGTAATGCCACTAGATGGCAGTAGTCTACAGCTATCATGTCTGCAAATAGGTTTCGTGAAGAATTGAGACAGAACTGTTGTGATGATGATTTATGGTCAAACACACGATGTCTACTACACAGTATCACTTATTTAAGCTTTTACATTTTATTTTTTATGCACCATGGCTCCTGAAGTCTGTATGAGTGATCCAAGTTAATTTGACAGCTGCTTATGACTGACATTTTGTTTAAGCGTTTGGGGTTGTTGTATTATTATTTTTTAACCCTCTTTGATGTCATAAAAGTTCATAAAGGCTCATTATTATCGCTATTTTCTGGCTGTTATGTAGATGGCATTACTTCCTATCATACTATCTGAACTTATTTCCTTCAGGATCTCAGTGAAAGAAACCAGCTGAAACAAGAAGTCCCAGTGAACAGAATACTACATTGAGAGGACACCTCAAAAAGTTTACCACAGACTCCTGCTATCTGAACACAAGTGAGTACTATTATGCATTTCTACCTTGAGTTGCATGCACAAAATACTGTTCTGTTCAGATGACTTCTATCTGCCTGTTTGCCCTGTCTCACAAGCCATTCATAAGATTTAATCATTGTGAATTTGCTGTGTAAAAGAAAAAACCTGTCTTGAACCCCAAAAATTAAAAAAAAAACACAAACACACTTCCAAGTTGCTTGAAAATGTGTATCTGGTAGCGTATCATAATCAAGACAATTATCCTATCAGGCTTACACACCCGTTTGTCTTTTAGAGGTTCCAGATGCCAGTAAATATCACGAGTAACAGCCTAGCGGAACAAAAATGACATGCTTGGTGTTCAGAGGAGCTGCTCAGTGCAGCTGTACCCTGAAAGGCTACAACGTGCACATGATATTAATTAATTCTGTTAACGGTGCCATTTAAATGATACAAAGAATGTGTTTATTTCCCAACAGCTAAGTGTCAACCAAGGACACACTCAGGTGCACTCAGAGTACAAGTTATCTTTCACAGTCCCCTCACATGATTTTTTTAATTTTTAACTTTGTTATCTGCTAAGTTGTGTAGTACCCACACAATATTTGTTTAGGAACTTTTTTTAGGGTGCAAAATGTGCTGAAAGGTTCCTGGCACAGTTTTTGGGACAGTCAAAGCTCTGGAAGCAATTAGCCCTCAAAGCCAGGGTGAATATATTGCAGAGAGACAAGGGTGGATTGAAGGTTTATCGTGTGTGTGAGTTGGTGAAAAAATTGTGTTTTGGGAGCGAGAGAGAGGGAGTTTGGGGTGGTTCTCTTATGCAAGCTGTTCTCTGTAGAGAGCTGTAGATTGGAAGATGTGTGGCTCCTGTGGTTGGCTGTCCCCTGTGTCACTGCCTTTAAAAAACACTTGCCAAGAGAAATGTCTTCTTTACAGGCTTTGGCTGCCAGATGCTGGGGATAATGGATAGGACTGCAGCAGGAAAGATGGAAAGGTGTGTGTGTGTCTGCAGCCAGACACACAGATATTGAAGTGAGCGTACTCAAAAAACTGTATATGCACACACTCACATGCACATTCACTTGCTTTGTGGACAGGGATCACCATCATGCTGAAGTAAGGTGTGAGTAATTCATCCTCGAGTCGCTGTTTTACAAACTCCCCACACACACACACACACACACACACACACACACGCAGAAAGTGACACACAGGAAAAGTATTAGTTGTAATAAGTCGTGTCACACTAAGCTGCCTGAATGAGCGTACATTTTCAGCACGTCTACAGATGCCAGAGGTGCCACATTTTGTGTGAGTGCGCAAGACGCCTTAGGAGGGGATAGTAGTCTGTGGAGCTGTGAACCAACACATGGGGCGCCAGTGCGTGAATGCGATAGTGTGTCTGCGAGCGGGAGAGCCAGTGACACAGGAATGTGTCATAGTTCCTGCAAGCCACTCAGCTCCTAAACTGCAGCAAATAAACATTCCTCCACTGCTGTGTCAGTGCTGAGCCCTCGCCCACTGTCGCTGTAAAACACAGCTTGTAATTAAAACCATAAACTGAGCGTTTCTCCCTTTGTCTCCAACGGTATTACTACATTAGAGATAATGATCCATCCTTGGAGAATTTTCTCAGTGCTGTTTATGGTCTCAGAGATGGTATGTTGTGGTCCAGACGATGTCAGAGTGGGCCAGCAGATAAGAAAACAATCAGAGGCATCTTTATGTTGCAAAACAGATTCATTTAATTTGATTTGGTACAGGGAGCTGGCTCAAATTATGTTACATTTAGGCAAGCCAAACAGAACATGATTTAGTACAAACCCTTGTTTCCAACATTTAACTGTTTAAGATACATCATTTGGATGAAGAGTGTGAGTATTCAGTAAAGTCAGACACAGATTTCCGCAGTCTATCTCAGCCTGCTCTTTATGAAATGAATAGAAGTAATTTTCATCCTTGCTGACAGGTGAAATCATGCACAGACTCATGGTTCCACCACAGTTCGTGGTTTTGTTTTTTTTCATGTGGATCTTAGAGCTGAAACGTCACTGTGCTGTACACATACATTGTCAGATGTCTGTAAACAAAATCCACTGCCGGTTGTCCTTGCCCTAAAATCTTCCCCTGTCATTACAGCTGTGTTTACAGGAGGACTAGCACTGTTTGCTAGCATGTGATCTCCCCAACAATGTATGGTGGTTTACAGTCACACTGTGACGCACAGTTTTCCACCTGAAATGTTCAAACCGAGTGGGACCCTTTTGGACATGTGACTATCTGTTTGTTGTCTTCTGTCTAGTCATGCCAGGTTAACCATTCACAAATGAGTGATTGGGGAGTTTTCTTTTTGGATAATTGTTCTCACCAAAATACTGCCTTCGCTTTCCAATTTGTTTGGTACTTACAGCTGATTGCGCAGTGCTTGAAATGGACTGTTGATTACTTGTAGGTCCTAAATTAGAGGCGATGCTTCGTGGTGATGAGGTGTTTATCTCTGCAGCCTTGGGATGAAAAAATGCCTTGTGTGCACAAGGGTGTGGGAAAAAGTACTGATTCAGCAGTGTAACGTTGTCCTGATTTGTATGACCCCATTATTGTATTTCCCACCAAAAATTGATAATTTGATTTGATAGAAGAGCGGCTATGTGAAAAGATCTTCCTCCTAATTTAAATCACTGAGTTTCTTCTACATGATATCTTGTGGTACCAAAATTAATTTGAAACTTTACCTTCCTGGGGTATTTTGTACTTTTCAGAGTGTGATTAAATGTTATGATTGTCCAGTAGTTTATCAATTATTACAGTATCAGTATATCACAATTTTATCTTTTTAATGGGCCATGTGTTGGGTATCGTGGGTTTTTTTTTCATAACACACCTGAAGTGAATCATGTTGTAGCTTAGTGTATGGCAATTGTGTATCATATCATATCAAAGCAGAGCAGATCATATCATATTAAAACATAGCATAGCAGAGCATATCATAGCATGTACTGCAGCAGACCCTGTGTCTCCTATCCCTCATGTGCAGAGTTGCATGAGCTGAATATCCATCTATAATATCCCCATTCATATATCGTTATGCTTGTGTTAGGGAAACTTAGCAGGGATTTACAACACATGTATTCTCATGTGAATGGTGCTGGCATATCACAACCGCACACACGCACAAATACCACAAATTTATATCCCTCCCACCTTAACTGCAGGCCTCGCGCTCTATCTTGCTCCACAGGGGCACAGAGCCTGACCACAGACATCACACTGATTGCTCACCATGGTAGAGTGGTCTGTCCACATTCCCACCCTGATTCACTATGTGTAGAAAACCCAACAACGGAAAACAGCGGTTTGAGAGTGTCTGGAGGTTTGCGGACAACGTCAAGCGTCCGTCGTGTCTCTCCTAAATCTATCCTCCTCCGCATCCTTTCGACTGTTCTGCTGCAAACATGGAAACAGTCAAACACAGACCCAAACTAATGTCTGTGGAATGTTTCAGACTGAAGCAAAGAGGGTTTAGAAAAAAAAAAAAAAGAGAGGACACTTGAAAGCATTTCTGCATGCTGTGATAACCTTCCTATTCTCCTGTGTGACAGGTTGTGGCAGGTCGGTGGATGATGAAGTGATGGAGATGTTAGGAGGCCATGGCCATTGTGATGCTGGGTGGCTGTTACTCTGGAACTGCCATCTGCCGAAAAGGTCAGTTGCTAGGGGATGGTTCTCTTGGACCGTGTCTGCCTCCCAGCTGCCATGCTCACTCCTACACACACACACACACACACACACACACACACACACACACACACACACACACACACACACACACACACACACAATCACTCAATATGTATTCATTGTTAGCTTGAATCTGAACTAAATTTGAGTAAATTGGATCCACAGTTTTGTCCGCCTTTAATCAACACAGTCATTTTCTATTACTTTAGGTGAGGTTAAGTTGATTATCATTCTTCATAAAATATGTGTGTAACCAGGCTGTAAATGCATATCTTATTACATAATTGCCTTGCGGTCACTCAATGGCACCAAACAAATACTTCTTATTATTACATGAGCAGTGTGAGGGTGTTCCTGTCATAACAATACTCTAATCAATTTAACCTTGGCTCATAGCTGAGTGATGGGATTACAATAAAATGTTGATGCAGCTTTGAAAATCAAACCAGTGTTGTGAGCCAGATCTCTGCCATGCCTCAACAGCCATCGCAACCACTGTGAGCAGCCTATCATTCAGTGTGGTGATCCAAACCCAACGCTGAATTCTTTATCATAACACCCGTCGAACTGAAGCTAACTCCACCCGTACGGTGGAAATTTCCCAACAGCTGAGGAGGAGTTTTAATATCCGTTTGCTTTGCCTTTATTGTGCCATATCACGTTTGCTGTGTTACTTTTATTCTGGCAGGTGGAAACTTTTTGTGTTATAAGTGTCAATCATAAACCCTAGCAGGGTCAAACATTGCTGCTGTGTTTCTCATCAACAAGTTACTCAATTAACCAAATTTTGACCCTGCATTCCCTGTGAGTTATGAGAGAAATTAAGTGTGCCATAAGGACAGGTGTAACTTCTTGTATTTGCTTTCAAAAAAGGGGGAAACATTTGATATGAAACAAGATTTAATATGTAAAAGTAATGCAACAGTCAAAGCTAAGGCTCTCATTACAGTAAGTATTGCTGCATTGTGCTTATAATGTTATAGATAAGATCATCTGATCAGTAGTAGCCGGATGCTAATGGTTGATTTTATTACGGTGTCAGGAATACAGCAGCAAATGCAAATCAAATCTAAATAGATTCTAATCATGACCATCCCACCTCCTTGCTCTCCTTCCTCCCCTGACCTGATTCTCTCATCTCCAGCCTGTGCATCTCCACCGCTCTTCCACAGGCAGTGACTTTTGTGTAGTAGAGCAGTTGTTTTTGTTTGTGTCCTTCTCACCATGGCTGCCTGCTCGCCGCCTGGCAGCCCCGTGTGTCAAAGGTGGCTGCAGCAGAACAGACTGTGGGAACAGCCGGTTAGCCTCCCCTGGTCCCCTGCTCCCCAACCAGAGGGGCAGCCATCAATCCAGCTCTCCCCCTTGCTCACTGCACACACAAATGCCCAACCAAACACACACTCACAAAAAAAAGGCCTACGACGCTCACACCCTCTCCCAATAATCCTCGGAAGCAATTTCATCTCGACTCGGGTGGCGGCCCATTGTCGCCAGCCCCTTCAATCTTTCCTTATTAACTCTCGCTTTGTCCCGCATCCGAGCTTCTGGACTCATCTCTCCTACATTCCGATCGGTGCTGCTCCCAGCACTCCCAGGCAACCTCCATTCGCTAATCCCGCTGCCTCCCCCACCAGCCGCCCCACCCCGAGGAACTCTTACTGCTTTTTTTTTCCAAACCTGCCGATCACCTACTTACTGAGTAAGGTAGGGGCATTAACTCTGTGGGTTTTCTGAAGGCAGAGTGTGAAGGCGGGGTGGGTGAAGGAGGAGGCGGCCACAAAGTGACTCCAGCCCAGACAATTAGAACAATGAGCCGGGCCTGTAGGGGGCTAACTCGCTGCGTCACGCCTGGACGGTGGGGTATTTTGTCAGTTTAATGAATTGTCCGTCAGGCCAGGGCCACATCGCAGGCTGTGCAGGGAGAGGCCAGCAGGGACCCAGACACTAAGTCGGTATTTATTACACTGCCTTTGTCACTAATTGAGCTAATTATCACTGACTCCTCAGCACTCCCACAGGCAGCACCCCCTCCACTCACTCTCCACCAGCTCATCCACATCACTCTAACTCCTGTTATATGAACCCTGCCTTCCCTCAAGTCCTCTGAAATCTTGCCCTCGACTTTTTGAGAACATCTCTGTGTCACTGCGATCATCTCCACTCTGTGACTCTACAGGTTAATGTCATCGTCACACTCACATATTCAAGCCGCATCAGGTGTTCCCCACTGTTATCTAGTAATGTTAAAGTCTCTGATCATCTTTAGTCCTCACCACCCCTATAATCTTTTCCAGACTGCAGGTGCACTGTTTCACTTCCTTTGAGATGCTGATCAACCTCTTTAAAGTTGATTTATGACATAATTTAAGAAGATTTCAGATGTAGCACCTTTACCTTCCAACATTTTGAATATCATCTCAGGAAATTCCTCATCCTCCCTCTTCCTCCAACTTTTTTTGCTCTCTTCACTGCTCTTTTGGTTGCCTGGGTGTGTACCAGTGGCCTCTTTTTGCACCCACTGTGCTCTATCTGGATGACCCTGCCTGCTCCTGTGCTCCTGTGGGTTACAGTGAAATCCTTCCAAACTCTAGTGGTTAGCAAGATTGCCAGGGGTCTCTAGGTTTTCGTTACTCTTCATACCATTTCTTTATTTCTTTTTTTGACATTAAGCAAATGAAGCAAAACATCCAATGCAGTAAATTTCTATAGTGTATGGAATAAGTGGCTGTCTGGGCTGGATAAGCAGGAGCCAACTCTGTGGTGGAGGGCACAGATGCAGGGATGTTTTGTGAGCTGAATAAAACGGCCTCTTTGGTGGTGTTAATAGGATTAAGCAAAGGACACCCAGGGACAGGCTTATACGTTCACTTGGTTGGTTGTCAAAACCTTCTCGAACACAGAAACTACAACAGACATAATGGCATCTTTTGACACATTCACACTCAGGAGGGCAACTTAATTGAAAATATAGACTTTATTGTTCTATCATACAATACAAAACCAACTGAAGCCTAAACTTTTGATTTAAATCTAAAACCTTTTATCTTACATCTCTCTCTATAACAGTATAAAATCCTCAGAAATAAATATTTTATATTTACACTAAAAGAAAGGTAGATATTCAGTGCATGAACACAAGTGTTTGTTCTTTTTTTTTACAGGAAACAAGGAAGGAAGTGAGTTCTGTTTCTTGAAAGAGTTGGTTTTGTGTCAACTACTTTATACTTAAAATAGAAAAGGGCACAAAATCAAAGCATCTCCTGACTTGACACTAATGATAGAGTATTCTCCAACCACTGACAGGTCCATAAACCCAGAAAACTTAGAAATGACATCATTATAAATATATTCATATATTTAATATTTACAGCATTTTGGTTCTCTTAGCTGATTTACAGTAGCATTTCTTTTGCAGCGGCTGCACTCTTAGACCTTTTGCTTATTTCAAACCTGCTACGTTTATGTGTTTACAGTTATTTTGTGTCTTTTTTGAGAATTCAATGCAAGTGTTGGCATGGCACTCATTTAGAGATCACTGTGAGGCTGCAGAAAACGTTTAGCTAATTCTTAAATACTGACTCCTCACATTGACAATGTACATCTAGCTGTGCCGTGGTATTCAGTGTACTGATAATACATTCAGATTACGTCGCCTCGGTAAGATTTGCTCCATTGTTCTGTTTTCCTTGGTGAGGTCTCATCCCCGTCATACAACGTCAGGATCACCCTGCGGTGGCAAGTCAGTGTGGCATGTCAGGGTGATGTGTTCATCTGCAGAAACCTAAATAAAAGGGTGAGTGTGGTGAGGAAATTACATGTGGAGGGGCTGTGTTCATGTGCTGCGTACACACGTGACGAACAGACAGCCCATCCTCGGAGATAAACTACACACAGTTTTAGAGAGTAGCCAAACCTTAGCAAAAACTACATGACTTTTTGTAAATGTAAGCTCCTTACAAGGTTTACAACCATGTTTGTGGCTGCCTGGCCCCAAGAAATCTGAGTAACTTTGTATCGAGATGCTGCCCTCTGTAGGGAGAGGAAGAGGCTCTTTACTACCCTGACACGGCAGCTGATGCTCCACTGCATTTTTCTCTCCTACCCCTGCTTTTTTTTTTCTTTTTTTTTAAAACAGTGTAAACTCTTAAAGACACAGAGGATTTTAATTCTACATGGATGGTTGTGGTTTTTAAATAATCCCTCAATACTGTCCAGGATCAAAGGCAGTTAGCAAGCACATATACTTCCTCTATACCCTGTTCACATATTTGTGCTTTTCATCACCTCGTTTTCCAAAAACGCTGATTGATTTTTGTGCCAGAGAATTCCCTGTATCAGTTTACCCGCCTCGAATCTTTCTATTTTTAACCTAACACCTCCAAACACCTGCTTGCTAGTGGCTTCCTCAGCCAGCTACCTGTTTAGCTAAAAAGCTCTTTGCAGAAATACCTGTGATCATAGACACTGGTGTAACGTCCGTGTACTGGTGCAGTTCAAGCAGCTGACATGGCAGCACCAGTGGAAGGTGCAGTTACAGCGTTCGGTCACACTTTCAGTCCGGGTCTTAAACCCACGTCCACAGCAGAGCAGCTCACACCCGTCCAGGCCTGGAGAGGAGCTGTTGCATGTCCTCCCAGAAGTTCCCAAAGCGCCTGTTTTGCCGCTGTTAGAGCAAAAGTTTGGTGACTTCTCAAAATAGACAAGGTCCATGGCAGAGGGTGGTTTGTGGGCAGGGTTTTCAGGCTCCAGGTGTCGAGGGTCAGCTCTGTGAGAGGCACGATTGCTCCCCTTGTTTGCGTAAACAACCCGGGATGCACCATCAAAGCGGTCCTTGAGGAAGTCTCCCACTGTGCGGAAGCTTGGCAGGCGCATCCAACAGGTACGCACGGTGCAAGAGCCGGACATGCCATGACACTTACACTCCTGCCGCATCTCTGACGACACAGTCTGTGAAGAGGAAGAGCAGAAACTTGTAAAGAAATCTTCCCAAGTTAAAACCAGTTCTGATCCAGATCACCTGACTATCAACCACTCACCATTCTTCCAGCCTCATTGTTGTGTAGGTTGGTAAGGTAGCGCAGATCTCTGCCTCTCTCGCTGGAGTCCACAAACTCACGGCTGAACATTCGTCCAAAGTCCACATTGTCACTGCAGCCCCCCCAGTGCCAGTCCGGCCCCCCAGGACCTCTGCGCCGATAATCACAAGTGCACGATTCAATTGCCCCTTCTGAGCAGGAGCGGGCCACAGCATGGGTCACTCCTGCACTGGTAATGGCAAATACAAATGCTGTCTCTCGGCAACCTGACAAAACAAAAACAGAACACATCAGAAACTTATCCAGAAGCAAGCCGTACTTTGCCAATTATTTGCCCCAAATTGTAAGGTATTTGCAAACAAAGCCATTTAGATGTGAACAAGAGATTCCATTACACCGGGCTCTAAACAGTCCAGATATCGCCTGGCAAGACAGAACACTCACCACGATTGATAATTTTGCCAAAAACTGCCGGGCTGTGGGTGGTCGGGCAGTTCCAGCGCCGGTTGCGGAACTGCCACTTGCACTCCTTTATGGCGGTGTGCAGTCCAGCGGCGATGGCATGCAAGATGCCAGGATTCTGCCGAATCAGCCGGCGCTGGCGTCGACTCAGTAGGGCCAGGCTTGGGTCCAGGACCAACTGCACGTTCTTGGAATTGGTGAGGAGGTTGGATGAGGAGGCCACATTGACAATGCCCCTGGCACAAGAAGAGGACAAAGGAAATCAGAGTCAAGGAGCTGGAAGTTTATTCTGGCAGTTTAAGAGGATCCTTCTGTGACGCTCTTAAATGGATGCTCCTTGGCATCTCATGAGTGTCTGTGCCTTTAAAAGAACAGTTATATCCAATATGAACAACTACCCATGTTGATCAGAGTTTCTATCATGGTAAACTACATATAAGTATAGTGTTACTCTTTATTAACCACTTGGATCAGACTAAATGTGATGGATCCATGATTAAAATATGACACCGTATTGTTTTTGATATACAGAATCTTTCACTCTGTCTTTGGATGAACAGGGTATGACACATCTGAGTGGCCTGAGTGCACAGGTAATCCCACTGGACAGGTTAGCGTCTCTCTTCTCCTGTGGAAACTATTTTGTGTGCCGTGATATGAAAGCAGAAGAGTCAGACTCGTGCATAGAGAGGCCTCATGCTTAGAAATAATATGAAGGTCTAGTTTAACCTGCGAACAAGCTGGTCCAAATCTCTCAAGGGATTTAGCAGGAGGGATGTCAGGTGGATGTTGAAGTCCACCCGACAAAAGAATTAAAAAATCTTTCTGTTTGCTTGAGTTTTTATAGCTTAAAATAAAACACAGGATGATTTTCAGAGAAATAATAGATCTATTATTTTCCTGCATAATAAATGAAAAATATTCAAGTTGAAGGATTTGTTTCTTGGCAGCATCTGTATCTAAATATGGCTCCACTGTGCTTTTTCTGCAGCTGGAGTGTGCTCATTTGTGGAGATAAGGTTGCAGAGAGTGTGACTCTTAGTGCACATGCTGTATCATTTTCGACTTGATGCTTGGAGATTTTTTTTTCTGTCGAGCTCTGTGTTAACCGCTTTTAAATTCTCGTGCAGTGTAAAGGCTGTGTCTCCTGTTAAGCATTATCATCCGGAAAGGCGGGCAAGTCTTGGCCTGTTAGAGGGCTGACCCAGACAGTTGTGTGGTGAGGCCTTAATAATATAATAATGTCGTCTTCTGGGTGTTTTCTCCATTCCTCAACTCCGCGGTGTCTCCTTCTGTTTCTGGATGTTTTCATGATTTTCAGCTGACAATTTAAATATTTGGAAAGCTGTGCCTTTTTTGCTCGTATTCTGTCTATCTCATGCCACCGCAGAAACGACAGGATCTTTCGTTAAATCATTACGTCCACAAAACCCAGCCCACAGTTTATAGATTTTTAAACAAGCGAGACAATGCACCCACTGACGCGAAACCATACAGATCCGAATTTAATTTTGTTTTCTATAACAAAGAATTGCAAAATTGGCAGTTGTAGGTCGTTGTATTGACAGAGGGTAGTACAGTATTAAATTAACAAGACCCTGGATAAGACATGGGATGGGAATCAGCTATGTTATGAATCCATATTAAATTTATCCCACATTGCTCAGAAAATGCAGTATCGCGTTCAAACCACACCGACCCAAAGTTAGAAAAGTGGAGAGCAAATTAAGTTTACCAGAAAAAAATGGTAAAACTGTAATTATTGAAAAAAATATATAATTCGTTCATTGTTTAACAGCCTGTTGAAGCTATAATGTCTCGGAGTGGACGATAAATTAAATAATTCACAGCTGAGCTCACGTGGAGTAATTTGGAAACGAGTGCGAAAAAGCCACAAGCCTTAATATCATGCGGTTGCTTTTTTTTCAGGGGCTGAACAGAAGTTGTGCGCTGTGCCAAAACTAACACATTATTTCCAGCATGCAGCATAGACTGTGGTCACAAAATAAAACTCATGCCATGGCGCAGGGTCTTCCCCCAATTTGAACCGTTTAAGTCTAAAAGTCCTGAAGTTAGGATGCTGCAAGCGACTGAATGCAGCATCACAAAGCTGTATCTGGCAGACTCACCACCACCGGCCGCTGTTGTTGACGGCTCCTGTGCCTGAGAGCGAGGACACCAACAGGATGCACGCGGCTTTAACTCCTAACAGCAGCGCGAGACTCCTCATTTTGACTGCAGGTCAAATATAAGGAAGAAAACGTCAGTTTACAACTTGTCTTCTTGTGCAAATTTAAAGCCTGGTTCTAAATTGAGTTGACAGTTAATTATATAAAGTCTGCAGACAAACTTAACCATTTTTTTTTACATCAAAAGTAGCATTAAATCAACAAACCAAATCGAAAGAAACGTAAACAAGAGTCTGGCATTGCATTTTTTTTTTCACTCAGTCAAAATTAAACATGCTTTAACCCCAGATGAATAGTGTCCAAAATGACCATGCTGCAAGGTGCATAGACTCACCACGCCACAGTTTGGTGAGAGGTGTTGAAAGGTGAGCGGAGCAGGCAGCCCCTAATTGACTTAAATGGATCTTGAGTGTAGACAGGTTGCTAAATGATGTGAAGTGTCCAGACAGGATGCGGCTGCTGCTGCTGCAGTCCTCTTCACTCTGTCTCTCTCAGTGATGCTCTGCACGGCGCATTGAACGCGTGGGACAGTCCCGAAGACTTGATCCCCTCGGTGACTGATAGGCAACACATTCTTCTCTTATTGAGCGCTACGAGGGGAATAAAAAAGGGATTTGCTGCTCTCATCTCCCTCTGTTTTTTTTCGGAGCCTTTTCAATAGGATTTGAGGGAGGGATAGTTAATGCTCTTCATAGGGCGCACAATGAATAAGGAAACACAACTGGGCAGAAAAGAAAAAGGAAGAGAAAAAATAGGGCAGTCCACAGTGTTGCGCATATTATAGTGGAATCTCACGGTCATCACAGAATCGATGCCCCCACAAACGCATGCAGCTGAAAGTTTTTTTCTCCTACTGGCCGAGCGCTTTCTTCAACATCCAGCCTTGCAGAGAGGAGAGGAACTCCTAAAGCAGTGATGTGTTGGTGCAGATGCTGTGGGTGCGCCCTGGTTTGGTGCTCTGCCGCTGCTCAAAGCTGGTGTCACGGTGCAATACAGTTACAGCGGAATATGAGCCATCCAAAACTGGCCTTTTTACCCGGTGGTTGGATTAGCCTACTCCCTAACCACATCTCCTCCTCCTCTCTCCAAATGCGCTCTCAAAATGTGCAGTGACTAAGTACATTTCGTCTCCTTCCAACACTAATCCCTCTACAAACACAGCCTCGTTTTACATTATTACACCTATTTAATCATTGGTTAAATTTCATGAGGTGCTTTCTACGAGGAGCTCCGAGACGGATTTAGTTGGAGCCCGATAAACAAAAGTGTCACCAGTGAGACGCGCGCACACGCACATCGAAACTTTCATGCAAAAAGAAGCAATAATAAGCTCTTAGTTGTCAGAGAACCCACACTGCCTGCTGGGCTACTTAAATATTTTCTCGAAAGCGCCGGGGATGAAATACTGTCTTCAATCAGAAGTTTGATGTATGATGAACCAGGAAAGGATGGGGGAAGAGCTGGAATAAAAACCATTCCAAACATCTGGCCAGCAGACCTCCCTCGACGCACATGTAGCGCAGTGTAATCACAGCTTGAGCCACTTTGCGGCATCTCCATCTAACCCCAGTCTAGGAGCAGGCTTCAATGTCCCCAAACCTCTCCGTATATCGGTTCATGGGCGAATGTTTCATTATGTGACATTTATCTGCTAATTTGCATGCTCCACATTAGTCACTGCAGCGGTTGGAGCTTCAGTAATCTCTCCCTCTTTCCTCTCCATCTCTCGCTGTCGCTCCTTCAGATTTCAGATGACAGTAAAAGGAAGTGGGCTTTTGTAAAAGGGCTTTAATGACAGCCATCCTACGTGTATACTGCAGCCCTATGTGAAGGTGCTCAAACGGGTTTCCTGGAGCAGTCATGCGACACCGAGCAGATTAGAGCTTCAATCCGGATAAAGGGGGGCCTTTTATATACAAATCAACTTCAAATCACTTTTTAAGCCACTTAGATATACACGCCAAGGCAGAATGCTAATGCACTTTTCATTGCCGCAGCTTAGGGAATGGAAGGAGATTAGATGAATTGGTGTCACTATGCGAACCGGGTTCGAGGGGGGTTTTAACTTAATTTTAAAAAAGCAGCACTCATGCACCTTGCTTGTTCTTACTGTATTCTTTATTTATTCATTTATTTTTCAACAATCTGTTTTAAGTGGGGATTATGCAGAGATTTAACTTTTCACGGAAAGAAAGATGGACCTGTTGATTCAGCAGCAGTTTGTTGTGCGTAATTTGGTTCGTTTTGGTTGATTATATGCTGAGCTCATCAAGGGATCTGAGCATCTGGGTTCGTAGAGCTTAAGGTATTATTGAGCATGAAAAATATCTGGATAGAGGATCTAGATTCTGTTTGGTGTCCTAGAGCATACACAGAGAATTAAGGCCTGCTACCTTACATGAAACATGTAGCATCTCAATGCATCCATTGTATCCGCCGTTTTTTTTAAGGAGTATGTCATAATCTGATAAATAGTCACAACAATTCAGACATGTCATTTCAGTAATTTATGCAAGTTATTCTATTCTCTGAAATAAAGACCTTGCGTTGACAAAGTGAAAGTTGTTTCAAACACAACAACAAAGAACAGCCGCTGTGATGGAGGTGGGAGGAAGGGGAGCACATGACTAAAAACAGTATTGTTGGAGGGTCTGTTAGCGGAGACGCCTGCCTGCTGCTGCCTCCCTGTCGTACAGTGGAACCAGCAGCCCACCCCTCCCCCTATTCATCATTTTACTCACCATTTATGAACAAAATCTGCTTTGACTCTTCATGTTTTGTTTTATAAACCCGTCTTTATGTTCGTATTCAAATAAACGAGGGATATGCCACACATCTTACTTACTCTTCAACACAAAGACTTACTTATATTTATATTAATATGTTCTATATAATGTTTGTATGATGACGTTACGTGGATTAACTTTGGGGGATTTGACAGATTTGCGCACGCGGTAGAAAAGGGTGCTCGTGCGTAAAAGTTTGGAGACATCTTTTTACGCGTGAACAACAATCACACTCTTAACTAATAAAATGATCAACTGGTGATACAACTTTCATATTGGCCAATATTTGTGCAAACAGCCGCCTGTAGAGGCATCTCCTCCCCTCCCCTCTTTCTCCCCCCTCCCGTTTACTCTCGCCCCCGAGCTTCTCTGTTCTCCGTCCTCATTCTTCGGTCGTTTGGCGGTGCATCGATAATACTGCACCCTTCCTCCTTTTAAATAATCTTCTTTTTTCCAGCACAGGAATTTATCTAAAGCGTTTTAATGTCACGCCGCGACAGACGTTTGAAAAAATGGAGCTATCAAACAAACTCCGTTGGGACCAATTCCTGATTTTGGCAGCAGCACTTCTGTCACCTGCGTTAACGTGAGTCCACATGAGAGCGCCAGGAGAGTTGATGTAAATGCGGATTTTGGTTACAATGAATGCGACAAAAGTTGAGGAGAGTTATTGTGTGTGACTGTTTGTTTTAAATATATAACACATTTATGTTGGAAGTGAAACATCTGGTGTGGCAAGCTGATTTGTTATAGTACTGAAACAATGGAATCAATGTTTGCTAAATTTGTAGCTTTTTAGAAGTCTGATCAATGCCACAAGAATTCATAAATCCCTCTGTTTTTATTTCCTGAAAAGATGCTTTTAGTGATGTATTCTGCCTCTGGGAACTTTCAGCGAGATGATCTGTTTGGAATTAAATTTTTCCCTGCTGTAAGCAAAATCAGTTGAAACAATGGAACAAATAGTTGTGCAATTGATTATCAAATTTATTGCTCAGTGTATTCATCAAGTCTCTCAGGGATTAGATTTATTTGGGACTACATCCTTCTTAAATCTTTTTTATCCTCAACTGTCCATAACATCTTGCTACATACCTCCCTGGATTTCACTAATGAACTCCTTCCTCACCAGCTATGATGACCCCCCATCATCCTCTAACTCTCCCCTCATCTCACTCCCTGCAGGGTGCTGTGTAATGATATCCTCAGCCTGAAGGTGGCAGGAGATCCAGTGCTAACCCCCAACTCAGTTTGCCTGAGGCTGGCAGGCCTAAGTAAGCGTCAGATGCGAATGTGTGTGCGGAGCCCAGACGTGACGGCCTCCGCTCTGCAGGGCATCCAGGTGGCCATCCACGAGTGCCAGCAACAGCTCCGGGACCAGCGCTGGAACTGCTCTTCCCTGGAGGGCTTTGGAAAACTTCCCCACCACAACACCATCCTCAACAGGGGTGAGAGCCTGGAGAAGCTATAGATGGTCAAATGAGATAGCTTTAAGCAGAAACGAAGGACTCTAATAGAGCTGTACTGTGTTTCCTTGCCAACCTCTTGAGTATGTATCTCCTGCTCCCAGGTTTTCGTGAGAGCGCCTTCTCTCTGGCTTTGTTGGCAGCGGGTGTGGCTCACTCTGTGGCCTCGGCCTGCAGCATGGGCAAACTGCGGGGGTGTGGCTGTGAGGCCAAGCGTCGCCAGGACGATGACAAGATCCGGCTGAAACTCACACAGTTGCAGCTGCAGACCCTGCAGAAGGGCGGGGTAGGCCTCGGCATGGTACGGTCATTACCCCCGGAGCTAAACAGTCACCATGGCGACCTGCCCACTAACCTGCGCTCTAACCACCCGTCTGCCCTGCTCAAGCCCTTGCCAGATGAGCTGATCTCCATGCAGGAGACCTGGGAATGGGGGGGCTGCAGTCACGACGTTCGTTTTGGGGATCGTTTTTCCAGGGACTGGCTGGATTCCAGAGGGTCTCCAAGAGATATTCACGCTCGCATGAGGATACATAATAACCGCATTGGGCGACAGGTGAGTGATATGCTTTGGAGTATAGTGCCCTTTCTCTGAGCCACAGTTTGTCCTCTGGTTCATCTTTGCTTTCCTCATTTTCTTACATCATATATCCTTCTCTACGCAGATAGTGGCTGACAACATGAAGAGGAAGTGCAAATGTCATGGCACATCAGGGAGCTGCCAGTTTAAGACTTGCTGGCATGTGTCTCCAGAGTTCCGGCTTGTGGGTTCTATACTAAAGGAAAAGTTTCTGTCGGCCATCTTTGTCAACTCCCAGAACAAGAACAACGGTGTTTTTAACCCTCGGACAGGAAATGGTGCCAGTGGGAGCACAGGGGGACCCAACGCAGGGCGTCGCAGGAGCATGTCTAGAGAACTAGTGTATTTTGAGAAGTCCCCTGATTTCTGTGAGCGTGACCCATCTGTGGACTCTCCGGGCACACAGGGACGCATCTGCAACAAAACCAGCTACAACACAGACAGCTGCAGCTCGCTTTGCTGCGGACGTGGACACAACATCCTGAAACAGACACGCAGCGAGCGCTGCAATTGCAGGTTCCACTGGTGTTGCTACGTGTTATGCGAGGAGTGTCGCCTCACAGAGTGGGTTAACGTGTGCAAGTAGATTCCAGTTCTCCCAGTCCCAGCTGCCTTTACCCACCCAGGACTCAAGATGGCGAGCCTGTCCCTTCGCCCACTCCTGTTGTTTGAGTGTTTGTTTTGCTCCTTGTGTAACTCTGCCAGAGAATCTGTTTATCCTCCCCCTTTTCCTTTTTTTCAGTCCATCATCTGGGATCTATTTTCTCTTTGTAGCCGCTGTTATTCTCATAATGCCAAGTCAGAGATTGAAGAGGTGACTCATGTCGTTTGTCTTGCCATGGTCTGTTTAGACGCTGCCCTCTCAGCCATGAAAACGGCGTATAGTCCGTCTTTTGTATCCCACACAACAAAGAGAAGTAACAGCAGTGACGCATTTCTATTTTAGTGTCTACCTGTGGACTTATCTTGCTGGACAGTAGCTTTGTATTTTAATGTGTACATGTATATTTGTAAATGTATTATTATTAATATTATTATTGAGTGGGACCCTTGTTTTTGGTCTTAGATGAAGGCACACTCCATGTTCTGATGACTAGAGTGGCTTAAATTTAGTATCAGATAACAACAAGTGTGGCGGTCAATGCACTGATGTATCACCAATTTGATGCCAACCTCCACGGATGTAAGGTACAATAACATGTATCAATATCTTAAAAAAGCAGTCCAGTTTAATGCTACACAAAATCAGCAATTTGAATGGAAACTATTTTTTCTATTCATAGTAACAATTTTGTTTTTACTTTTTTTATATCACTGCAATCAATTGAGGTGTTGTCAGTTAGCACCTGATGATAGGTATCACATGATGAAAAATCAAAAACGGTCTTTCTAAACCATTAAAATATGGTTATTTATGCAACATTTAATGTGATATAATTTATACAGTATGAGTTTCCAAAAAACAAAGTTAATACCTTTGGGTCAAAGAAGGGTCAAGTCCTCCCCAATGTTTTGATACTGAAGCCTTATTAGCATGCAGAAAATGCAACGCCTTGAAAGATGCAAACATGCTGTCAGTTTAAAATCATCTCTTTGAAACACTTTTTGCACATGTAACCTCTTTGGAAACTGTCCAGACAAGGGTTTCATTTACACTGACAAGGTAAATTACATTTTTTGTGGCTTACAAACTTTAGTAACATGCACTTGAAAAGTTTCTGTCTTAAGCAGCAGGACAGAAAGAAAAAGTCAGCCTCTCAAAGCTTGTAAATTTGAAATCACAAGACGGGAAATTTGATATGACATCTGTTTTGGAAAGAATAGTAATTCCTTAAAGAGAGTGGTTGCTAGTGTTTAAGCTGATTTGATCCCAAATCGATATTTCGACAGCAATCTGCTTCCTCTTTGAATAACTGTGATGTGTGTCACTTTCCTATGAAACCATGACTGTGCTCTTGTTATTCTGTTCTTGCTTTCGTTTCCATCGGTTGGATAACTCCTTAGATTCTTCCCACATGTAGTACATGTCAGAGTGAGGGATGGACCGGCTTTAGCTCTGAACTGATGCTTGAGAGTGTGTGTGTGTGTGTGTGTGTGTGTGTGTGTGTGTGTGTGTGTGTGTGTGTGTGTGTGTGTGTGTGTGTGTGTGTGTGTGTGTGTGTGTGTGTGTGTGTGTTTTGTGTAAATGGGGGGCAAATTCTACACTTCAGAACTGGGAGGTGAGAGCCTTTTTTTATAGCCACTTCATGCAGAGAGAAGGTCTTTTTTATGGCTGCAGGATATTGTTTCCTTCAAGTATGACTTTTATTACTGGAGAGAAGCATCGAGAGTGGAGAGTGGAGGTGATTATAACGGTCTTTGCTTTTTGAGGATCTGAGGGGATCATCTGGATCGTCTAAGGTTCATAGCCGAAGTAGGGGCTTCACCAAACCACGTGGAGCACAGTGTTGTGTGTTACCTGGGAGACAGACGACACAAAAAACAAACACAGGCACATAAACACATGCATGCATTTATGTACAAAGACACTTACATAGAAAATCTGGCGCAGATGCACAATCAGAAACATGCAGACTGTTGCACACAAATGAACTGCCAGACAGTACTCCTGGTGACCTGAGTGATTTGCAGGTTCAGTCTAGTTGCACTGCAAATTTAGCAAAACGCCAATGTCAACACCTCAGTGGATTTATAATCCAGCATTCCTTGATATATTTGATGATCTAAGCCGTTTCCTTCCTTCCATATTGGATTTATTGCAAGTTAAGTTGTGTTTGCATGGACTTGGGTAAATGTCTCTCAACTCCAGAGGGATGACAGTACTTGATAGTATAGTTTTGTGCCTGTTTGATATTTAGCTAGAGAATAAAGGAAGACAGCGACGGGTAAGGAATGATAAAGAAATGGATTTCTGGTTTGCATTTCTTCATTCCTCTATCATTTCACCCTGGAGCTGCTGCAAAAGAGAATTTCCTGTCACTGTTTCTCCCCATGTGTGAGACAGAGGTTGGTGGATGGCCTGCAATTGCTTTCTCTCCCTTCATGCACTCCTTTTGCTCTCCCCCTCATTGCTTCAGACAGAGACACATGCATAGCAACACATTGACTGCCCCCCCGAGTAATGACAACCAGACTGGGCTGAAATTAAAGAGAGGGAGGCAGAGAGAGAGGAAGCTAAGAGAGATAAAAGTTACCCACTTTGAGTGACAGGATGATTATATGTATAAAGTAAAGCGATTTAGTGTGTTTAGCTGGATATAAAGATGGAGAGATAGATCCTTGCTGTACGTATAGCACGGATGCACAATCAAAGGACAAATGGGGTATGGAGAAGGGGGTGAATAAAGTGTACTCTGTATAAATACATGCCTCAAAACATCTGCTTCCCAACTCCCCTTTCATTTTTGATGTGGGACAAGCAGAGAAGGAGAGCGGGAGAGAGAAAACACAAGGAGCCAGCTACCCAGAACATCAAAGCCCCTGTCTCAATGCGCAGGCCCTCATTAGTTCAGCTAGCAGAACCAACGAGACTTGTGATTGTGTTTGCTGGGGTGCACGCTGGCAGACACTTCAGAGGAAAGGCTCCTTTAAGTCATAACTCCACACCCCACCTCTCCTGCCACCACCCGAGCCCGCTTTAACCCCCCTTTAACCCTCTCAAAAAAAAAAAAAAAACAACAACTCCTCGCTCACTCAAACTCTGCAGGCGCCCCCACTATCCACTCCACCCCATAATCTGGTCTGCAGCTGCAAACATCTGCTCCCCTCTTTATTCCTCTGCCCTTACCGCTGAATTGATAAACACATCTATCAAGAGACCACTAACTGACACACAACAGAGAGGAAGAGGGAGGCAAATGTTGGATGCACCTGTGGCTGAGGAGCTGATCTCAGACATGTCACTCAGTCAGTATGGGTTGGTTTTATTTGATGGTTAATGGGTTAAACCCACACCTTGGAGGGAGGTGGAGTTCCTTCCTCACTCCCACATACTTTATCACCTTTAAAATCACATGAAAACGCTGTGTCATAGCATGAAATATACTGTACTTTACAAACATCAGTAATCAAGTTAGCAAACTCCCGTAGTATTAATTAAGTCTAAGTTATTTTGTCTTTGTCACCTTATCATCTGTGACACTGATGAGTGTTGCCAGGAAGTATCACTTGGCATCCTGTTACAGTCAGCCATTTACTTATTCATTAGCATGATTCCTGTTTTAATTATTCAAGCATGATTGCATGCAGACTGTCTCTCTCTCTCCACGTTCATATCTTTATTTGATACGTATTAGGTGAAAACAACTAGGACAAAGCTAATAAAACAGACACAATATCAGAAAAGTCTATTTGCTGGATGAACTGAAGTGCTGGACTTGCTGATAAGCAGTTCATCTCAGAACAAGCAGACGTCATGTCGAGTAAATAATATTTTTTTCGTAAGTAAATGGTTTATAAATCAAACTTACACTCCATCTGTGCCCCCAGGTTTATTTTTTTCCAAGTCATTGGTGTCAAACGTGAGGAGAGGTGCTCTTGACAAACCCAATTACCGCGAGAGCACACAGTGCCACAACCTTTAGTCATCGCGAGACTACCATCCAGCCCTTTGCCTGCCTGAATCCAGCTGGTAGCCTGCCTGCCGTTGACGGGTAAGTCAGAATGAGATGTAAAAGGTGAAAATGCACGAAGATATAAGCCTGTAGCAAAAGAAAACGCGTTGTAGTCGTCGCTAACGTAACGTCTTGTATTGGCTTGATGGAAAATTAACGACCGTTACTCGACGACACCAGGCCGACTGGTGCGCTTGTCGTGACTGTATGAGGGCATTACACCTCACAAATTGACCCGAAGATTTTTTCTTTTCATTTTACATATATATTCTTTTGTTGCTGCCAGCTGTCCACTCAACTAATTGCTATTTGACTCAGTGTTGAAGACGTTATGTGGCTCATTCAAATGCACCACCTCCTTGGACTGCAGCAGCAGCAGCCGTCTTCCCCTCGCGTTATGACAGATGTACATGGATGTGCGGCCACTGCAGCTGTGACAGGCTTAGCTAGCGGCTAAAGCCTGAGAAATAAAACGGAACAAAGGTCAATAACAGTCACAGTTACACTTCTTTTGGTGGTCAATGATACAAAAACTCTGCAAGGACGTGCAGAAGATCTCTTTTGCGCTTTGAAACAGACTGCATATCTGCTAGCTCGTGTTAGAAAATCCCTGGTGACATTAAATGCACCTCAGGTACAATATGTTAGCACAAGTGCACAGCAGAATTAGCCTCTTAAAGAGGATGTAGCATTACTACAGCCATACAAAATACAAGCTAATGCTTCTCCTCTTACTGCACGAGAGTCTATGCTATGTTTTCCCCTACATCTAGCTCTTTTTCATACAGTTTGATTTAAATTAAACGTCACAGTGTTGACATTCAACATTGTGTTGCAAGCAAACAAGCAGTGTCAAAGGCTGTTATTCTGCACCACGTGAAAGTTGATCCTATTTCCACATCTAACTCACAATAGTGTAAGCAAAAGCCTGTAAGTCAGATCAGCTGCCTGTGAGGTGTGAATTCTTTTTCCAGCTTTCCTCTCAGGTGGCTCACACTCTTTCAATGTGGTAATGTTAGAACTGCTGCTGTAAAGCCACTCTGTCTCGTCCTATTATTTTTGGTTTTGTATGCTTTAGCTTTGGCTATCCAAATATGATTGTTGTTGATATGCATGGAAAGTGGTCTCATCAGTTCGCTTTGTAACAGTCTTGTAGCAGCTGAGGTGAGAGCCGCCAGTCATCATGGGAAACATATTTGGCAACTTGTTGAAGAGCCTTATAGGCAAGAAGGAGATGAGGATCCTCATGGTGGGGCTGGATGCTGCAGGAAAAACCACCATCCTTTATAAGCTAAAGCTGGGAGAGATTGTCACAACCATCCCCACAATCGGTGAGTGAGAAATTAATTACTTACTTACACCTGTCACTATCTTCCTCCAGCTTGTGTGACTCATTTTGATTTGCTTTTTTTCAGGCTTTAATGTAGAGACAGTGGAGTACAAGAACATCAGCTTCACAGTGTGGGATGTGGGTGGCCAGGATAAGATCCGTCCCCTGTGGAGACACTACTTCCAGAACACCCAGGGTGAGCATAAGCAGCATTTAGATGAGATGCACATCAACCGTGTTGAAGTGAACAAGGCTGTACAGCCCTGTGGCAAATTCTGCTGCATGTGCTCGCCCCTGCACCTGAGGGCAACTCTGACTCGTACTTCCAATGAGGTCATTTGCATACAGCCTCCAACTCTTTGAAATCATTGTAGTCTTAGTCATGTTCAAAGCCTTGACAACAAATAGACATGATTTGAAAAAATCATTTTATTAGTTTCTGGGCTCAACATTGTAACTGGCTAGCTAGCTTTAATGCAGTACTGACAGACTCCAAACTAGCTGATTGCACGTTTTACTGGCATGCTAAAGCTAGTTAAAACACTACTTTAAGATATTATACAGCATATGAAACAATATAACATACTTTTACATCATTATCATGTGAGCCTGGGGTTTTATCAGTGATTATTTTGATCTCGTCAACAACTGCTACAGCAATGAGATTGTATAAACACCTTTTCAGTTAACATGACAGTCCTCTACAAATTTGCAGTCTAGGTTTGCAGGACGATATGGCCGAAGGCTCTCTGCTTGTTGTGGCTGTGTATGGTTTTCCCACATGCTACTGAGGAGCATGTTTGTAAATGAATAAATCGTGGAATTGTTACATTGCCACTCAAATACATCTTTTTACTTTAGACTTCAATCATCCAATCAAACCAAACAAGAGTCAATGCCAGAATAGGCTGTTTGGCATTAGAAGAGAAGATTTGGCAAATTTTTTATGGTGCTCATCCTACAAACGCATGTCCCTTACAGATTTGGCCTTGTTTAGTTAGAAATAAACAGGCTTTCCAATGGTTTAAGATTCACAACCAAAAATCATTGTTACAACAAAGAGATAATCTACTAGAAAGAAATATCCTTACTTTTTGTGCTTCATTTATGTTTATGTTAGCATTACCACAACACAGGGCAAACAGGCTTACAAATAATCACACAAACCTACTGACAATGAAGGCAAGCAGAAATGTGCATAATAACACAAATTCTCTTCCCGTTTCCCCAATGTTAGTCAGAATGCTGTATTTAATCCTAACTGTTTTCCAAATAAAAAGTAACAGTCCCTGTCTGTGCAGGAACAGTGATCTTAAAATGCCATCAGCCAAGAGGACCATTGTGTCATAAAAGTGATTTGGAATGAGCTGTAATCTAGATGTATGGCTGGCTTTGCCTTATTTGATGATTTAAACAACAGAAGCTCTTGTCTTCTTTTGCAGGTTTGATCTTTGTGGTGGACAGCAATGACCGAGAGCGTGTGAACGAGGCGAGAGAGGAACTGATGAGGATGCTGGCTGAGGATGAGCTGCGGGATGCTGTTCTTCTTGTCTTTGCTAATAAACAGGTATCAGTTCTTCCTTTTTTTTCCTGCACTGTTGCATCCATCAGCCTTACCAACCAAAGCCTCCTGAGCAACGCGCCTGATGTGATTCTCTCTAGGACCTGCCCAATGCTATGAATGCTGCTGAAATCACAGACAAGCTGGGTTTGCATTCCTTACGCCACCGTAACTGGTACATCCAGGCCACCTGCGCCACCAGTGGAGACGGTCTCTACGAGGGTCTGGACTGGCTGGCCAACCAGCTGAAGAACAAAAAATGAGAGGTCAGGTCAGTTGGGTGGGGAAGAGCCTGGGTGCCAGCTCCAGGTAGAGGTTTAGTGGATCCATTGTGTTTACATGGAGAGGCAGTGCTGAAAAGCTCCCAGGGGGTGACTCTCAATGGCTTCTTTCCCCAAAAATACTTTAACTTCATCTCTTTATTTTGATTAATTTCTTTGGATCTGCAGTGAGCTTTATAAATATTATCAACCAATGTAATTGAAGTTGACCTGAAATAATTCAATTTTGATGGGCAAATTACATAAATACTGGGATTTAGTATCACGATATAACAGTGAAGCATATTTAAATCTCCTACATCACAGAATTTATGACCTCCATCACATTTTAAAGTGTTCGGATGGCAGGACAAGCTTCCTTCAGATGCTTGTAGATGTAAGTAATAATGAATGTCTATACAGGAGAACTACTACTGTCTCAAAATACTATCACATGTGAAAACAGTAGACTTGTGTGAACTCAAATAAATGTGAATTATTTTGTTTTTTTTGTCTACACTAATGTTTTACCTTTGAGGTATGTGCAGAACTCAAATTTTATTTTGTAAGAACTTTATTTGACATTTAAATGAAATGTATTTATTTTTATCTTTTATTTATTTTAGCAAACAAAACTGATGACATACTGGATTGTTAAAAAGTGATATTTTTGTCAACTGTGTGCATTTATTTATTTATTTTTAGTTTTCTCAGCATTACATGGTCTGTCTCCCTTTATATTGCAACGTGCATTAACTGCTAAGGCAGCTGTTGATCAAAGAAGCCCTAGTATTACTGTATATTCCTGCTTCCCAATCTGCATGGAGATATCCCAGTTCTGGCTCACGGGTTTGCGAGAGCTGTGACGTACCGCAGTCCGCTGCTGTAAATAAAGACTGTTCTTGGTCGAGTTGCCTGGATCAGAAAGGGTTAAAATAATTTGTGAGGTGTCAGCGAGGTGTGATATGTGTAGGAATACAGATGCCAGACCAGGCTCACTGTACCAGCTCTGTGGCTTAGAAAACAATGCTGCTACCGGCCTGCCATTTGGAGAGCGATTTATCAGAGCATGTGATTGGCAATATCAGAGAGCTTTGTTTTGAATGTTTTTTTTTCTTTTTGAAATCCATTTGTGCGAGCAGCTGCATTATATCCATCAAAAGAACTCACATAGCTTGTAATCCTAATTTTCCCATCCCTAATTGGCGTGACATTAAATGTGTTTCATGTGTTAACGGTATTTCTGTGTGACATGTTAGCACAACATAATTCTAGATGCATTAACACTGTACAAAATCTGATGTCTGTTTTTTTCTTAATATTTCTAATAGGAGTGTTTAGTTATTTTGGACCAAAAGGCAAGTGTTGCTTTTCGTGTCGATTTCTTTCTTTGCTTACTAGAGCAGACAGTTGTCTTTTAAGTGTCTCTAAAGTGTTCACACAAATCACATAAATTGAAAATATAGGGGAGAGGATGGTAGTAATACTGCATCATAAGGCATGTTAATACTGTACAAGATCTGTAATAAAAGTCAAATATAATAGCCTGTTTCTTCAGACTATATTTGTTAGTCTAAATTACTGCTGCTGTTGGAACAATGCTATACTGATAAATGTCATGGATTTAGTGTAAAGTTTACCGAACAACCTTCTAATATGCAAAAGCATGCTTTTCTATGTCAGCGCCACTGTATATATGTTTATGTAACATGAAAAGTATACCATGGTACTTGCAGCTAAATTGAAAGTGTTGTTGATACACCTGTAGATATTGGGGTCAGTGTGTTGGCAGATATGTTAAACTGACAGCAGCTTGTGTGTGATGTGCTCTCTATTACGTTCAGTTTGGTGTGAACATTGTTTTTGTGGCCTTATATTGCCGGTGGTTAAGTTCTCTTTGATAACAGGTTTGTATGTAGGAATGTCCAAGATTCAAGTATTTTGCCTCCGATCAGTAACACTGATGCACTCACAGTACTGTTGTTACTTTATGTCCTCTCAATGATTATACTGGAAGATTTTAACTTGAAAAAAAATGTAGAAAATCAGAACTGCAGAACATTCCACTAAATAATGTTGATTCAAAAAGAAAGATGAAGAAGAATTTATTAAATGCAGTGAAATATTATCAAGAGAAGGAAATGTAAATGATACTGATGGGTGCAGAAGTGTTGAGTGATTTAATGGTTCCTGGCACTACATCAATTGATCAATCAATAAAAAAGACCAAAACTTATGTTTTCTTTGCCTTACTCGTTTTTTCACTTCTGTCGTGTGTACTTGTGTCAGAATTTGTCTCTTTTTAGCATCGACACATTAACACCAAAGCATGCAAAATAGCATTTTTCTTGTCTGATTTCTCCGGAGAACATACCTCTACTTCTTCCTTAAAGGGATTGTAAGACTGTAAGGTGATCTTGAAAAAGCCTGATCCTAATCCATAACTGATATGAGATTATTCGCACCAAAATTGGCAATTCCTGAATATTATTTCCCAGCTTCCCCGTGGGGTCAGATAAGACCAAATTGATTTATGGTATGTCAAATTCTCTGTGATAGCACCACATCCACTGATGAAGTTTAGTGGTAGAAGAGAAATCTGTGTTTCTGGTTTTTGGTTTTATTTCTGTAATGGGGGACACTAGAGCTGAACTGTCAAAAAAAAAAAAAGACAGAAGAGCAGAAGAAAGATAAACAAGAGAGTGATAGAGCATGGGCTAACACTGGGCTACGCTGTTTGTGATAATGTTCATTCCAACCCTTATGTAGCAGTTATTCTGCAGTGGTCTGTTCAAACTTGAGAGTCCATCAATAAAACAAGGAGTGAGGTTACATTAGCTCTTCTTGGTAGGACATAACCAGGATTTGCTAATATTACAAGCTATGGACACATCCTAGAGCACAGGTTTGTGAGTAGCACTAAATGCAGCCGGCTACTGAAATACGCTACAAACTGAATTTTCAAAGTATACTTGTCACATTACATATATTAGTGCTACATAACTACAAATAAATACATTAACATGTTGTAAAAAGTTGTCTTGAACAAAGAAAAGTAGAGTTAATAAGGATATCTGATCTCCGTTCATTTTTCGAAACAAACACCTTGATAAGATTCATGTCATCACTACAGTGTATGCACAAGTGCTCATGGGAAGCAGAGTCTTCATCTTAGAAAAACACTATCAGAGGATGTCCTCTCAGCCTCTTTAATTAATAAACTCAACTATTTAATATCAGAGGATATTTACCCCTGTACGTTAAAAGATAGCCCTTCAGGCATCCAAAGCATTCTCATGACGAAACTATCTGTTTGGGTTCAAAAGAAAGGCAGAAACAGATAACTTTTACTCCTGTAACAGGTGTATGTCAAACTGGAAAGTAGTTTCTTTATTGACTGTTAATCAGCTGTACTAAGCGACAGTACCCATTATTTGAAAGATGAGGTGGACAGATATTGTTATATGAAGTTAATAAAGCCCGGCTGATATTCATCTTTATTGTTTACTCAGGGCAGATCAATGCAAGGCTCATGTTCAGATCTTAATTACTGAACATGTTCTGGTGGTTATAGTAATGCAGGTCTATTAGGTGAACTAGATGTGGCTAAAATGTCGTCTTTCTCTTCTGCCCTTTCTTAACTCTGCCATCAGGAGAAGTTTGGCACATCCAGGTAGTTTCCCCGTGGAATCGCAGCACTCTGCAGAGAGTCATTTAGTCTGAGCCAATCACAGGTCCATGTAGAGGAGAGTGCTGCTGTGTCTCCAGGGGTGTGACAGCAGTATGTGGGTCAGAGCTGCTCCCGGGGCCACCAGCCCCCGGGGCCCCCTGCAGGACAGCCACAATAAGCAGCCCCAGGGCGGATGCCATAGCTGGGATTCCCACCCGTAACCGGGACGCCTTCGCCCAGGGCACAGACACACTGGCAGCAGTCCTGCAATCAATTCATCAATCTCTTCAGGGAGAGGCAACCGCAGAAAGGCCAAAGCAGTCACCCCCACAGCTCGTCTTGGAAGGGACAGGGCCACCAGGGCGGGTGCTGGGGCTGACACCACCATCACCCTGATGGTGTTGTGAAACTGCTCGACTCTGATAGAAGTATGAAGAAATTTAACGAGGCTGCTTAAAACTGAGATACCATTTTTTGAACTTGTAGGTAACCATTAATGTTTGCTTCAGATCAACATTGTTTGATTTCTCTGTAATTTTTCCATTTATTTTGTTTTACTGAGCAGGAGCGACACATCCACACTAACCAACTGTTAATGAAAACTGACTCAAGTCATGAAAATGTCTCAGACCCACCAAGCTGGTGTTGTACTATCAGTTTCTCATCATTCAGCAATGGACAAATCTTTGCTGAATAGTACAAGAAAACAGTTTTGACATTATACCTCAATTTATGGGTCAAAGACAAATAAAATAAAAACAGACATGAGCACCTCCCTTACACCCTGCAGCAGCTTCATCACTGGCAATCCTCAGACTCTGTCTCCTCCTGCTGGACACAAAACTGCTGCTGGAAGGAAGTTTGAAGAAGAGAAATATCGATTTACATGTAAGTAGCATATGAGTCACTCTAAAGTTTAAAAGAGCCTTTTTTCTCTACTCATTTACATCATTAGTACACTGGATTCCTCTTACATATTAGATTTAAGACCAAACTCCAGTTAAAATTTTGGTACCACTAATTAATTTGACTTAAGAATCTTTACTGTAACTTCAATGAGAAGTTTTTCCCAACCAAGCAACAACCACTCAGCTGTTTGAGTTTCCTCTCAAATATGATTATCAGTGTATCTGTCAGAGGCAGGCACTGATACGCATCCATCAGTGAGTCTTCCAGTTTTCACTCACAGTTTCATGTTCAGGAATCTCTCGCTCTGAGGCAAATTTCCTCAAAATTAAGCATGTTCTCCTTTTGGGTTCAGAAGTCACTTGACCATCTGACAATGTGCCCATTGTGACACACTGCTCCATACGCATCAAAGTGGTGATTAACCAGTTGACAGGGCTGTGGGGGGGACAATACTGCTCTTTACAGGGGGAAACAGTGCAGCCACTCACAGGGCTGGGTGCTGACTGGGAGACCACAGCACGGCTTCCACACACTGCAGCTGGATACATGAAAACAAAATAACTGCACATAAAGGGACATATATGGTGTTTGAAAAGACGGTTAGATTACTGATTCTGCTACACTCCCCATACCCCTCTTTTTTTTCACCATTTCCTATAGTTTTTATTCCCAAAGGCACTGATCACGAAATAAAACAACTTTTTCTTTTACCAATGCTCAATTAAATCTCTATTACGAAGCTCAGCATGTTTGTTTTAACGTATTTGATACGTATAGGGTGCTCAATGTAACAACCGAGTCTGCAGCGTAAGAAAATGACGGACCAACCTCTGATTGGTTGATAACCCGGGCTCCTGGCCAATCACTTGCCCCGCTCTGGGAGGGAAAACCCGTAGTCAAAATAAACTGCCACTTGTTCGACGTTTTCAGTTTAGCTGTTGGCGCAATTTTTCCACCCTTGTTTATGAATTTCTACTCCTCATTGACTCCTGTGAAATATTGGATTTTCTTTTCTCAGACACTTGTTTACATGCATGTTTTCATGCCGTCCTTGCCACGGAGCTGTACAGAAGACTGCCCGGACCTGTGTGACATGAGAACATCTCGCTGAGGAGACTCGACTTCAACATGAAACTGTGGTGGCGAGTCATATTGTTGTGTTTGACATTATCATGGAGGCTGTTTACGGTGTCATCCCAAACACATGAAGGTAAGGGAACTTATGGCTTCACATGTGTGTTCGCAGAATTTAATCATTTTTTTTGTCACTGAGAGCAAAAACGACTGTTTTTTTCAGCATACTATTGCTGCTATGTCTGACTTGAAAAGTAACATCCTCTTACATGGTATGAAATTATTTGGTGAAGTCTAGAACAGTACAGAAGGATAAAATAGTTATCCTTGAGCTGTTTGGGATTTCAAAACCATAAACGTGTGACTTATTTAGCCCATTGTTTATCTCAAATAAAAAATACTTACCGCAATTTCCTCTATGAAAGCTTTTTTATTGTTACTGGGCTCAGATCATGGTACTCAATGAAGCAGTAAACTTTCTCGCAGAGACTGAATGGGAATGTCATGAATGTCCTGGAGGAGGCAGGACTTTGATGTTTCTTGTGTGATTATGACCCCAGTTGTAAAAAGCTACAGAGAACATCTGGTTCTGCTCATGTTGATGCAACCCATTTGTGATTGTTGTTATTTTGGTCGAGGCTGAAATTCCCCTTGTGTTCTTCTGAGTATTTTTTTGTTGTTTGATTTGTGCAGATGTGTAGTTGCATGCATGTATGTACACTATAATCATCCAAATAAAATCTTTATGCAGCTTTTTCAGAAACACTATGACCTCTTTTTGGTGAGTTTGTGTACTCGAAGAGACCTGCATTAATGAGTAGATGCAAAAAGATGCACATTCTCTTGTTGGCAGCGTAATGCTCTCTAATTTTTTAGTTAAAATGAATTAATTGAACTCAGAGTTAATAATCTATGTACTTGCATGTTCACAGTCCATACAGGAAATGTGACTCGTGCTGCAGGTGCATAATCTCTGCACTTTAAGGACCAGTGTCATACATTCTGTAGCTCAGCAAGAGCTGATGTGTACGTCTCCTTCCGTTCACAATATTTCCCTTCCCTCTGCCAGAATATCCCACTCACACATGCCCCATTGTCTGTTGGTATGATCTCAGCCACACAGACCCCTCAGACACACACACACACACACACACACACACACACATGCATGCGTATACACCCACACAGAAGCTCTGTCTGTCACTGCATCACTCTTCACTCACTGTGACACACTGTCCACATTTATAAATTTATCACAATGGAGCACTTTGTGTGAAAAAAGCCCTGCTCTCCTCGACCCTCGGCCTTCTACTCCATCAGCCTCAGGCCTGGACTGCTTCATGTAAGCAGCGGGGTTACAGACTACTCGCTTTTACTCTGCTGTGTATCAAACTCTGCAGCAGTAGTAAACAAAGTGTCAGAGAGCCCAAACCCCAATATACTGCAGAAATGATAAACAAGCTTATAGCACTCAAACATTTGTCATCTGGGGGATCTTCTTTGGGGGATCCTGGGGTTTTTACAAATGTATGAATTTTAGCTATGAGGCATATCTTTAGCAGGTTTATATTGTACTAAAAATTGTAAGTGCATGTCATGTTTTTTGTTGTCATTTCCATCCATGTGAAGACATTGTTACTGTAAAATTACGCTAGGTGATGGTTTAGACAACTCAAATAAGTTTCAACCTCTGGTATTTGTTTCTAAGTACTGTAGAGTATAATAGAGTCTACTACACTTGCACTGTGCTTAAACATGTAGAATAACAAGGAGAAATGCTAAAAAAAAAAAAAAAGATTTAACCCATAAAGTTGTACTTGGGAGCTGCATGGCGGTGCAGTGGTTTGGGCTGTTGCCTCAAATTAGGAAGGTGCTTGGTTTGGATCCCTGGCTGGGCAGGAGTCTTTTGTGTGGAGTTTGCATGTTGTCCCTGTGTATGCTTGGGTTTTCTCTGGTTAAAAAACAATCTCATCAGGTTGATTTGTCCCTCTCAGTGTGAGTGTATGTGCCAGTGGTTGTCTTTGCACGTTAGTCCAAGTGGTAAAATTACAACAGCAATTAGGGATTTTCACTTCCTATACGATACCGATACTGCAGCATTGAGTATTGGCCGATACCGATATTAATCCAATACGATATCAGCATTAAAGATGCATACTTTAATTACTTATTTTGTAGTATGTCTGTCATTTTAGAAAAGGCTTAATTAAGTGATATTATTCAAACAAAGAACAGTAGTCAGCAACAGTAGGTATGAGGAAAAACTGACCCATTTATTATTAACCAATGGGTAACAGAAATTTTAACATTAAACATAAGAATACGCTAGTAATTGAATAAAATAAAGGATAAATTAGAAGACCCAGAAAATAACCTAAATAAATCAAATAAAAACAGCAGGAGCGGTGTCTGGAATGGACTGCTTATTTTGGAGATTTTAGATGCATTCTGATACAATACCAATATTTGTTTTTTGCTGATATCGGACCGATATCCGATATCAATATTGGACTGGGACACCTCTAACAGCAATATGTGTTTTTCTTTATGTACATTCAGTGGTGTGTCCTGGGACGCAGAATGGACTGAGCTCCACAGGCTCCCAGGAAAACCAGTACAACCTGACAAAGGACCGGTACACTGGCTGTGAGATCATCATGGGAAACCTGGAGATCACTCAGATCGAGAGTAACTGGGACTTCTCCTTCCTCAAGGTTGATTTTTTCCCCCATTCCCTTCATTCTATAACTGATCTTTGTCCACAAGGTGTAGACGTTTGCTTTTCCTTTTATTGCAGACAATCCGTGAGGTGACGGGCTACGTCCTCATTGCCATGAACCACTTTCAGGAGATTCCTCTTGGGCAACTACGAGTCATCAGAGGAAATAGTCTCTATGAAAGACGCTTTGCTCTCTCTGTCTTCTTCAACTACCCGAAGGATGGCTCCAATGGCTTACGGCAGCTTGGGCTCGCAAATCTGACAGGTAAAGGGAGCTGAAGGGAGAAGTCTTGTAAAGCGTCTTAGATTGATCCAAAGCACCAGGAGGAAGGAAAAATGTTTCTCCTCTTCTCTTCTCTTTTGGGCACAAAACAGTAGATTTCAACATATCTTAAATCTGTTGGTAAGTCATCTCTTGACAGTATATCAGGCAGAATATGTTGACAAAACATGTCGTATGGAACATAGGTACAAACTGAAGTAACAATCAAATTGTATGGAGAAAAAATAAACCCTTTCAGTCTGTGTTGTTAGGTTAAAATTTTTACAGAAGCATTGTTAAACATTTTAAGAGTTTCAGGAGAAGAAATAAAATTAACATTGCAGACATTTTTAAAGAGAAAAAGTAACACGGATAGGTTTATGTTTTTAAAGATGACATTTTAATGAGCTGTGGTAAAGATTTTGTTTTCAACATTCAGTCTTTTTGACATTAAAACTGACATTAGAGCTACTGTGAGGGGATTTGAACTGATTGAAACAGACCAAAAATAAATACAGATTCCTCTTTATGACCTTCAAAAGGCAAAAAAAAAATCACAAGAGTTTTTTTTCCAATCTTTCTTTCATCAAGCATTACTACTTCTACTACTTAGTCCACAGGAAACACCGACAATGACGCCAACAAAAATTTCTTCACAGGAGCTTTGAGAAAAACTTATTGAGGCCCATTTTATACAGCTGGATCAAAAAGTATTGTTGGAGTTATTTCAGAATTAGAAATCAGAAATACTTCCTTGATCCCCAAGGGAAAATTACGTATTAGTTTCATCCTTTCCAAGAAGCATAAAAAGACAGTGAAGTGTAACACTGGGGAGGACAGGAGAGGGAGAACTGGGGGGCAGCCAGCGTGCCCAACGTCCCATTTCATTAGATGTGAAAAAGACTACAAGAGGGAGGAGAAGGGAAAAAAAGCCAAATACCCGACTATGTTCCGGTGGGGGTCAACATTGGGAGATTAGGAAAAAAACACATAAGATTAGAGCAAATGTGATAACCCCGTATGGGTTTATGTTTAATATATTGACACTGCTGCTGTGGCTGTGGTGTGTTTGTTGTGACTGTGGTACCTTTTAAAACATACACTCTGCGTCTGTTTGCGCTCTGTATCTGATGTAACTGGGCTCTGACTGCTTCACAGAGATTCTGGAGGGAGGAGTGCAGATTATCAACAACAAGTACCTGAGTTATGGCCCCTGGATCTACTGGCAAGACATCATCAGAGACAACAATGCTCCTATTGATATCAATTACAACGGAGAGAAAGGTCTGTGATAAACATATTTTATAACAGGCTCAAATTATCTGGACATCGTCTCTTTTTAACGAGCACGAACTCTCCTTTTATCTTTCTCTCTGTCAGGCCCGTGCCACAAATCTTGCGGAGATTACTGCTGGGGGCCAAATAAGGACCAGTGTCAGATCTGTGAGCACCCAATTGTTCTGATTGCCCTCTGTGTTTTATCTCCTCCCCTCCTCCCTTTCTTCCAGAGAATGCCTCTCTTCATACACAGAAATACAGAGAGAGTGATGCACACACAAAGACTCAACACACTCACACAGACACACAGACACACTCACACACACATTGGTGACCTCTGTTGAACCTGTCTCTCCTGTGTGTCTCAGTGACTAAGACGGTGTGCGCTCCGCAGTGTAATGGCCGCTGTTTTGGGACAAGCCCAAGGGACTGCTGTCATGTAGAGTGTGCAGCAGGATGTAAAGGCCCTCTGGATGTGGACTGCTTTGTGAGTACTCCTTGTTTGTTTCTCTACGAGAATGTTCTGACAAAGGCTTTGCACTGCGATCATGTTATGATAGTGTGGTATGGAAATCCCCTTACAGATGCTTGACACTTGCCCACTCTCAACCCACTTCAATTGTTTCTATTTCAGTCTGTGTGCAGTACTGGAGTTGTATATATTCCACAAACTGGTTTTATACTCTCAGCTGAATTTTTATAGTTTGCTGCCAGCCAAACAGAAACAAAAAGTGTATTTTTCTTTTTGAGACTTTGCCTCATTTTGTGCTGCCCTGGTTTGATCTTCCAAGAACATAGCTTGTATGTAGCCATGTTAGACATTCATAAAAAAGAAGAATAGAATAGAATAGAACTTCATTGTCATTGTAACAAGTACAACGAAATTGAAGTCACAGCAGCAATCCAGAAAACAAAAGTAAGAACGTGTATAGAAGGTCCATAAGAAAATAGATGCTGACAGCTTGTCCATCATTGTCCAGTTCAGCCAGCCTCCACCTCCACAGGGTCCAGGACTGAGCTTCTTCAGCAGTCTGCTCAGTCTCTGTCTCCTGGATCCTGTCTGCTCACAGCAGGTGAAGCTCTTCCTGTGTGGCATTGGTGTCTGATGTTAGCTACGTTAGCCATGTCTGTGAATAGCATGATGCTACTCTGCCCTCTGGTATTCCCTCTGTTGCTGGGTTAGCACAGCTAGCTCGTCCAACTTATTAGAGATAGTTCTTATGTTCCCAATAATGATAGATGATGTCGTCACTTCTTAGCTCACACCTGAGAACCAGCATGTCGTCCTCACCTCCTTCTCCTCACCTTGTGGGAAGACATCAGGCCTTACACCAGTTAGCATTGACATGCTACAGGCTGCAAACAGCTGAGTTCACATGTAAACAATGCAGCCATGGTAACATGTAGGATCTCCAGACAAACACAGGAGAAAAAGTAGTAAAAATATCACTGAAGCTTCAAAAAGTTTGGTGTCCATGACCAACAAATGAGCCATACAAAGTAATGATCCACTCCAAATACAAAGATTACAAAAAAGAGACGAAAAAATTACAAGAAACGGACAAAGAAGAGAGAACTGCCGCAAATACAGCCATAGCCAACAGGGTGGTGCCTAGCAACTCTTCTTCTGCAACTTCATGCATAGCTTGTGAATATGATGGACACTGACTTTAAAATTTGAAGGGCTCTGGATGCTTGACAGAGAGAAGAGTCTGCAGCCATGCTAACAGTTTTAAGGCTCTTCTCTGGACAGCACTGCTCTGACCTAAAAAGCTAAGATATTAAAAATTGTAGATTGCTGTTGCAAAGGAAGTATGACATTAACCTTGTCAATGAGAGTGTCAGCGTGCCAACATGCTAACGTTAGCACTAAACGAAAGTTCAGCCAAGGCTGATAGGATTCAAATTTTAATTTGCATAAACTGAAAAGTAACTGAGTCATCAACTTTTGATGTAACCTAAGAGGGTAAAAATGTGGCAACAAAATTACCCAGAAATCTGTGGTATTGTTGTTGAGATGTGTATTCACTACTTTGCTTATTTTCTTACTTTTTACTTATTTTGAAAAAAATGAAATAAAAGACTAAAAACTGATTCAGGCCCTGAACAGGCCAACACCATTGCCACAAACTCCTCTAGGATGATTTATGTACAATATCCTTTGTAACTCATGATACAGTGATTTTCCTAAATGTTGGAGTCATGAACAGGGGTGCAGCTGGTCTTACTTAAAAAAATGCAATACACTCCTAGCAAGTATGTTGAAGACTTACTATGAATTCAAACTGAATGTCGCAACTACTAAAACAAAGACAAGAAATGATGGGGGGTCACATCCTGTCCTTGGCTTCACCTCCACCAACCACAAGATACATACGTGTTAAAAATACAGGAGTTTTATGTTGAAGTATTATTTTTAATTTTCAAAAGATAATGGATTTTTTTTCTCCAAAGCACAGGTTTTATGGTGTTTTTGAATGTGGCCACCAAACATTTGGTGAGAGGAAGGGGTGAGGAAATATTTTCATAGACCAAAGGAGAGCCCCTTGAAAAAAGACCAGAAATTGTTGCCTTAATGTACACAGGTAATAATCAGTTTGTGTTTGTTTGTTTGTTTGTTTGTTTGTTTGTGTGCAGGCATGTCGTCATTTCAATGACTCCGGAGCCTGTGTCCCTCAGTGTCCCCAGACTTTGATCTATAACAAGCAGACGTTTCAAATGGAAACCAACCCAAACGCCAAATATCAGTACGGCTCTATCTGTGTCTCTCAGTGCCCCAGTGAGTGACCTTTCTTTCCATTCTCTTCATACTCTCAACATGCTTTATTCACTTATACAAAATTAACTGTAGAGTTTGTTGAGGTAGGTGTTACGCTTGGCTCTGAGTTGTTAGCTGCTCTTAATGCCATCCCCTTTCAGCTGTTCATCAAATTCTCAAATAGCACAATGGAAATATTTTTTGAACCAATTTCCTCTATCTATTGTTATTGCTTCTAGAGATGGACCGATATGGATTTTTTGGGGCCGATACTGAGTATTAGCAGGCAAGGAGGCCGATAACCAATATTTGAAGCCGATATTCATTTGCCGTCAAAGTTAAAATATTGGTGTAAAAATTTTGAACAATACAAACTCCAACACTTAACTGCATTCAAATGCCTTCAAGCATATGTGTATTAAACAGCTCCCAGGCTTAGCAGCATGTTTTATAAAGTTAAATGAAAAAAAATAGCTAAAGTTTTCTACAGTAAGTAAAGTTTTCCAAAATTTCTATTTAACTGCAATAAAACTGGACAGAATTGAGTTTGTGCTGCCTTTTACAGGCATGTAATGCAGTTAAATTAATTTTCTGTTCCTGTTGGTATTGATAAGAGGACTGACTTTTGTGTCTGTGGAAGTTAAAATAAGCTCATAGACGGTAAGATAGTTATGATGTTAATAGTGTTAGCCCGTCAATGGGATTTTCCATTGACATTAGAATTATCGGCCTTTGGATTAAAAAAAGGCAGATGCCGATATGCCCCAAAATGCCAAATATCGGCTGATAATGGGTCTATCCCTAATTGCTTCTCTTGCCGACTTCTTATCAACCCACCACCATCTCACTACCCCTTTTTTTTTTTGCTGTGTCTGATTTTACCAGTGTCATACTGAAGGGGAGATGTTCTCTCCCTGCCTGAGGCTTTGGCATTTCCCATGCACTCAAAGAAGGGCAGGGAGCTCCCAGAACAGACTCATACTGCCATGTGTAACTGATTCCATGCAAAAAAAAATCAAGTTTTTTGGCAGCAGTGGTCCTGACTGAACTGGGTTTAACCTTTGTCATGTTTGTCGTGGCACTATAATAGAGTAGTTCCAATCTTAAAAACTGCCATTCATACTTCTGTCTCTCTCTGACTCCACATTTTCTTTATTCTCTCTTCTTGCAGCTCATTTTGTGGTGGATGGCAGCTCCTGTGTGAGTGTTTGTCCTCCAGACAAGATGGAAGTGGAGCGAGAAGGCCAGAAGCAGTGTGAGCTCTGCAGCGGACTCTGCCCAAAAGGTTGACACCAACAAACAATTTCCCCTTCTTACACTGACTTCATTACCCACTTAGCAGAGCTAATCGTGGGGTTTTTTTTTCTCTGCAGTGTGTGTGGGTACAGGAGCTGAACACAGACAGACTGTGGACTCCAGTAACATCGACAGCTTCATCAACTGTACAAAGATCCAGGGAAGCCTACACTTCCTGGTCACAGGGATACTTGGGTATATGTCCTTACTGTATGAAAAATATCAGACTGCAGTGCTTTAAAATGTCAGAAGTTCCTCTTATTGTGTATTTCTTGATACTATAGTGATGACTTTAATAATATCCCGCCTCTGGATGCCAAAAAGCTGGAAGTTTTCCAAACTGTGCAAGAAATTACAGGTTAGTGTGCGCAAAGTCAAGTTTTTAAGGCTGCCTGTGAGTTAAAGTCAATTTCTTACCTTTATGGTAATATTTTGGCGACAAGTTGAATTTTCTCTCTTTCTTTGCTGGCAGATATTCTGAACATCCAGTCTTGGCCCAAAGAAATGAATGATTTGTCTGTTTTTTCAAGTCTGACTACCATTCAAGGAAGGTCGCGTCACAAGTAAGTCTTAGTGTTGTTGCTGTTACATAGATACAGTACTGTAATGTATATGTGCATTTAAAAAGGAGCAGCGCCACAATGATTTGATCACATTAAAGGAAAAATAAGCCGCTGATTATCTGCTGAATACCTCTGATGCTTGAGTTCTCAGCAGAGATCCATCTGTGCTGGATGTTAAGTTTATTATTATATAACCATGTGTCATCACTGCTCTCTGGCACACTTGTTATTTGTCTGCTCAGTTTTCACTGAATTCACACCTCAGGACAAACCATGGTGCTCATTGCTTTACAAACCAATGCCTCTTTTCTGTCTCTGTGAATCCTCAAAGATGTGAGTAGGTAAATGTGTGTTCATGCATGCAGTCGCTACATTACATGCGTCCAAGCTGCAGCACATGTTGCTTAATGCTTAGACATAATCTGTCGATCAAACTCAGTTTTCATCTCTCAATCATGACTTAATTCTTCTACTTTTTGCCTTTGTGTCCTCCACCTTCCAAAAACTCTTCAACTGAAGGCGCTTTTCTCTGATGGTGATGCGCATCCCCACTCTCACCTCACTGGGCCTGCGCTCTCTGCGAGAAATCAGTGAGGGAAGCGTGTACATCAGTCAGAACCCCAACCTCTGCTATCAGCACACGGTCAACTGGGCACGGCTTTTTAGAGGCCGCACAGTTCGAGACAACAACCTCAACAACAACAGGCCACTGGCAGAGTGTGGTGAGGCCACTAAAAACCCTTTTCTATAATCCAAGTTAGACAGACTGTCTGAGCATAATGAACTGAACCACTTATTTTAATCAGTATTTGTATTGAAGGGATATTTGTACTTTTGACAGAGTTTTTCTTTTAGTTTTAATGAAATATACAACCATTCAGCCATGAGCTAACCATTCAGCTGATTTTGGACACTTTTCTACCGTCTGTGTTTACAGTTGCAGGAGGCCATGTGTGTGACCCACTGTGTTCAGACTCAGGCTGCTGGGGCCCAGGGCCACACCAGTGTGTGTCCTGCAGGAACTACAGCCGAGAAGGCACATGTGTGGGCAGCTGTAATTTTTTCACCAGGTCAGTCGATTTATATGTTTGAGTTGACATTTCTACTGATGGTTTTTGTGAATCTTATTTATTTATTTTATTTCAAATTTATTTCTAGAGCACCAAGGGAGTTCGCCCGATCTGACGGCGAGTGTGTGGCCTGCCATGAAGAGTGTAAGCCTCAGAGTGGGAAGGCTAGCTGTACTGGACCGGTAATCTTTTTTTTTCTATTTTACTCTGTTGCCATCTGTAATTGTGTGAATCCTTGCTTGTATTTGCCAATAGTTTTTTGATATAGGATCAGGGGGCTTGCTTTTATTACTTTTGCACCAGTGCCAAGAAACTACAAACACTTGTATAATTTTCTTTATGTAAATAATTTCACTGGTCCCTCTCTGAACTCATCTTTATTCAGTATATATGTACAGGTCCTTCTCAAAAAATTAGCAGATTGTGATAAAGTTCATTATTTTCTGTAACGTACTGATAAACATCAGACTTTCATATATTTTAGATTTATTACATACAGATAAAGTAGTTCAAGCCTTTTATTGTTTTAATATTGATGATTTTGGCAAAAAAGTACAGAAAAAACAAAAATCCCTATCTTAAAAAATTAGCATATTTCATGCGACCAATAGAAGAAAAGTGTTTTTAATACAAAAAATTCAACCTTCAAAAAATTATGTTCAGTTATGCACTCAATACTTGGTCGGGAATACTTTTGCAGAAATGACTGCTTCAATGCGGCGTGGCATGGAGGCAATCAGCCCGTGGCACTGCTGAGGTGTTATGGAGGCCCAGGATGCTTCGATAGCGGCCTTAAGCTCATCCACAGTGTTGGGTCTGGTGACTCTCAACTTCCTCTTCACAATATCCCACAGATTCTCTATGGGGTTCAGGTCAGGAGAGTTGGCAGGCCAATTGAGCACAGTAATACCATGGTCAGTAAACCATTTACCAGTGGTTTTGGCACTGTGAGCAGGTGCCAGGTCATGCTGAAAAATGAAATCTTCATCTCCATGAAGCTTTTCAGCAGATGGAAGCATGAAGTGCTCCAAAATCTCCTGATAGCTAGCTGCATTGACCCTGCCCTTGATAAAACACAGTGGACCACCACCAGCAGCTGACATGGCACCCCAGACCATCACTGACTGTGGGTACTTGACACTGGACTTCAGGCATTTTGGCATTTCCTTCTCCCCAGTCTTCCTCCAGACTCTGGCACCTTGATTTCCGAATGACATGCAAAATTTGCTTTCATCCGAAAAAAGTTCTTTGGACCACTAAGCAACAGTCCAGTGCTGCTTCTCTGTAGCCCAGGTCAGGCGCCTCTGTTGCTGTCTCTGGTTCAAAAGTGGCTTCACCTGGGAATGCGGCACCTGTAGCCCATTTCCTGCACACGCCTGTGCACGGTGGCTCTGGATGTTTCTACTCCAGACTCAGTCCACCGCTTCCGCAGGTCCCCCAAGGTCTGGAATCGGCCCTTCTCCACAATCTTCCTCAGGGTCTGGTCACCTCTTCTGGTTGTGCAGCGTTTTCTGCTGCACTTTTTCCTTCACACAGACTTCCACTGAGGTGCCTTGATACAGCACTCTGGGAACAGCCTATTGGCACAGAAATTTCTCTCTGTGTCTTACCCTCTTGCTTGAGGGTGTCAGTGATGGCCTTCTGGACAGCAGTCAGGTCGGCAGTCTTACCCATGATCGCGGTTTTGACCAATGAACCAGGCTGGGAGTTTTTAAAAGCCTCAGGAATCTTTTGCAGGTGTTTGTAGTTAATTCGTTGATTCAGATGATAAGGTTAATAGCTCGTTTAGAGTACCTTTTCATGATATGCTAATTTGTTGAGATAGGGATTTTTGTTTTTTCTTGACTTTTTCGCCAAAATCATCAATATTAAAACAATAAAAGGGCTTGAACTAATTCAGTTGTGTGTAATGAATCTGAAATATATGAAAGTCTAAGTTTATCAGTACATTAAAGAAAATAATTAACTTTATCACAATATGCTAATTTTTTTGCAAAGGACCTGTACATATGTAGGCTCAAACTCAGGTTGTTTTTGACCTGTTTAAGAGGAAAATCAACATGATGACTGAAGAAGTTTTAATTTTTTGATACCTCGAGGTAATGTTTTGTTCATTGCCTAATTTTTGCCTCCTCATGTTAACTACAGACTTCCTGCCACTCCTCTCCTATTATCTTAAAACTCATGATGAGAAAATGAATATCTTAACTCATGTTATCCATGCCAGAACTGACAGGGCAGTTTTTTGTGCTGCATCTGGATGTATTGCAGCTTAAAATGCCTTGCTATTGAGTTAAAAATGACTCTCTCCTCTCTGTTTTATATCTCATAGTTTTGTAAACCTCTCTATCCTTCTTCAGGGCGCAGACCAGTGTGAGGCCTGTGCCAACCTACGAGACGGCCCATACTGCATGTCCTCTTGTCCCACTGGATTGAATGATGGTCAGAGGGGACTGATCTTCAAATACCCTAACAGAGAGGGTCACTGTGAACCATGTCACCACAACTGCACCCAGGGGTGAGACTGGACTTAAAAACACGTGACTCTTCAGGCGTAAACCATCAGATGTGTAGCACTCAGTGTGAGTGATGGAGGTGATGTGTTAATGTGTCACAGGTGCTCAGGTCCAGGAGTGAAAGATTGTTTGGAGGCTGCAAGGCTGGCAGTTAGCAGGTAAGTGTCGCCCCCTGTTGGCCATTATAAAATACTACAACACAGTATGTTTGCTCTGGTGATGAACCACTGTGCTATTTAAAAAATAAGTAACTTAAGACATAAGTCAGATCATGTTTTTTTTTTCTTCTTTATCTTTGTCTCTGCAGTGGTCAGATCACAGGCATAGCTCTTGGAGTTCCTGCGGGTTTGATTTTCTGCCTGGTGCTGTTTTTCCTGAGCCTGCTGTACCACCGCGGCCTGGCCATCCGCCGCAAGAGAGCCATGAGGAGATACCTTGAGAGTGGAGAGGTGAGACTTTTAAGACCGTCCTTCCACAAGAGCTGTCAGGAGCCACTTTAACTTTTAGAGAAAAAAATAAATGTGAATTTTTCTTGCTTCTTGGCAGAGCTTTGAGCCACTGGGTCCAGGAGAGAAAGGTACCAAGGTCCACGCGCGCATCCTGAGGCCCTCAGAGCTGAAAAAAATCAAAGCCCTTGGCTCAGGAGTTTTTGGCACTGTGAACAAGGTATTCATCAAGCACCAAATTTGGACATCCAAAGCTCTATTTGCCATACTTATTTATTTTGTGGAACCCCATTAGAGTGAATGTGCAGTGTTAATGTAAAGTGATTTGTTTACAACTGTTAATTTGATTTAATTGAAGGGTTTTTGGACTCCGGAGGGAGAAACAGTGAAGATCCCTGTGGCCATAAAGACCATTCAGGACAGCTCAGGGCGACAGACCTTCACCAAGATTACTGATGTAAGATTCAGCGCTTCTGTCTCTCCTGAAAGTTTCTAAACCGTGACAGAAATAGCCACAAATTGAAGTTATAGCATCAAAGAAAGAAATTCATGCTTTGATGTTGAGAAATATTCCTCTAAACCAGGGGTCCCCAAACTTTTCCTCATCAGGGCCAAATAACTTTTCCCTTTTCTTATGGGGGGCTAGGATCAGTTTGTAAAAAAAAAAGTGACAACCACAGAGGTGTCTAAAGGTAAATATCTATTGTTTCCCAGAAAGCCACACATAACCAAATATTAATAACCCTTTCTAGGATTTTGACAGGTAAAAAAATCAGTAAATAAATAATAACACTATTAAGGAAATATGTAACACTTTTTTTAATAGAAATGATGACTAAATAACCCTTTTCAGGTTTTCACAGAAAAATGATCATGAAATATTAACTTTCTTGTAGATACCACTGTTTGCAGCTCTTTCTCATTAACATCACTGTAAAAACCAGAAAGCAAGCAGGCTAAGAAAACTCTCTACAATAATGATGAATAAATGATAAAATTGTCTCAAAAAGAACATAGTGTTTGATAATTCGCTCTGTGTGCAGCATATGCTGGCCATGGGCAGCCTGGACCACCCCTATATTGTGAGGCTGCTGGGCATCTGTCCAGGTCCCACTCTACAACTAGTGACCCAGCTCAGTTCACATGGCTCCTTATTGGAGCACATCCGACAGCACAAGACCAGCCTGGACCCCCAGCGCCTCCTCAACTGGTGTGTGCAGATTGCAAAGGTGAGTCCATGTCAGTTTTTGAGCTTCAGATGTTATACGTAAGCTATCAGAAAACTAACTGGGTGCAAATATTCTTCTTTTCCCAGGGTATGTACTACCTGGAGGAGCACTGCATGGTGCACAGAAACCTTGCTGCTCGCAACATCCTGCTGAAGAACGACTACCAGGTCCAGATCTCTGACTACGGTGTGGCTGACCTCCTGTATCCTGATGACAAGAAATATGTCTACACTGACACCAAGGTTGCTCTGACTCATTCAGTTCAGAAAAGTCACATTTAAAGGGTCTTTTTCCAGGAGATGGATAAATCTTTGTAACTAGTCTGCAACTTGTGCAATGTGTCTCCTCACCCAGACTCCCATAAAATGGATGGCCCTTGAAAGCATCTTGTTTCGAAGATACACTCATCAGAGTGACGTTTGGAGTTACGGTAGGAGGCTGCATGCCAGTGACTAAGTTTTCCTCCTAAAAAGCTTCCACCTGTGAATTTTGGCAGAGAGGTGTTTAAAACGTGGCATATGTCTTCCCGGACAGGAGTGACAGTGTGGGAGATGATGTCATTTGGGGCAGAGCCATATGCATCCGTTCAGCCACAGGAAGTGCCAGGTCTGCTGGAGAAGGGCGAACGACTGTCGCAGCCTCACATCTGCACCATTGACGTCTACATGGTCATGGTTAAATGTTGGTGTGATAAAACTTGTCACTTCTCTGTCCAGCAAAGACTGTTTTAAAAGATGGAGGTCATGACAGGTCACCAAAAGTGAAGCCCAATAATTGTTGCTCCCTCTATTGACTGTTTAGGTCACAAACTACACTTTCATGGGAACAGATGGGACATGGGTCAAACACACACTTGCACACTGAGTCTGATTTTTTTTAATTCAATCCAGTTTAAAAAAATAACTTGATACCATGTTATGTCAGTCATGTTTCCACATTCACGCTGAAACTTTTGTCCGTCCTTATTGTTTTTTTCTTTAAACAAGTTTGATTTTTGCATTGAACCCCCCCCCCCCAGCCCGTTTCCAGGGTAATTTTTCAACTTTTCAAAGACACCTTCAGCAACATCACATTTTCACATTTTTTTTATGCATGTGTTATCATTTTGGGCAATGTTTAGGTGATGAGTGTGTGTCCATGTGTCTATGTCTGTGTGCAAATGTGTATGTATGTATGTGCGTGCATGTGTGCAGACCTCAAACATACTGACAGCCACTCCATTTTTCTCATACTGCAAATTTTCACAATCAATAGAAAAATAAACGCAACAGATTCAGTGTGCAAGGTGTCTTTGCTTTGCTTTTGTTTTTAACTACAGATAAAAAAAAATTACGTATCTGGAAAAAATGGACTCAGTGTGCAACGACTTTTACAGTTAGCTGTTATGATGCTTCATAATTTTCATGCTAAGTCTGCTTTTAATGGGCGAAATGTCATGATTAAGTGTTCTGTGTGCACTGGGATATCAGAGTAGAGGAAAAACAATGAAATGGAAATAGCTCAGTTATTTTGTCCAGTGGAAGACATTAGTGCACATTGTTCATCTTTACAAACATACATAGATACTCAGACATAATATGAACTGTGTAACTTCTTCTCCTTAGGCTGGATGATTGATGAAAACATCAGACCAACATTTAAAGAGTTGGCCAGTGATTTTACTCGCATGGCAAGGGACCCACCCAGATACCTAGTCATCAAGGTAATGCTTCTATTGTCATTTATTGTTTGGCAAAATGGGCTGGCTTCTTCCACTGACTTCATAATCTGAGCATCTGTGTTCCTCTGTAGTCAGAAGAAGAGGAAATGGCCTCAGGAGAGATCCATCGAAGAGAGTCTGAGCGAGGGCTTCTGGAGGCAGCTTTTGAAGACCAGGACGTGGAGGGACTGGAGGATGGTTTGGCAACTCCTCCTCTCCAGCACTCTCCATCTTGGAGTCTGTCTCGCTCTCGGATTAATTCCTACAGGGTAACAAGATACCTGCTAGATTTGGCACATATCATGAGCATCAGGAGCAGATCGGGAAGTATCAAAAAAAGTCATTTCTTTCTTTATTTATAGAGTGGCAACTCTCAGATTGGACCAATTGGATACCTGCCAATGACTCCCAGCCCTGTGGACAGCATCCGCCAGGTGATACAGAATCACACAAACACACACAGATTATTATTGCCCCCTACACTTTGTCAGCTGTGATGTGCAAATTAATTTTACTGCCCATTACTGCCAGCTAAACATTTCCTCAGGAATAAAAACATGTTAAATTGCATCATTCAGGTCTCACATGTCCCTGAGCTTATGCATCGGCTCAAGCCTTTGTGTTTCTGTCTTAGCTATGGTTTCAGAGAACGCGACTGAGCTCAGTGAGGACTTTACCTGAGAGGTCAGAGGTGAGAGGGAGCGGCAAGGAGGCAGATGAAGGGCTACAGAGCGGGGGGAGTCTTCACAGAGCTAGGTTTGGCTCTGAGAGGGGAAATCCTCGAATATCTATTGGCAGACACAGGAAACTTTCAACAGCATCAAGTCCATGCTCATATAAAGTATGGATGACTGAGGAAGAGGAGGAGATGGATCACTATGGTTATATCCTGCCTGGCTCACCTGTTACCCCAGAAAGAGGTAAATAATTTGTAGTAAGGCAAAAGCTTGTGGATTTTTTTTTAATAATTAAAAAAATTAAAGCTCATGATATGAAAAAATAAATAAACAAACCTTCTTCCTTTATCCTTCTTTCTATGTGTTCCCATTCCTAGTTTGCAGAGCACCAAAAACTGGGCGAAGGAATCCAAAACCAAAGAGTAATCTCTCTCTTATGGTAACAAATCTCTCCCAGGAGTATGAAATCATGTGCAAAAAGTTTTGCTCCAGTAGTGGCATCTTAACACACCCCAATGGCCCTGGCTTTTCAATGGCGCCTAGTCCTAAGACCTCACCTTTACCTTCTCCAACTGTCGTGGATCCGTTATCTGCAGAGGACACAGAACATGTGGAAACTCTGGCTTCAGTCTTACCTTTGACAAATAAACAGGAAGAGGAGGGTTGTGTGGGAAGTGTTGCAGAACAAAGAGAGTCTCCTGAGAAAAATCAGCCCTCTGAAGACTTTAATGGTGGGATCAGAGCCATGGGTGACCAAGGAGATGGAGCCCAAGGGAGAGGGAGGTATGAATACATGGATATCAGGCGATGTGACTCCACAGAGAGAGACGATCAGGCATGGGAGAAAAGTGGGAGTCAAACATCTGAGGCAGGGATGGAGGAAACAGACCAAATAGAGGAGGTGATGAAAAAAGAGCACAAGGATGGAGAGGAAGAAATGTACCACAACACAAATAAACAGCCTCTTCGGGGGAATCTGATTGCTGCAGTCTTGCCCAGGCCAGATGTGCTCACGTCTGGTGGAGAGAAGGTGGAAGAGTATGAGGATATGACCAGACTTGGAGTGGTGCCCAGTGGATGGGAGCAAGCAGACTACCAGAACCTCCCTGTGAAGGGGAGGGCTGTTACAGATGAGCTGGGCAGCAGCAGGTGTGATGGGATTGGGGGATACATCAAGGTGTGTGCTGGAATCGGGGAACCTGGCAGCAACACATCTTTTGACAACCCAGACTACTGGCACAGCAGACTGTTCATCAAGCCAGATGCTGTACGCACATAATTATATGGGGCTGACATTACGTATGTTCAACTCAAATATGATGGTTTTCCTGTAATGACTTTCAGCTTTATTGCCAGTATACTTCCAAAATTATCTTGGTGAAGAAATAAATCTCTGAAAGTCATCTTACAATTTTATATAGTAAATAAATAAATGCTCCAAAAAGCAAGTCAGTATGGAGCAAACAGTTGAAACTTAATTCTGCTGCAAGCAAAATGAGAACTGTATGGTGAAAATGATATGGTAAGTAGTTCCTTCCTACAATAAAAATGTAATAAAAAGGGAAACAGATTTTACATATGCAAATATTTTTGTGACTGTGTAGATAAGTGCATAGCCTAATTGTGTTTTGTAGTATTAATTTTGGGTAACTATATCCCATTGAGTTGACATACCACTATATATTATACCAATGAATGAATAAATAAAATTATTTTGCAAATATTTTTTGTCGTTGATTTACAGAGAGCAGAATCTTTGTTACACTGTGCCTTTCAAAATAAAGCACCAAAAGACACGTTTTTTAAAAAATGAATAAATAAATAAAAAATAAAGAGAGAGAGAGAGAAATCATTAGTCAATCGTGTGTCACCTGTCTGAATCAGAAACAATGTTACAAACTCACCACAAGTAATTTATGAACACTCCATTCAGTAATCAACCACGAACACTGCAATTGACATGGTAGCTTGTGAACGCGTCGGTGACGGCGTCGGCGCGATTTGGTCAGGGGTGATCAAAGACGAATAAGCGAAATAAGTGAGTAACCTCTATATTTTTCCGTTTTCGTACAAATCAAACGCTTGTCTGTGTAATTAAATATCTTGGCTTTTAATGAGTCTCTCCATGATTAGGTTTTAAAGTACGACATCTCTCAATTGCAAGCTTACGGCAGCATAAAAACTACATGATATTGAGTGCAAATCTTTTTTTTCAGGATTTGCGCTCAACGCACCGCTACCGCTTCAGCTAATAGGCACTAAGCAGGCTCCAAGCAATGCCGTGAACTCTCTTGACTGCAGAGTGTATCTTTGGCAGCGGGCGGGATGTAGTGATCGTGGGCTGCCAGCGGTACTCGGGCGGGCCGGTGCAGAGAGCAGCGTGGTCCATCCTGTGACTGACTGACAACCGCCGGGGAAAAGTTACTCTGAGTTCGCGGACACACTGCCAACATGTCTGGAGATGACGAGACACAGGAGCAGACCATCGCCGATGACTTGGTGGTCACCAAGTACAAGATGGGTGCCGAGATTGCAAATCGTAAGTCCGATGCGGCGTGAACGTGCCGGTTTGACTCCACAGTCCACAAGTATCAACGCTCATCTAATGTTAGCTAGCAGTGCAGCTAGCCGTTCCCAGGCAGCAGATGTGCCATGTGCCGCAGGTGAACCAAAGCTGTATTAAAATGAAAAGCTGCTGTTTGTCAAAGAGCAAGGAATCGCAGAACTGGGTGATATTTATTAAGACATTTATGTAACAGAAGCTCTTATTTCTTAACATGACGTTGCTGTCACGTTAGCACAGTGAGCTAACCATTGGGGCGCTAGCATTGTAGCTGAGCTAGCACACGTTAGCTAGCTGTAACTGCTAACGGAACAGATAACAATGACAAGTACAAAATTGGATGACACTATGAGGTTCTCACAACAAGTGAATAATTGGTGTTTGTATGAAACCTCGGAGCTCAGTCAAATCGGAAGGATATTTGCCATTTAAGATAGCTTCGCGGAAACGTAGTTCTCTGAAGTAGTCTCAGATAAAGACATTGTGAGAGGTTTAAAGAAGTTAATTAGCACACTTTTACATTAGTTGACAAAGTAGTGACCAGATATGACACTAACTTTTGGTTCTGCTCATTGTTCGCAAAGCTTCATGTCCTTTTAAAAGGGGGTTTTAAGGTAATTCAGTTTAAGATTTAAGTTTATACAATTTAAAGCCTCAAAAAACATTGCTTTGTCAGAAAGATAAGTTCTACTTTTATGTAATATGTAATGAATAAAAATGCACGTGTCCTTTCAGCAGAAATATATTTGAAGCAAAATGTTTATATATATATATATATATATATATATATATATATATATATATATATATATATATATATATATATATATATATTTTTTTTTTTTTACATATTTCCGCTTATAGGTCAGTCATTCTCTCACATCTTACGTGTTCAGTTCAACCACCATTCGTGCCTAATTTCAATCTCAGTTTTATTCAGAATTGTCCCTTACGATGTAACATCTCATTTCCAAGAGGGTCCCTTAACCTTACTGCTAATGTAGGGAGTGAACAGCTGTGGCTAAGCTCCATTAAAAGAAAATACATGAAGTAAAACCACTAAACTTTAGATTAATTGCCACGTTTTAAAATTAAGAAACACTGAAACTATGTACAGAAGAAGATAAATGTGGCTGAATTTTCTGTTAATTGTCATTTTCACTCTGGGACTTTTCTCATATGCAACTTACAGTCTTAGCTTGAAGCTGTAGGCGATCAGTGAAACTTGAATATACCTTACCCTAAGTGACCCACTTATCAGTGTTGAAACGATTAATTCACTGCCAGTGTAATCAAGTGTTAAGCTGATATACAGCTTTCAGAAAATCTGTTGAAATTTCAGATAATGTTAGATAAGCAAAAATCACTATTAGTTTACAATTTTATTTCTTTTTTTGTTATTTTGTGACATTTACTTGATAGCAATTGTTTGAAAGAGCTAGAAGACAATTTAAATATTCATTGATAACAGAAATAGTGACCTGTTGTAGCCATAAACTAGATACATTCTGTTTTCATTGCTTCTGATATCACTTGTTCTTTCTGTAGAGGCTCTAAAGACAGTGGTCGGGGCAGCGGTGGCTGGGGTCTCTGTGATCAGCCTCTGTGAAAAAGGAGATGCCTTCATCATGGCAGAAACTGGGAAAGTCTTCAAGAAGGAGAAAGAAATGAAGAAAGGTAAATCTTGTGCACTGCGCTCATCACTGAAATCATTGGCGGCTCCTCAGTTGATTAGGTTGTCACCTTGTGTCCTACACGCCTGTTATTTCCCTGTGTTGTAGCTCCTCCTGTTGAGGAGGGATGCAACAAAGATACATGAGGATAGAAAAAGTTTATTTGTCAAATGAGAAATCCTGTCCTACGGGTACTGACCTCAGTGAAACGCTGTTGACATGCCACAAAGCTGCATGTTATGCTGATAGGTACAAATAACCAGCTTAGTTCTTGGTTTATTACAAATAGATATTTGAGTCACAGAGCCTCACAAAGAAACCCTTGTTCACTGAGATATGTGAAGTTTCAAATCTTGCAGATGATTGGTATTATTACCGTTTTTAATATTTATCGTCCAATCATCTTATATTTTAATATATTAGTGCTACTTGGTTTCTTATCTTACTTGCTTTAATGTGAGCATTAATTAAACGCTTACAGATCTCTGTGAATTAGTGCTGATTTTTTGTTTAACTAAAGATATAAACTACCGTATTTTCCGCACTACAATGCGCTTCAGAATATAGGGCGCACCTTCAATGAATGGCCTATTTGAAAACTGTTTTCATACATAGGGCACACCGCATTATAAGGTGCATAGAATAAGCTATAGTAGTGGCTGGGGTTGCATTATGCATCCACTAGATGGAGCTGTGCTAAAGGGAATGTCAACAAAACAGTCAATAAGTCAGTCAAACTCAGGCTACATCCACACGGAGCTGCACATTGTCCTATCCAACTATTTTCTGTGCAGTTTTCAAAAAAAGTGCGCTGTACAGACGAAGCCGTTTCTGCTGTCCACAAAAGCCGTTTCCAGAGATCAGTTCAAATGCCAGACCTTTGGGGGGCGCTGTATTGCTCTAACAATAAACAAGAGAAGAAGCTCGGGCCAGCCTGTGAGCTAATGTTGGCACTTAGCAGAATTCCTCTTTACAGGTTCTACTGCTTACTGCCGTTACTCCGACGACGCCCCCTGACTACAGTAGCCATGATTAATCAATATCGCTCCATATATAAGGCACATCGGATGATAAGGCACACTGTCGGCTTTTGAGAAAGCTGAAGGCTTTTAGGTGCGCCTTAAAGTGCCGGAAATACGTAATCAATATCGATCCATATATAAGGCACATCAGATTATAAGGCGCACTGTTGACTTTTGAGAAAACTGAAGGCTTTTAGGTGCGCCTTGTGGTGCGGAAAATACGGTAAATTGCCGCATTACATGTAGCCACCACATTGTGTGATTAAAATAACTTTACTTACAGTTGTAATGAATAATATGTGCAGCACCAAGCAGGTTGCGTCTTTGCTCAAAACACTTGCTTTAACTCCTCCAGAAGCCTCCTTAATCCTGGATCCTTGTCTCCTCAAGGGGCATTTGACCAATTTTAAGATCCTTTATCATGTCAGAAGAAAAACAGTCAGCGAAGTAGGGAGGACACAAGGATGCACAAATTAATCATTTGGGAAGCAGCTGTTGTCTTTGACTCAGCACTCCTTCATACACTCTGTCTTTTTCAGGTATTGCTTTTCCCACGTGCGTGTCTGTTAACAACTGCGTATGCCATTACTCCCCCCTGAAGAGTGACCCTGATGTCATATTGAAGGATGGGGATCTTGTCAAAATGTAAGCTGATAGTACTGCATAATAGATGAATCACAATTTGTATGAATTTATTACTTGTATATCTTAAAAATCTCAATCTTTGCTTTCAGCGACCTGGGTGTTCATGTTGATGGATTCATCTCAAATGTGGCTCACAGCTTTGTTGTTGGAGTGACCAAGGTAGGTACTGACACTTAAGCAATCCTTATTAAAGCCAGATTTTCTAAAAGATGCCTCTAAAAGTTGATAGTTAACCAGTAAGTGCAGTGAACCCCCATTTTGTCTTTTACATGCATCTTAGGGCTGGGACAATATGCTTTCATCCCAATTCATTTTTATGGGTGCTGATTTGATTAAATTGCGATTCTTCAATAGTTCAGATTTTTAGTTGTTTTTTTTAACACCAGACCAAGTTAAAAAGTTGAATGATGTCTACAGACTATATCAGGAGCCATATTTTCCCCAAAAATGCACATCATGTGTGTTAGTTTTTAAGATTTATGCAGGGGATCTGACATCTCAACCTCTTTCCAATCATAGTGAAGGACTTAAAGCTGAAAAAAAAATTTGAATGAAAAAAATCACGATTTAAAATTGTTAAACAAAAAATCCCAATACTTTGAAGCATCATTTTTTTTTCTTCTATTTCTAATGCACCTGTTCCCTGCACTTCTAATTTTACCTGCATTGTTATATGTGCAGCACGATGATTAGTGTATTCATCTCAGTAAAAAGTCTAATAAGAAGAGAGGGACATGAAAACACACGCGGGCAGAAATTAATAAAAAAATCGATCAATTGTTTATTATAGAGCTACTATTCACAACAAATTTTTTATGAAAAAAAGTAAGGCTGGACTGAACTAATTGTTTTTCTTGTTAGGAAGATCAAACTTTAGGATAAGATTAGATTCAGTCTCATTGTGCTCAAGTCTGCTTCATATCTGAGTTGTGTGATCTCAGGCCACTCTGACCAGCGGGGGTGGTGGCACTGCAAGGGCCAGTCTTGCTTGAGTGTGGCACAGTACAGATGGCCACTGTGACCACACCCTAACAACTTTTATTTTGATGTTGAAGACTAATTTCCAGTTTAGAAATCTGACAAAGGTGAAGCCAACAGGTAATTCATAGACTCCTGATGGCTGATATAAGAGTGTGACTTGGTGCTGACTTCAAGAAGAATGAAAAGTCTGAGGCTTCATATTGGACTGCCGCTACCACTGCTACTGGGTTCAAACTTCTGAGTCTGAAATGCACAGTTTACTTTCAGTTCAGTGTGGAGTTTTTAATTTGCCTTTTGGAAAACTAAATAAAACTTTCCTTTATTGCTTTAGGAAAACCCTCTGACAGGACGGAAGGCTGACGTTCTGAAGGCAGCTCACCTCTGTGCAGAGGCTGCTCTGCGCCTTGTGAAGCCAGGAAACCAGGTAAAACTTCACGCCATGCCGACCACGACCTTCACCATTCATCTTTCTTTTAGTTAACGTTGTTACCGCTCCTCTATCAGAACACACAGGTGACAGAGGCCTGGAACAAGATTGCAAAGTCATTCAAGTGCTCCCCCATCGAGGGTGAGTGTTGGTGAACACCTTCAAGCTCCAGCAGCTTACAGTGGCCTGATGTAATCTGATATGCTTGACTCAGTCTGCCCCTTTATTCTGTGCAGGCATGCTGTCTCATCAGCTTAAACAACATGTGATTGATGGGGAGAAAACTATCATTCAAAACCCAACGGACCAGCAAAAGTGAGTTCATTTTGCAAGAGATTCTCTTCACCGTCCTGACAAGTGTGGGACATTTGGATGACTTTTTCATTCCTCTTTGTAGAAAGGACCATGAGAAGGCTGAGTTTGAGGTGCATGAGGTATATGCAGTGGATGTGCTGATCAGCACTGGAGAGGGAAAGGTGAAAGGAAATTTTCTTTTACAATTCTGCTTATGCCAATCTGTGAAAGGGCAAGGAATGACCATTTTTGTTTTGGATCCAGGCAAAAGATGCCGGTCAGAGGACCACCGTTTACAAAAGAGACCCCAACAGAGTGTACATCTTAAAGATGAAGGCATCTCGGACGTTCTTCAGCGAGGTGGAGAGACGCTTTGATACAATGCCTTTTACTCTGAGGTAGTATCTCTTCACATTAATCATTTCACTTCTTTTGTCTCAACGTTGTCCCAAGTTTCACCTTGAGTTTTTCTTTTCTTATGTCTGCTCAGAGCATTTGAGGAAGAAGGCAAGGCCAGGTTGGGTGTAGTGGAGTGTGCCAAACATGAGTTGGTGCAGCCCTTCAGCGTGCTGCATGAGAAGGAGGGTGAGTACAACACTAATATTATTGAAGGTTTAACCAAACAGGTTTTTATTTTTACATAAGCAAAAGAAAGTACTTAACGTATATTGAGTCCATAAAAAAAAATCACGACACTGGTAAGAGTGGCAAAGAAAACTGTAAAATTACTGTTACCAGAAAAACTTTCAAAGTTGTAAGAAAACAATGTATGATTGCATTAATTTAAATAATTGTCTTTTTGTTCATTTGCTGTTTATATTCAGCTTTTACTGGATCAAGAATGAACCACTACCCTTGATTTTTGACCGCACATTTTTATTAAACATATAATTTCCTAATTTCCGCTTTTGGTCCAGCCTCAATACCTCAAATATCTGATGGCCTAATTGTCCATTGTCACTCTTTAATGACCCTTTGAACTATGCTTTTAGGTGAATTGGTCGCTCAGTTCAAGTTCACTGTCCTGCTCATGGCTAATGGACCTCTGAGAATCACAAACAGCCTCTTCGAGCCAGAATTGTACAAGTCCGAGCATGAAGTAGAGGACCCGGAGCTGAAGGTAAAATAAGATTGATGCATGTGGTACTGCATCTCTTGAGAACTATATTAACAGGGTTTTTGATGCATACTGTAGCTGACTAAGCGTTCTTGGAGCCATTATTTGTTGATGTATGATGTTCTGCACCTTGAGAGGTTATTAAAGTCATTTTGTCTGCTTATTTTTTATTTTTAGGCTTTGCTGCAGAGCTCAGCTAGCCGTAAGACTCAGAAGAAGAAGAAAAAGAAGGTGAGATGGAGGACAATGCATTTTTATGGATAAAACAAAACAAAACAGGAATTCAAATTTCAAATCTTTCCTATGTTTTCATTCTCTTCCCTTTTTTAAGGCCTCAAAGACTGTTGAGAGTGCAACAGGACAGGCGATGGAGACTGAAGCAGCAGAGTAGACTTCTCTTAAATTCTGACCCGACATCTGATGGCCCCAAAACACAGACATCACCAATCCTTCTGTCCCAGCTGTCTGAGGCACATGCGGGCATAGCTGCTGTGAATACCTCTGAATCTAATTGATGTCAGTCTGGGATGATGCTGCTCCTAAATTCTGTCACTCCACCAATTGCACACACATTCACACAAATGTATATCCCCAATAAATCTCACAGTCCTTCAGACAACCTTTTTTTCCTGTTGATGAGGGGTATAGTTCTGCTACAAAAAAGGATGTTTTGTGTAAGGGCATTTACTCACTGGAACACCATTTGACTGACATTGAGCCTTTGTCCCTCCACCGCATCAACTGTAGGAAAAGAAATTGGAAATAAAATGAGTTTTGACAGAGCGGCCAAGGATGATGAATGCACAATACTCTGTCAGTGTAATTGTGTGGCATAAAAATAACTACCTTAACCTGCAGCCATGTGTTTTAAAATGAGTATGAACTTGTAAACAGAAATGTTTAACACCTGTCCTAAATCTCGGTGTTGTGATATTCAGACAAATTACAAGCACTACATTATCACCAGTGCTTTCAACCTAATTACCACAGTTTAGCAGCTTGTGCATCAGTCCATCTAGTGGTGTATAATGTATACTTCCAGGCAACTATTTCATGTTACTCAACTAACAATTTCTTAACTCTCTACAACATTGTTCAGTAATTAAACTAGCTAAGAGTAATTTCTTTTTCTCAGTTGTGGTCTAACTCCTGCCAAGAGTTCAGCATTCAGTCTTCTGGTGTCACCACTGAGTCTGACAGTCTGTGTTTACATAAGAAGTCCATACCGCTTAGATTTATGGATGCTTTTGTAAAACATATCCCAATTTCAGAGACTATTTTTGGAAACATTAAAAAGCCACCTGACATCAATATTCTGTCTGTAATTTGGATGATTTTCTTGGTGAGTGAATGTGTTCTCGTGCATCTGAAGAGACATCCTCAATACCTTCTAAAGATGCAAGTATATGTTCGACAACTTTGTATTATCAAATGACTATGAGGGACACTTAGTATTATAATGGGTTTAGTCTTGATAAAAACGTGCCAGGCTCCTCAAGAAAACTGATATTAATAGATAGATTGAATGTGTCTAGAGTTGGTCAAGTTATTTTTTTCTACCATGAAAAGTTAAACTTGGTTAAGTAGTTCTATCAGTAAAATTCAAACTTGAGTATAAATGCTGTAAAAGGTCCATCAATTAAATTAAAGACAAAAATAGAAACATCTTTGTAGAGAAAATACCCAAAGTGTAGTAACTAATGGCTAATAGCATATTTCAGTTTATCGGGTGATTACAGAGGTCTATATCGCATACGTGCTTTGATATGTATGGAAACAAGTCGGGAACAAGTCAAGTATTTGTTCGATGGGAAAAGTATTAATATTTACAGTCTTAGAACATACTGGACGCACGTTTTTCACTGTCCACTGAAAATGACGTAAACCACCGGTATAAACCCAGGTCGCTGTTTTGTGACGTCCTCAGTGGCCACGGTTCCTTAGCTGTCGGTAAGTAGGAGACTTCTAGCTCATGAGAATCCAAGTCAATCTTCAACTCTAGTACATTCAATCTAACTCATCCTTCTTAATTCATTTCTTTTGCAGCCTCCTCTCGACGACATGAGGGCTAAGGTGTGTGTTTCCCTTCTTCATCGGCAGTTAAAAACTAAAAAGTGATGCTAACTGGAACTAGCTAGAAAACCCGAGCATTAACAGCTAACATAGCATGTGTATTTGGAATGAGCTATAAGAATTCTGTTTTGCACTTATATTAATATTAGTTTTCTCAATTTTTACATGTTATCGATTATGATTAACTAATTTGACCAATTTGCGGAGTAATTCGATGTTGTTTCTCTTTTTGTAGTGGAGGAAGAAGCGCATGCGCAGGTGAGCATTTACGACATGTTTACTTTTTCAGTTACAATTGTGATAAATGTCTTAGTATTTTCGGTTGAGGAAAAATGTGTTTATTATTATTATTATTTCTTCAGGCTGAAGCGTAAAAGGAGAAAGATGAGGCAGAGGTCCAAGTAAACTGCCCCCTCCGACCTGGCTCTGAGACAGCACATGTTGCCAACAACCAGACTGGTGAGCTCAGCTGGAGACCCAGGATCCTCCAGGAGATAAGTCCGAGGGCCGGTGGCACCCATATCAACCTGAGATAATGGGGCTGCAGCAGCTGATAGATGTTCAAGAGCTTTTTCAAGACCTTCTGGATGACAGGCTTGCCCCTGGATCTTTCTGGACTCTTTGTTCTTAATTCCTCAACTTTTGTCAGTTGTTTGTGTTAATACTTTGATTAAAGGTTTTGGTTAAGAAAAATAACTTGATCTTGTCCACTGTTTTTTTAAGTACCGTGGGGTTGGCTAAAGTTGGTAACCTGAAGGGTTTGAGGTCCTTTTTCTGTGCCTGGAGGTACATGACACACTGGGACAGTAAATTCAACAGGCACACTGACTTCAATGAAACCCGTGCCATGCAGTTTTTAATTGATGCAAACCAAACATGGTTAAGATAATCTGAAAATATTTAGTGTGTGATGTGTGTAAGTGACTTAATGAACCAGTTTTAGAGTAAATGGGTAATGAATGACTACAACATATCACAGTATTAAAAGTTAATGACTTGAAGCTTTCACTTGTATGAACTTACTAAATGTTCTGATAAGATAAAACTTTATAGCAGGCAGTTACCCACATCTCATGACTGAGTGTGTGAAGGCAGTTATCTGCAAAGTACAGAGCTCAAACAAGACAGCTGCAAAATGTCTCATGTTTGCCCTTCAAGGGAGCTAAAAAAAAAGTAATCTTGCTGACAGACTTAAAAATGGTGTTGCTGAATTGAATGATTTAATCATTTGATTCAGTTCAATTTAATTCAATTCATTTATTCACTACTTGAGTTTAGTAAGACATTGCCCTTGTTGCTCTTGATTACAACTTTAATATTTAACAGTCTGTGTTTACACCTTGTTCTAGAGCTGCAAGGAGAGTTTAAATGTCTGAGATACATATATTTATATAAATCCTCAAACTAACTGGATAATCGGGGTGCTTTAAACAGATTCTCTGATGCACTGTACTAAACTAAACATTTGACATACTGTTTTCTTCAATTCAAAATAATAAATTTCCGTCAACATTTTTATTACGCAGACGACTGTTATTTTTCCTGTGGTGAAATATCTGTTGCTGACTGTTAATGCTTATAAATCGAACTAAAGGTGAAACATCTGACACCTGACTGACATAAGGCCCTGTTACGCCTCTGACTTGTCTAAAATAATGTGGCTTGTGTTCATTTCAACACCACAGTTGAGACTCATCATCCTGTGACAACTACTTCTGCTTCCCTTGCTAGAGAACAATTCAACAGTTATCTCTGGTCACTTATCATCACACATAAATGCAGTGAGTCTGTTGTGTAATGACACATGCTGTTTCCTATTTTCAAATGTCTGGCAAACACTTCTTAAGATCTTATGTACAGAAAATGAAAAGCAGTAGCCTGGCATTTCATCACAATTACCATCACACATTAATTTACACAGATCGAGAATTAGGCTACAGCTTGACGAGTCTCACAATGAGAGGAATGGTTGCTATCATAATTACAGTGTTTATACTGTTTTGTTCTGCACAGAAAAAAAAAATTAACACCATTTTAATGTTTTGCTTCAATTTTATCCGACATGCATCACAAGCACATAGCCTGCAGAGCGAATGACAAACATTTAATCAGACAAATTACTCATTGAAAGAGAGGAACTTGATGAATGTAGAAGGTTTTTTTGGAATAGGGTGAAGAGTGATAAGAGGACACAAGGAACTGGGTGGAAAAAGGTCTTTCACGTGGTTTCTGTAGACATTTAGGGGTTAAAGCGCATTCTGGGAGAAAACGTGTATTTGAACTGGATCTCGATCAAATCAGTTGTAGATACCGTCAAACAACATAGTTCTGATAATTTCTCTTGTTTTGAACGGCTTCTTAGAACTCAAAGATTGATTATCGTTGCATGACTGACTGCTGTGTCTCCAGTGAACTGTTTACATAGAGTATCATCAAACCTTTCCTCCCGCGAGCGCATCCAGCTAAGTGGCTGTATCCAGGCAACCATGGGTATATTTAAACTGGTCTATTTGATTTCCCCAGCGCGTTAAGAGATAATCCCCTTAAAACAACGATGAAAAACGACAATTTTTCCGTTCAGTGCTTGTGTCACCTGCGTATTTCTCCAGTGCCCGATAACTGCAGAGACATTTTCCGCCAGCATCTGGTGTCGTCACGACTCAGCCTCGGGTTCCCCCCTCACACAAAGTGAACACCAGGGCAGCTCATGAATGCAACTTGATGAAGCAGCAATACACCTTTCTGTGAATGGACCTGTTGGTGGTGTTGGGCTCGGTAGTAAAAGTGCTGCAGTGGAAAGGGGCGCGTGCGCAGTGGCAGAATTAAATCCGGTTATGTAAAGAAGATAACGGGTTGAACTGCCTGTGACAGTATTGTTTTGGGGGTTAACAAGATGATGCTTCCCCGAATAAAACAGCTCCCTGGTGTCTTAGGTCTAAGTAAACGATTATTCACTTTGCATACTGTCCTTCGCTCCGCCCGAGTCAGTGCATGACGCTACAAGTTAATTCTGGGGTTTATGTTTCTTCATGTGAAGGAGGGCTTCAGGGAGAGCCCGCCCTCACAGGTCTTGGTCTTCGCCTGTGTTGCTCAGTGAGAGAGGAGTAAAACGTAAATGAAACACGGACTACCCGATTTTGGTGCCCTGCGGAACTGCGAAGAGGGAGGCACCAAAAATGATATGACTGAGCTAAACGCGCAGTTTTTCGAGGATTTCTCGATGTTTTCTCCAATAACGCGAGGGTAAACTGTCACTGAAGCTTGCCACGCAATAGAGAGAAGCACCGAAGCTGAAGTAAGGTCTTTCAGCCAAGCGGATCTTGCGATGCCACTCTCGGATGCAGAGCCGGGCATGAGCGGGGGCACGACGATTGCAGCCCCGGCCTTACATAGCCATTCCCCCGGCGAGCGTGCGGTGAGTGTGCTGTGGTCTTTTGGGAAATGTCTGGGTGCCCTGCTACCAGTGTACCTGGCCGGTTACTACGGCTTCAGCATCAGCGTGGTCCTGTTCGGACTGATGATCTACATGGGATGGAAACACAGTCGACTGGAGAAAGTGATGAGGCTGAAGTCTGCCATGTACCTCTTGGAGAACGAGAGGGCATTCACGACTGAGAAGGTTTTTAGAACCAAACGGGATTTGCCTCCATGGGTAAGGAATACCATTCTCTGCAATTTTGGTCACCTGTCACATCTGCCACATTTGTCACACTGAGCTTGAGCTGCATTTTAAATGCTTTGCACCACTCTCATAGGCTCTTGCATTCAGATGACTCATTAGTAGAGGTTTAGCATTTCTGTTTAAACTCCTGTTTTCTCCAAGCCAATGCAATCACACAGCCATAGACACAAATAGTGATGTCCTTAGTAGTAATACCTGCATAACTGTTCATATTATTCTCAGTATTTCTGGCCAGCCCCATATTAAGAAATTCCTCGTGTGCAGTACTCTGGGAATGAATCTGAACTGCTGCCACATAGAGCAATGGGGTTAAAGATGAGGTCTATTCAGTGGAAAGAATGACACTAACATTTCAGATTGCAACCATGCTGAAAATAATCTAGGAATTCAAGAGATTCTCTGTGAGTGTTTCCTCTTCCTGTTTCACTAAAGTAGTGCTGCCATTGACCTTATCTGGTTCCAAAAACCTGATGACGCATAAACATCCTTCAGAGCAAAGCAGAGGCATTGACCAGGACCACCATATCTGGATAGAGAGGGAGAGAGAATAAGCTGTGTGTGTGTGCAGATTGGCCAGATCCCGAGATCTCATGTCTCTGTGGCTTGAAGGAAAGCCTGATGTGCACGTGGTTGACTGTTTCCTGAATTTTTGGCAGAGATCAAAGCAGTCTCAGTTGTTTGGCCTGTGTTGTAACTTTGGTTCTTGCAGTCAAATGAACCTAAGTGAAATAGGAGGAAATAGGGCAAAGCTAGAGTATTTGTTATCTAGGAACTCCTTTATAACTCATTTTTCAAACAAGAATACATGTTTTGACAAACATTGCCCAGTTAGAATCTGAATTCAGCATCTACCTCTGTATATTCCTCATGTCTGCTAAAATACTCTTCTTGAGTGCTCTGCTAAAGATCATTTCTAAAGGTCATTTCACACAGCTGTGATGCATTTGTGCTCATGCCAGTCCAATATTACTCCTCCACAGGTCAACTTTCCTGATGTGGAAAAAGTAGAGTGGCTGAACAAGGTAAGTCTTTTTTGGATACATGCACATGTGAAATCTCATTTTGTAAAGAATCATTGGCCTTAAAGTGCAGCCATTTCTATATTGCTGGACTGCAAACATAATTGATTTCACAGTTAAGGGAGAGTGTTTCACTTCAGTACCCCCAAAAGTAGCTCCATATTTACTATGAAGATAAAAAACACTCAAGTGGACTTCAAGTGACCCTGCTCCTGCTGCAGCCTCATAAGAGCAGATCATCTGCTGGTGTAATTAAGACGCAAGGAGAATGGCTCAGATCATATCACAGAACTCTTTGTCTCTGCCAGTACAGTAACCTCACATCAGTGCAAGCCGAAGTGTGGATATGAATACTAATAGCACAAAGCAGCCTTCTGGAGTGAAAAATGTAATGAACTCAACTGCAGAAGCTCAGACTGTGGGATGGCAATTTGCTGTACTCATCTTTCAGCAGCCCACGTCTTTCCTGCAGGCTTCCTGACATGTGATCTGGCCACTCACACTCATCATCCTCACTCGCAGCCATTAAACAAACATACATCAGCCCTGAACTCTCCTCACCTTTTATGATATTTGACAATGTGTAGTGAAAGGGGAGGGTGATAATATCTGTGAGTAATAAATGTAAGAGGATTTTCTCTTTAATAGAATGCATCACTCTACCTGCCTATCCATAAGTCGATCATGAATAATTCATATGATGGCCTCCTGCAGCTGTAGCCTGTTAGCTTTATCACTCTCATGAGGAGTTTGGAGGTCAGAGAATCTGTGAATGGTCGCTGACAGGCCTTGGCGCTGAGCTCGTACACCTCACACTGTAATGCTGAAACTTACAGCAGTGTGAGGCAGTGTGGAGTGGTAATGCTGCTTTAATGTACCCCCTCAGTAAAGGTTACGATATTGAATTAAACTCATTGCTTTTGTGTTGTTTTTTTTATTTAGCATTTACAATTTTTGGGAAAGTTCTGTGATATTTGATATAGTATGTCCCACGAAAACTGACTCATTTGACATTTGATTCTACACTAATCATTCTTCTAGGTGAAATATAAATATGAGGGAAGATTTTCCAATAGAAAAACTCACCCAGTTCCTTTTTGAAGAAAAATGTGGTTTTGGCAGGCTTCTATATGACATTCATGCAGCACACTGTTCCTTGTCTTGTGGCTGATGATTTTGCTCCTGTAGCTCATACAGAGACGTCAGCATTAACAACAGTCTGTTTCATAAGTAGCTTAGAACTCTGCACAGAAGACTTAAATCATTCGACCATAAAACAAAGCCTTTTCTTTTTTTTAAATAAAGATGTTTATTTCATGATCATTGCTGCAGAATAAGAAAAGTCCAAATAATTATTTACTTTGTTGCTCTTCTTGTCCACCAAACTCCATGTGAAGCCTTCTAACCTCAAGCCAAACAGGCTACAGTTGCTGCTTTGTGAGGTGTTTGTGGTTATTTGCTCTCACATTGTAGTCAATAACTTCTTTTTTTCGCTGCAGCTGCTTTGCTAAGACTGCAAATATGAGCAGATCATAGTTCCCTGTTTCCCACAGGACTACGCATATTTAAGTCCAGCAAACTTGGACAACTTTAACTACTGGTACTCATCCATCATTTCATAGCTGATTTTAAAAATGCCAAGAAAAATAACCAAACACTGTGTGTTCTGTGCTGTAGATCTTGCAGCAGGCTTGGCCCTTCATAGGCCAGTACCTGGAGAAGCTGCTGGTGGAAACTATCGCTCCAGCCATCCGTACCTCCAGCATTCATCTGCAGACCCTCAGCTTCACTAAAGTCAACATTGGAGACAAGGTATCTAAACAGCCTGCCAAAAGCAGCAGATGTGGTCACCATGTGCAGTTGACCAAAGGTGATATCAAGTCCTCTCTCCCTAGCATGTTCACTGCAAAAGTAAAAAACTGACAACAATGTCATAATGAAAAATAAAACGTTATCTCTTTCTTTGCCCGCGTAATTTCATAGAGTCTTGTTTAGTTAATTTGCCTCGTGTTAAACCAGCTGCTGTGTTCACAGGCTCTAAAAGTGGTTGGTGTAAAGGCTCACACAGAACACGATAAGAGACAAGTGATGCTGGATTTGTACCTCAGGTAAAGCATTACATAAGATCCTTGTTCATTTAACCTTATAAAGAAAACTGCTCATAAACTATTCCAGCTACTACTCTTTGTTAAACATGAATCTTTTTTGTACTTGCAGTTATGCTGGTGACGTTGAGATCAATGTTGAAATCAAAAAGTACTTTTGCAAAGCTGGAGTGAAAGGAATCCAGGTATGAGGATAAATATTGAAATATTCTTGGCCCCATGATTCATGGTGCCATGATTCAGAAAACATCTTAACATTTTTCTCTTTGTAGCTTCATGGGAAGCTGCGTGTGATCCTCGAGCCCCTGATTGGAGACGTCCCTCTAGTTGGAGCAATCACAATGTTTTTTATTCGCAGGCCAGTAAGTGCTATAGCAGTTTAACACAATAATCATGTTTTGATTTTGTCTTGCATCATCATTTGAGGCCAACATGTATGTCTATCTTTTTTCCCTGTCACACAGAAACTAGACATCAACTGGACTGGACTGACTAACCTATTAGATATTCCTGGGCTGAAGTGAGTTTGTATGACTGAGCTTTATGTAGATAGATTTTCACTCGAATGTCAAAGGTCTTTTCTCGCGGTACAGACAGATGTGCTTATATTTATGTGCATATAGTCGCAAACATAGATGCAAATTTGTGTGCCCAGCTCTTTAAAGGGTAAGTGTGGCATTATCCTATATTTTTATTTTAAAAACAACCTGTAAAAAACAGAAGTGCCCCACAGGCAGTAGTCCTGACCTCAAAGTCAGACTGCAGCCCCTTTCCTCAAGTCGTTCCTCACTCTCCTTCCTCAGTTTTCCACTTTATACACTTTCCTATCCCATCATTAAATGCATCAAAAACCCACAAAAAATGACCAAAAGTTCATCCCAAAATAAGTTCATTTCCACAAACAAGTAGTCAGATTTAGTCCAAAATAAACAAAAAAACCCTTTACTTAACTTAAAGACCCAAGATATGTTGCTACACTGATTTATGCTACACTGATGTTTTCTGTTATCACAACAGAAACAGGCATTTGAATCTGTTTTAAGACTTCACTACACACAAATCAGCCTCTTCTCTGCAAGCTTACCAAAGAACTTAAACTGTATTAATCCACATCAGAAATAGTCCCCAGTAAAAATCCTAATTAAGTAACTCTGAATAAGAACTACGAAGCCAAGCCTTTATATTAAATTATTCTGTTTTTTGAAAAAAAAAAAAAAAAGATTGCCCACCACAGATAGACAATTTGTTGCTCTTGTGTGTTTTACAGTTTTTTTTTTTCATAAAAACAAAAATATTCCACAAAGCCAACCTTATCCTTTAGCCTGATTAACCTCATAACATACTGGTGATCTTGTATCCAGTATGAGAAATATGACTCCATACATCTATATGGAGCTTGTGCAGTTAAAAATTCCTTTATAAAAAGGTAAGACTGTTGACAATTGAGAATCAACTATAGAACAACAAAACAAATATGAAGATTAAATTATGATCTGACATGATTTGGCATTCATATTTAGCGCGATTGTATTGTAGTTGATTCTACCCTGTGTTTTTTATTTTCTTATGTCTACTAAGACAGAATTAAAGCATTGTCAAAGATGTCAACTTGTTGTTGACACAGTAGTCCCCCTGGCAATACTTTAACAAAAGATCTTAAATTATTTCTCCTATTGTTTTTATTCATTAGATGATATTAACCAACATGATTTCATATGAAATAATACTCATTTTTAAGCCAATGGGCGCTTCCTGTTGGTTCTGGTGCTGAGAACCTGAATATCATGTTAATTATGCATGTCCATATGCTCAGCAGTAGTATATAGTGTCTGTCTGTTTGTCTGTGTATCATCACCCTGTGTCCCCAACATCATCCTGGCATTCATTTGCAGTGCCATGTCGGACACTATGATAATGGATGCAATAGCCTCCCACCTGGTGCTCCCCAACCGTCTCACTGTTCCCCTGGTGGCCGACCTGCACGTTGCGCAGCTCCGCTCCCCTCTCCCAAGGGTAACTGTCTCAATAATGAATGGCCTGGAGGACCACAGATCCACACAGATAGAAGCAGAAGTGTCACTAATATAAGTCATGCAAACACATAGTCTGAAAGTCAATGAGCAAATTTATATTCTGTGTGGAGAAACATGTAATGATCCACTTTTTGACCTCCTCTGTGTGCGTTTATGTATGCTCATGATAGGGAGTTGTGCGTATCCACCTGCTGGAAGCTGAGGACTTGACCGCCAAGGACACTGTCATCAAAGGATTAATCGATGGGAAGTCAGACCCTTACGCAGTCCTGCGTGTTGGGACTCAGATCTTCACATCTCGTCACGTGGACAGCAACCTGAACCCACAGTGGAGGGAGATGTACGAGGTGAGGGGAGGCGAGAAATAAATCCAAGCTGAGAAAAAACACCAGATATATGGCTTTGCCTCTATATCAGAGTGTTGCCAGCATTCGAGAGCAAATTTACAGCTCATTGCACAAAAGGGATCATGAAGGGAAGTCTTTTTTGCAAATGTTGTCATTGGCAAAGAGATAAGAAGTTTTCTGAAGATTTTATCGACTTCTCTGGTAGCAGGAAGCCCTTTTTGAGATAAGCAGCTCTTGCAAAAGCCACTTACTTGTTTACACATTTTTTATTACTCTCTCAAAAGAAACACTGAACAGATATTAAATATTTAATATCTACCTAGCACAGTAGTGAAACTTGCCATGTTGGTTCTTTTTTGCATGTTCTTGTGTGTTTGTGTCATGTGTGGCTGTATCTATATTTGTGTATATGTTGTGTGTCCTGTGTTTGTCCATTTATGTGTGTGTATTTGTGTGTGTGTGTGTGTGTGTCAGGTGATTGTCCATGAAGTACCTGGTCAGGAATTGGAGGTGGAGGTGTTTGACAAAGACCCAGACCAGGATGACTTCCTGGGCAGGTAGCTTATTCATCCTGGCTCACTTACTCTGTCTCTATGTGCTTCTCATGTCATCTCCATCTCTGCTAAAGCCATCACTCTAACAAAATTTCAACACCTCAGTCCTTTCAGTAATGACTTTGTTGATTCTCTCCATACTTCTTCATCCGTCTCTTTCAGGGTAAAGGTGGATCTTGATATTGTCAAGAAGGCCAGAGTTGTTGATGATGTAAGTAGAAATTCAATTTTGTCTTTCAAGAGCCAATTTATTGCATAAACAGAAAGCAGAAGAATGCAGTCATTATATTGTCTTACTCTGAGAAATATCCCAGTGAGCTTGCAGTAATCCTGTTAGCATGTGACACTGCAGACCTCATGTGCTTTCTCGTGATCTGCTCTGTTCATTTTTTTCAGTCATCTTCAAAGGCTCGAAGAAATCAGCGGGATTTAAAAAATGTATCTAATAAGGTCTTTGTTTTTGTAAACAGTGGTTCAATCTGAAGGACGTCCCATCGGGCAGTGTCCACCTCCGGCTGGAGTGGCTCTCTCTGCTGTCCTCTGCCGACAGACTGAGTGAGGTGAGTTCAGTATTCAGAGGATCTTTTTCTGATTGGTCCACCATCAGCAGGGCTTTGGCTAATGATGGGGACAAGTGTGAAACTCTGGAAACTTCCAAAAAAAGTAGAAATACGTTTAGCTTATGGGCACAGTTTATTTATATGTGAATGTAGTGAATGTAAACTGAGAGTGTGTGAATATAATGTTGACTAGGGCTGAACAATTAATTGAATTGAAACCAACATCGCAATTTAACAGAATGCAATTTTCAAATCACAAAGGCTGCAATTAAAAAGAAAAAAAAAGTCTCATGTACCCAGACCTGGAGTGAATATAGTAACTTGTACTTGTCCTTCCTTAAAACCAGCAAAAGTCAATACGCTCTTTTTTTCTGGCAAAAAAACCTGCGAGCTGCAGAGTTCAAGAGTAGGACGATTGTAGTAAGCAGAGCCATACCCCTTGTAAATTTTATTCGGTGTGGTTTGTTACTCTTACTGACACCTGGAGGTCAGTAAAATTTCACAATATTCCTTTTTCTTTTTCGATTAAAAAGTTCAGAACAAACCTGTTAATATGTCAGCAGTATCCTTTGTCATGTTGGCCATATAATAGAAAGATTATTACTTGTGTTTATTGAATAATAAAGAAGATAAATGTCCCCCCCAAAAAATCGCATGCTAAATTGCAATTGCAGTATTTGTACCAAAAAAATCTTGATTACATTATTTTTCATCTCAATAAGGCTTTTTTGTACCCGGTTAAATAAAGAATTTTACACACACACACACACACACACACACACACACACACTCACACACACACACACACACACACACACACACACACACACACACACACACACGCACATGCACACGCACACACACACAAGCCTCAGCCCTTGCTGCAGTGGTTATCGGTTGACTGCAGACCTCAACCCTTTGCTTCATGTCTTCTCTTAAATGTCTCCACACCAACCAGGAAAACCTTTGCTCTGATATTTTTCAGAGTTTCTGAAATAAAATGTTAAAATTTAAGGCATTTTTTCCTCAATTAAGTTAGATTTTCCTGATGCTCAAATCAAAAGTTGTTGCAGACTTAGGATAGAATAGAATAAAAAAGTAAGAAAGCGCAAAAAGGTTAGACTGAGCTTCTTCAGTCATGCTCCATCTCTGTCTCCTGGATCCTGTCTGCTCACAGCAGGTGAAGTTCTTCCAATGTGGCGTTGGTGTCTGATGTTAGCTCTGTTAGTCATGTCTGTGAATAGCATGATGCTACTCTGCCCTCTGGTATTCCCTCTGTTGCTGGGTTAGCACAGCTAGCTCGTCCACCTTATTGGAGATAGATCTTACGTTCCCAATAACGATGGATGGACGGACAGGTCGATGTCATCACTTCTTGGCTCACACCTGAGAACCAGCATATCGTCCTCACCTCCTTCTCCTCACCTTGTGGGAAGACATCAGGCCTTACACCAGTTAGCATTGACATGCTACAGGCTGCTAACAGCTGAGTTCACATGTAAACAATGCAGCCATGGTCACATGTAGGATCTCCAGACAAACACAGGAGAAAAGTAGTAAAAATATAACTGAAGCCACAAAAAGTTTGGTGTCCATGACCAACAAATGAGCCATACAAAGCAATGATCCACTCCAAATCCAAAGATGACGAAAAAGAGATGAAAAAAATTACAAGAAACAGACAAAAAAGAGAAGGCTGATGCAAGAGGCAGCCATAGCCAACAGGGCGGTGCCTAGCAATATCAATCATCCCACACATCTCTGTTTTCTTTTCAAAGGTGATCCAGAAGAACCAGAACTTGACCAGCAAAACTGCTGATCCTCCATCTGCTGCCATCTTAGCCATCTATCTCGATCAAGCTCACTCTCTGCCTGTAAGATTTTAATAATTTAACTCTATCTTAGGTTATGTACACGTACGATTGTTACCCACGTTGATGCACTTCATATGTTTCAGATGAGAAAAGGCAACAAGGACCCAAGTCCAATGGTGCAGATATCCATCCAAGATGCAACTAAAGAGAGCAAGGTATGAATAGAAACCTGTTATTTGTACAATGACTACATTAATGACATGCAATTTAATGTTATCCCCTTTCCATCTTCAGACCTGCTACGGTACCAACAACCCTGTATGGGAGGATGCTTTTACCTTCTTTATCCAGGATCCTCGTAAACAAGACATCGACATTCAGGTGAGTCATTTTCAGTTATTATTGAGCAGGCAGTTAAACTGGCAGTAAAAATGGACATGCAATTAATCCCAAGGTGTTAAGGGATCAGTCCACTAAACAGCTTATTGATCATTTCCACATTTTTCTCTGGTTCTTCCCTTTTTCTAACCTTTTTTAAAATGTTTTCTTTTTCTGCTGCTTTTCTTTCGAACCCTGCATCTTCTGCTCCTGTTTTCATTCGACCAGGTGAAAGATGATGACCGTGCTCTGTCCCTGGGCAGTCTGACCATCCCTCTGACTCGTATTCTGGCAACTCCTGAGCTCACCATGGACCAGTGGTTCCAGCTGGAAAACTCGGGCTCTGCCAGCCGCATCTACGTCAAAATTGTGCTAAGGGTTTGTGCTTCTTACATATACTCTTTTAAGTGTAATGGGAGTAGCATGTAATTACGCTGTGGATTCAAGGCCCTGAGTTCTGTCAAAGAGAAATGTGTGTGAAAGTCTTTGAAACCCTACCTACTCTCTTTGGCCTCAGGGAGTTTTCGGCAGCACGTGCTTTGGAAATGTACCCACAACTACTCTTTCAAAGCTGTGATCCATTCATAAAGCTGTACATAACACTCAGACACTAGTAAATACAAAATACTAGTTGTTAGATTTTTTTTAGAGTGAAAACACAAACTTGGATCACCAGATTTTAATCTTCACAACCTGAATTCCTAAACCTTCACTCCTCCCCTTTACATGCCTGAGCTTAGCCCCAACACATCCAAAGACTATTGACATGAGGTCCCTCTGCCACATCTTTCTTTCCTCTTGGGGGCATGAAGTCGTTCTCATACAGAAAAAAGCTGTGTTCCTTCATTGGTGTGAAAACACATGATCAATTCATCACCGACTTACCATTTGACATCTGCTCACTATGATCTGCTTTCTGCTAGGTCCTGTGGCTCAGTGACGACGCCACTCCTACAACTCCCTCCCCTCGTCCCCTACCATCTGGGTCCGCCTCAGGTCAGGGGGGAATCACATCAGAGCTGAACCCAATGGGACCCGGTGGGCTGGCTAAACCTCCACCAGCACGACCACAACACACCACGCCCGACCCTGAGTTTGCAACTGAGGTACAAAACAAACAGTCACTGTGTCCACCCTGCCTCTTACACAGACCATACAAACGTTTGACTATTTTTCTTCTATACCTCAGGGAGTCCTGCGTATCCACCTTGTGGAGGCCCAAAACCTGATAGCAAAGGACAACTTCATGGGAGGCATGGTGAAGGGAAAGAGTGACCCATATGTCAAGATCCGTGTGGCTGGTATCACTTATCGTAGCCACACCATCAAAGAAAACTTGAACCCAATCTGGAATGAACTCTATGAGGTATTTGATCTATTTCATGCTCTGGGAGTTTGTTCCTCAACTTTTCTGATGAGACTACAAGAGTTTGATGTTGCATTTTCTATGATCCAGGTTATTTTGACCCAGCTTCCTGGTCAGGAGATCCAGTTTGAGCTCTTTGATAAGGACATAGATCAGGATGACTTCCTCGGAAGGTTAGTTCAGACATTATATACTTGTGTAATATATCATGGCTTGCTTGAAAAAAATGTAAATTGTGATGGAAATATGTGAGTCAGTGTTGAATCTTTTCAGGTTCAAGCTCAGCTTGCGAGATATCATCAGTGCACAGTTCAGTGATACGGTTTGTGACACTAAATAAAAATTATATGAACCCATATTACAGAATAAAAAAAATCTTACTTTTCCATTTGTCAAGTGACCCAGAAAGATTTGTGCCACTCTGATTACAGTGGTACACCCTCAATGATGTGAAGTCAGGCCGGGTTCACCTGGTGCTAGAGTGGCTGCCTCGAGTCTCGGACCTTCCCAGACTGGACCAGGTAAGATCTTTGCTTTCTTTATTGCCACATCACACACGTGGTCTTAGAGACACACTTCCTCTCACACATAAACAAATTACATAAAATGAAAAGTAATACATTTGTATCAATCAATCTATCTATCTATCTATCTATCTATCTATCTATCTATCTATCTATCTATCTATCTATCTATCTATCTATCTATCTATCTATCCATCTATCTATCTATCTATCTATCTATCTATCTATCTATCTATCTATCTATCTATCTATCTATCTATCTATCTATCTATCTATCTATCTATCTATCCATCTAAATAGATAGATAGCCATGAGCACATGAGTGATTGAGAGGAGCACATGTAGAGAAGAGAAACTGAAACTTAAGTATCAATCTCATCACCCAAGTATTGATCAATACTGATCCCAACGTTGGCATTAATATATCGATATTTTAGATTGATCAGCACACCACTACTCATAACAATATATAGATCTATATTTAATTTTTAGGAATGGATTGAAGATCCGCACAATGAAAGGCAAAGAGCCGCAGGTTGGCCACCCCTGCAGTAACTGAACAAATACATATACAAGCTTGAAACTAAAACTTTGTTATGAGCAACAAATTTAGCAAGACACTTTCCTATGTGGCTTTTATTTTCTAATAAGAATCAGAAAATCCCAGAACACAAATATTTGGCTCACTGGTTGTTAAAATCTATTTCCTCAAACTTTTAGAACTGTGAACTGTTGCAAAAGTTGTTTCTTTTCATCATTCAGACATAATGCATTATGTCAATCAAGCCAATCATACTATGTATTTGTTAAGCTACCTTCCTGAGATCTTGCTGTTCTTACATTTACTTCAAGATTATGACCAAATTATGAAATAATAATTAGACAGTTTGGTATTGAAAAATCTTAAACAGAATTTTACGGACTTCATTTAATCTCACTTTCACAGGAAACGTTAGTCACAGTAAAAATTCCCGCTGACCTCTCTGAGAGTTAGGTAATTGTCTAGCTGGGCATGAGCTGATCTTTGCAAAATTACATGTCAAGGTTGAGCAAGTGATAATGAGTCTTTTGAAGTTTGAATAAATTGAACCAAGAAAATGTCCTCCAGAGACTGAACATTTGTCTGACCTTGCTTCAGTTTCCTGGCTGAGTCACAGAGGAGGAATACTTTGCACAGTAGTCTGATCTGGTTTGCTGCAATTTATGTATTTTAACAAAAACATCTTTTTTGTTTTACGTATTTCTGATGCAGTCTTAGTTACAGATTAGAACTCTTGTTTTTCTACCAATGTTGTTTGGTTGCTGTGGTAGATGAAAACAGAGATAAAGAGAGCCTCTCTTGCAGTAAGTGGTTTGGGTTTGTGAGAGTGCTTGTGGCTATAAGAGGGCGTGGATAATAGACTTATCTCTGCAAATTCTTTCTGACCATTCTTTCTTAGCACAAGAAAGTTTTAACCATGAATTTCTAAATCCAAAAGATTTCACTACATTTTCTAAATCATTGTCTCTGATTTTTTTTCTCTGACATCATTTCCCACTTTCTTCAGATCCTGCAGTACCAAAACCAGCAGTCGTACCAGAACAAAGTTGTGCCATCTGCAGCTGTGCTGTTTGTGTACGTGGAGCGTGCCCATGGTCTGCCGGTGAGGTCACACATATGAGTCCTTTGGGTTCAATTTGTTGTTTACTGTGCAGAAGAACAATAGCTGCTTTTAGTGGCAGATCATTGAATTAAACATGCTAGGGACCTAATACAGCTGCAACACACTGGTGATGTAATGTGCGGTTGTAAATTAAGTGGGTGCTGTTGATTGTAACTGTTGTTGTTCAACATTTTTGTGTGCTGTTTCAGTTAAAGAAGAGCGGGAAGGAGCCTAAAGTTGGGGCTGACATTAGTCTTAAAGGTGTTTCACACAGAACCAAGGTATGTTCACGACTTCAGAGATGAGAATACGACCAAATGAAAGGAGCTGCTTTAGAAGTCATGAAATTGTTTATCTGTGCCCAAGATCTGTGAGCGCTCCACATCACCTCGATGGGACGAAGCCTTCCACTATTTGGTTCGTGACCCAAGAGATGAAATACTCACTGTAAAGGTGAGATCCATCAAACATCAAACTGTTTTCTACTGATTTATTATGTCTAATGCAATCTATGGGGTTGTGAAGCCATTTTCAATCCTAATATCTGATACAGTTATGAAAGAATGTTTGAGTGTGTGTGTGTTTGTAGCTCTCGCACAGCTGGGGTCAGGCCCTGGGGTCCCTGACCCTTCCTCTCAGAGAGGTGCTGGCTGAGCAGGGCTTGGTGCTGGATCGCTGGCTTAATCTGGATGGAGCGCTGCCAGAAAGTCAGATTCTACTGAGAGCCACACTTAAGGTACAGACGATACATGCTGATTATTTTCTGGTACATACATAGCCACCTGTGCACATAGAGACATGGAGGAGTTAAAGCCTAATATGCAGCAATGATGTCATGCTGAGCTATAATTTTGGCCTGTTTATCTTACAGATCTTGGACACTCAGCTGGCTGTGTGTCGTAGGCTCCCAGGGGAAGCAGGTAGTGACTCTGGTGTGGATGAATTCATTCCCAGATGGGTCCCTTCTCATCTGGACATCAAACAGAGAAGCGGATTCACCTTGTGAGTCACACATGCTTACATCACAGCTCCACTGTGCAGACATTTCTTTAAAGATTACAGCTATCATGACCACGTTTCCCAGCCTACATTAGGTCTAATTACCTTTTGTATTTGAATATTGTTTTTTTTTATCATGATTTTAGAACTGGTGATAACCCAAGCTCAACAGGACAGGTGAAGCTAACCATCGGCTACTCCATGGAGGAGAGCAGGCTTTTCATCACTGTGCATGCCTGCAGGTCTCAATATCACAAAATTAAATCTATTCCACCATATTTCTTACCTAAATCACTCTGTATTAATGAAATCTTGTATGATTGTGCTTGTTATTTACAAATAGAGCCCTTACTGCCTGCTCCAAAGACGGCGCAGACCCTTACGTCAACTTCATTCTGCTGCCTGACAAGAAAGCAACAACCAAGAGGAGAACTGCCACCAAGAAGAGAGACCTTAACCCAGAATTCAATGAGAGGTAAGACAAACATATAACTCCAGAGCAACAAGGAAGGAAGTGCAGGGATGTTAACGGACTTCCTTCTTTGCTCTCCCTCTGTAGGTTTGACTTTGATTTCTCTCTTGAGGAGTCCATTCAAAGGAGACTGGACCTGTCTGTGAAGAACAGTGTTTCCTTTATGAGCAGGGAGAGGGACCTAATAGGCAAGGTATATGTCAGCAGTGACGTCTGAAATGCATCTAGCTGTTTCCAAAAAACACATCATAAATCCTTTTTTGCTGCTGTTTATTAAGACTACTGGGAATCCTCAACTTTTGCTTGTTGTTGTTGTCTTCAGCTACAGCTGGACCTGGACCAAATTGACCTCAAGGCTGGTGTCACACAATGGTAATGTATGCTTCATAATTTTGAGTCCAAATGTTTCTTTTAATTTTCTATCAATTTCATTGAAATGATGTCTTTCTTGTAGGTACGATTTGGTGCCAGAGACCAACTAGGAGAATCAAATGTTGGTCTCAAGTACTATACTACAATAAGTGTTGCTTTAGTGATCTGTGATTTGTGTTTGTATATTTAGCTTGAATTCAAATGTCCATCACTGAAGAAAACCATCATGATGTAGCAGCTACTCAAAAACAGCCCATCAGTATTTAGGAAAAGAAACTATACATGTAGCTAACCATCTGTAATGTGTTTCTGTGCGGCATCCTGCTGTCTCGGACAGATTCTTCAGTAGAAAATTTTGGCTGAATAGATATTTGATAATAATGCAACCATGTTGCAGAAACACCAAGTTTATAAATGTTAAAAGCATGTTGAAGCCCTCTGAATTCTATTTACAAAAGGGCTTTTGCTGTGTTTAATATCTCAATGTGTGATAATGTTTTATGGATTCACATCATCCGACACCTGAAAAAGATTCTTATTAATTTTTATTTTTACAATCTTCAAATTATTCCAGATATTACTTTTTTAAATATACGTTTATAATATTGCCTTAAGTATTTCAAAACTGTGCACAGATTGTCAGTGTTTATGAATTATGTTCCAAATGAAGTTTTATATGTTTTAACCAGAGCTCTCTTAAAGTTGCTTTTATAAATCAAAGTATTACAAACCTAGACCCTCACATTACATCTGAAAACAGAGGTATGACACTGTAAGCAGAGTCTGAATCACTGTGCTTTTATGAAGAGATTATGTGTAAATATTAAAAACACATTGCTAGTGTTGTCGCACACATTTTTGCCTGTGTTATACGTGTTTGTAGTGCTAAATGCTAATGGCTGAACCTATCAGCCAAGTTTATTTTTCAAGCAAAACAGCCAGGGCCTTAAGGAACCAAGTTGGGCAGGTTCAGGATGTACCAGCCAGGTCGCCTTGCTACAAGTAGTTTTACTCTGAATTGTGGTTAAGGATAAACCATGGTGTTTTGGTGTTATAAGTGAAGATGAAAACCTGCAAGCTTTAATATTTTTTTAACATATCATGCATTGGCTGAAATTTCTCATTAAAGTTTGCACTCTCGTGAATCAAAACCAGCCCCTTGTCTTCAATGTGACGTCACAACTAAGATATCATAAAGTCAGAAATACATTTCAAAGGTAAATGGAAGTCATACTCATACATTGCCACCAGGTGGCGACAAACTGCTGGAGTACACTGAGTATTCCGTCCAGCTCTGCATGTGGGCTCACTGCCTACAGATGTGAGGGGAAGGGCAGCGGAGCTGGTGAGAGTGACAGGTCTTCTTGCCAATAGGAGCACCTCCCCTCCTGCAGGGGGCGGGACTAAAGAAGAAAACCTGCCCTCTGAGTGGAGGCAACAGCAAAGGGCTTAATCAGGATCACACAACAATAATGAATGGAAACACGTCGTAGCCAAGAAAGTTGAGCAGTAAAAGTAACTGTTTGTCGGCATTACAAAGTTTTCTCTCGTGAGTGGAAATCTGTTGTAAGTAATGGATTGGCTTGGCACATTTAAAATTACTTTCCGGGAGACAAAGCAGCTGTTTTTTTATTGTTTCTTTTGAAAGAAAGTTTTGAAGGAAAAACTAATCGCGCTGGTGACTGTAAATGGCATTTATGGACATTAACACGAGACAACTTCACTGTCAACTGTCTATCTCTAGAAGTAGACCACTTGGATTAATCCGTAAATGAAATTTTTGGACTACTTTTAAGTGTTTTGATTGTCTGACCCGGATTATCATCAGTGCAAGACACTGAAGGATTTACAGAGTTGAGGATTACGGCACATCTGGGACGAAATGGGTAATATAGAAAGTGTGGACGGCCAGTCAGAGATGAAGCATCACATCATGCCTCTGAAGGTGCCCATGCCTGACCCCACCGAGCTGGAGGAGAAGTTTGCCATTGTTTTGGTAAGTTCACATCAGTCTGAAGGATAAGTAATATCGATAAATTGAGCTATTTTTACGTTTTAATTCACGTATTGAGGTACTGAAATTCAGTTCACAATTCAAAATGCTTTCGAAATCATCAACAGCGGTTGTTTATGTGAGTTAAATTCTGGTTTTAAATAGTTTGTGTATTTGTTTTGTGCTGTATTTACCGTCCATGATGAGCTGTTGATACCTCTGATGAGGCGACCTGTGCAGTCCCGCCCCTCACTCTCCGCCTGCTGTCCCCCCTCTCCCTCCCCTGTGGTTCTTTTGTCTCCCCTAAAGTCAGACAACTCAGCGTTTGGCTGAAGGGGCAAACACTGAACGCAGCATGGAGGGAGCTGGGGGAGAGTGTGTGCGTGTGTGTTTGTGCTTTTTGTTGTCAACACAGGCGGAAAAGACACTTTTGTTGATATTCTTGACAGAGCACATCACGACCTACCCCAAATGAGTTTACGAAAAGTTGTCTCGCTGCAAGCAAAGTGAAAACAACATTTTCTGAATTCCCCCAAAACTCCCACACCCGGTTAGTCTCCCCCTCCCCTCTCTCCCACTCCACACTCCACATCAGGCTGGAGTTGAGCTGTCTGAGCGCTTTGTAATAATGAGCACACAGTCAACACCCACTTTTACCGACTCTCAACACAGACAAGTGAATCTGTCATCCACATCAAGGGGACATTTCTTAACGTAACCAGGGACTTTACACATTTATTTCTGTTTCCCTCTTCATCACAAGCTAGGAGCTCTTCCTGTAATAACTAATGCCAAAGTTAACAAGCCGGTGACTCAGTTGGTCATCTGTGCTGGAAAAATCTTAGTTTAACAAGCTACTCAATGCAAAATTGGTAATAAAACGGCAGATTGATTTCCGCAGATTCAACCAAAATCTTCAAGTTCTACTCCTGCAATGTTTCTTTATTGTTCTATTCATTTATTGTTTGAGCCTTTTTGATATTAACCAGGATTCTTAGAGTTTTAAGGAAACAAAACAGGGCACTTAAAAGTGCTTTCATCTTACATTTCAGTGACCAGATTATTATTAAGAAAAATGAAGAAGCAGAAGAAAGTCATCAACAAGTTTAAATTTTATTAATATATTTCATAGTCACACTAAAATGAATTGGTCATAACTAGAGAAATATTAGTTCCAGGTACAACCTGCTAAGTTATATCAGGACTGAAACAATTACATCAGGATGCTACTCATATCAGAGCACCCAGGTCGAAGTCACAATCTTTACATTTACTGGAAAATTTTCATCATTTGTTGCATTTTTTGAGTTGCCTTTCTGAGCTTCAGCTCCACCCATATCCAAACAGAAATACAAAAATCAGAATGCTTTTGAACATAGGTATTACACTCCTGTTTAGTTTTTGTTCCCCACAGGTGCTCATTTTGCTCTTCTCACTCCTCATTTCAACTCTACCACACCCAGCCTTGATTTTCAGCTGTTTAATACCTTAATTACAGCATCAGCAACAAAGAGGTGGCTCTTCACAGCGTTACTCATAAAGTCTCATTCCTCAACAGTTTGTAAGGCCTCTGTCTTTCTGGAGTACTATATTTTAATTGCTAAGTTTTTAATGCCTTACATAAAGAGGCAAATGCAGCAAGGAGACATTTAAGACCTGGTGGATGTCGCATTATGACAATTGTACTGTAAGAGCGGTTATGACAGATCAAATAGTGTCTTGTTTATTCAGTGACTCACTGCATGAGAGGTTTAAGATGAATCGAAGGTTTTCCATGTGACTGATGGGTACTTCTGCGTATGCATCAGATTTCCCATAGAGAAAAATTACCATCATGCATCCTGCTTAGAGGCCGGTACAGTCTGCATTTGTTTGACTTGCCTGCATTACAAAGTCAATCCCTGTTATTATGTTCAGCCGTGCAGAGCGCATGATTTCTGTGCAAGCGGCGGTAGACTCAACATTTCAGTTGTGTCCTTTGAGCAGGGAGAAGTTTTCAACCCCTCTAACCCCACCCCACCCTACCCCACAGTAGCTCCAGATTTCCTTTACTTTGTGAGAAAGAACAACACACTTGTATATTTTAGTGTTCTTATCAGACAATGCTCCTCTCTCCACCCAAGTTGCCCGTAGTTGTGAGATAAAGAGACATCAAAAGCCCCTGTCCTCATGGCTGGAGCTCCTTATAGCCACAAGGCCTTGGACGTGTTTTCTGGCCTTGGCTTTATCTCCCCTAAAAGTATCAAGTATGCCAAAAATGATCTGGGAGTGCAACTGTCAAATTAAGTAAACTTCCAGCTCTTAGTGTTGATGCTGTGGACTTGGCATTAAAAAATACACATTACATTAAATTATTATGAAATGTTTTCCTCCTCTGAAGCTCTGCATGATGACACTGATGTAGATGGATGTATCTACTCCTGCATGTCAGTCCCTCCTCTCTCAGACACAGCACACTGCAGATGTCCCACTGGACTCACAGCAGCCATAATGATGTCATAGGTGCAGAAGCCATCCACTCTGTAGTAATATCCCCAGGCTAATGACTTTAACAGGGCGCCTCTACTGTAAATGGCTAAGGGGTGTAGAGGAGGGGCTCAAACCCCCTTGGGTTTAGCTCCAACTACTTCATGCGGTCTGCTAATAAAATGCCTGGGTCAGTTCTAACTGGCCGCATGTGCTAAAGGCATTGTCTCGCTTTCGTCTCTTGCGTCCAGCATCCTCGGAAACAGCTTCAATTCTGTCTTTAGTGGCTGGAAACAGCTGCCTGGCATTTTCCTTTCTTCCTTTCAAAGGGGAAACTGCATTGTAGCCAGCAGTGGTTGTGGTCGGTTTGCTTTACAATGAGAAGTGTGTTTCTGGAGGATATTATGGGGGCATAATGTGCCATTAGTTCAGATAATCACACATGTAAAGCTACAGTAGACCTCACAGATAGACACCATAATCCCAACACAGAGGCCATGTCTCCAAACGACGTCTTGGACCTTGGTAGCTTTCTCTGCAGATTGGCTCTCCCGTCTCTTTGTCCTCACTCTTTGGGATATTTGGCTTTGTGTAATTCCACTGGAAACTAAACCTCTCATTCAGTCATCCAGTCAGCATTTCCTACCTTCCCGTCCCCTGAATCCCTCTCACTGTGGGTTTGCTCCCCAAATAACTTTCTCCATATGACTTTGTCCTTATGAAATTGATGTGAGATGAGTGAGTGATTTTTTTTTTCTAAAGGTGCATGTCTGGCCTGGGATCCTCTTTCAAAGTGCCTGAGCACCAATCCATTGCTGGATTCCTGTGGTTGAGTCTAGGCCGAGGCCACAGGAGAACTCAGAGAGGGAAAATTCTCTTTGAACTGGCGGTCTGCCACTGTTCTCAGTAGTAATGACTTTACCAACATTTTTAAACAGCACACACATAGTTAAGAGCTGTTAGAGCTGCAGCATCAGATTTTTTTCCACCAGTTGATTGCACTGGAAACCATCCTGAATGATTTGTCTGAGTTTGCTCAACTCTCCACATCCTTTAAACTCCGACATGGAGTTGCATCATGCATCGATGCGCCGTCTCAGCTTTTTTATTTTTTTTTTGGTGGTTTGGTTGTTCAAGAGAGATCTCTCTCAAGCAGATGCTGGGAAACTACAGATGAAGAAGTGAACTCAGTGGTAGTAAAACCGGACATGCCGACAATGAGACTCTGTTGCCTTGTCTGACATCACTGTTTTAGACTGAGGTCTAAAGAAAGCTGCAGTGTCTGATAGATGCCACTCAAGTGGAACTAATGGAGTCAAGCTGTGCGATGCATTTATTGGGCATAAACCTAAATCATTTTTATGAGTTTAACGGTGGTTGCAGTTTATTTATGTGCTTAGTGTGTCTACCACTCCCTTTCTCACTCACATCAACACCATTACTTCTCGCTTGATATGGAAATATGTTTGTTACGTCACTAAAGTTGAGAGAGTTTGCAGCCTACATCTGGCTCTGCCACCCACCACTTCATCCCAGGAAGAGGGGGATTATGGGAATTGAGTATGCACAGTTAACTTTGTTTCGAAGCAGGCGAGTAGACAGGCATGGGGGGGGGGGGGGGGGGGGGGGGTTCAGCACAAGGCTGTCCACCTGGCCCTCTCAACCCTTGGGCTACAGGTCTGTGGTGGGCTCGGCTTTATGTGGAGTTTTATTGCTTCTCTGCTTCTCTGTGCAGTTACTGTGGGAGGCAGAGGTCAAGTTATAGACAAGGGCTGAGCGGATGTAACAAGTTTATTTATTGTCCGTATGAAATAGTTACTAAACAGAGAAATGAGATTCTTGTTTGACAAGGATTTCTATGTGTTCTCATTTGCTCACAGTGAATATGAAGCTACAACCAGCAGTTACGTTGCATGTGCTAACATAAACATCTGAAAAACAGAGATAGTACCAGCTCAAAAGTAACCCTACTTGCTTTGGTTTGAATACAAAATTAAAAATCACAACAAAAAAAAAAAAAAACAGAGTGTGGTTGGATGACTGAAGAGTCTGAATTTCCCTCAATTCAAATGGTAGTCATGATTTGGAATTATGTTAATGCTTTGTTAACACTTTTGTACAAGGAAGTGTTTGCCCATATTAAGTCCATGGTGTATAGGTACAGCCAGATGCTAATTAGCTTAGCTTTGATTGAACATAAAAAATCAAGGAGTTTTCTTCAAGCATCAAGTATCTATCAAGCTCATCACTCATGACATTATGTTGGGATTGGTTTATACATTCAATGAAATGTTTAAAAACAGCCGTTTGTGGTCAGATGGATTTGCTAGAACCAGCTTACTTTTTTAGTTGTAATGCTAAGATATCCTTTGTGTGATAGTCTGAGATGTGACTTCAGAAGGCTATCAGCTAATTAGCTTAGCCTAGCAAAAATACTTTTAAATAGAAGGAGTTTCTGCCATCCTGACTACGTTATCAGCTGACACTTTCATTTTAGTGCTACAAAACAAGATTTTAAAAAAAGAAAAAGTATATTAATTGTAAAAGCTAGATAAAGCTAGTTAGCTATTTCCAGTTCCTCCCAACCTTAGTGGTAAGCAAACCTTGAAGAAAAACAAACATTTTTTCAGAGCATGTGCTCATACCTTTTTGATTTGGACTCAGAGGTCAGTGCCCTCTCAGGCATTTATCCAGGCAGAAGCTAATTAGCTTAGCCTAGCAAAAATAATTTTTAATAGAAGGGGTTTCTGCTATCCTGACCACATGTTATCAACTGACACATTATATTTAGTGCTACGACACAAGATTTTAAAAAAAGAAAAAGTATTCTTAATTGCAAACGTTAGATAGAGCTAGTTAGCTATTTCCAGCTCCTCCCAGAAGGAAAACAAACACATTTTCAGAAAGTGTGTTCATATCTTTTTTTTGGACTCAGAGGTCAGTGCCCTCTCAGGCATTTAGCCACACTAAAGCTAAATAGCATAGCCTAGCAAATATATCAAAATGTTCAAGGGACAACAGCTTGTCTGCCTCATAAATAACAGCTTTTTTTGTTGTTGTTAAGCAACCAGATTCCCTATTCCCAGCCGTTTGCATTCTCAGTGCTCAGCTTCTTATTTAAAAGCTGTGTCATATTGAGCATACAGATGTGGAAGAACTTTGCTGTTTTCATCTTGGACTCAGCTGGCAATTATAACTCATAAAATGTCAAACTCTAAAAATTAAAGCCAGACAGAACAATAGATATGAAGACCAGCCTTTTTTCTCCTTTTGTTTGTTGTTTATTTGTTCTTTTCATCTTCACAGCTCCACCAAAAGAGCAACAAGTAAGAGATTAGTTGTCCTAGCACATCACTGAAATGTGTGTGGATCTGGATTTATTCATGTATTCAAAGGAAGAGCATGTGTTTGCTATTTATATGCACATGCTAGTGTTTTTGGGTATGTGCATGTGTGTGTTAGTGTGCATTTGTGCATGTCAGTGGGGGTTTGCATGCTGCTCTTAATGCAGCTGCACTGAGACTGTAGGTTGGAGGAGAGGTGGTTTCCTCCTCAGTACAATGGGGAGTCTGTCAGTCAGTGTTGTTTTAGAAAGGGGGGCCTCATCCCCTGGTGCCTTTTGTGCTGCTTCACTCCTTTTTTTCTATGTGGACGCTCCAAGAACCACTGTAAGCTTGTTTATTAACAGCAGATTTCAGATTGATACTTCTCAACAATTTATGTGACGTAATTATCATTGTCAGGCCTTTTCTTTAGACTCATGGTCGTCTGTTTTTCGGGCATATTGAAGAACTTCTGCCTTTTACAGTGATACATCATCGCATCGTCATTATGTAATAAGGGAAACTTTTGCATACATATGACCATGCAAGTGAATCACATGTGAATTCTGCATATTTTGACTGTCTCTTGGTTTCTGTTTTTGTTCCTCTTTCTTTTATTTGCACCATTTCTCCTTCCCTCTAAAACAAACCTCGTAAGAAAAAAAAAGCATCTTCAGACAGTTGACTTGATTCAAACCTCGTACTTCTTCACAGCTTAGGCTCAGGCTTTTCTCTCAGTCTGACCTTCATCTTTTTAACTGGGCAGTGTGTCAAAAGGCCCGGCCAGCATGAGTTATTGAGGCATTCATGTACCTGCATTCCTGACATTCCCTGTGTATATCTCCTGTTGGCCGGGGCTTCCCTGGACCCATGTACGGATGCACAGAGGACAAACAGGATGTTCGACACACCGGATTGAATGAATGCCTCTGATTCATGATCAGTTTGCAGTGTTTATTTATAACCCTGTATTTACCTCACTCATATCTTTAATTGTGTGCATACTTCCTCGATACAGTGTGTTTAAAAAGGACAAAGAGTTGTTAGATAGGGAAAGATTGATGTTACTGTTGTGCTGGTCGAATACATCCTGGAGAAGCTCATGTAAACAAATGTGTGTTTCAAGTTTTCTCTTTTGAAGTTTGAGGAACATCTGGCTTCAGAAGAGGAACATATTCATCTTTATCTAAAGCTGTGACCGATAGTTTGGCTCAAAGAGCCCTGTGATGATAACGGTCTCAAGCTTGAGCGTGGCTATCACCACGTTTGATCGCTGTTATGTCATCGTGTGAATAAACAGATTAGCAAATGTGTTCTGGGAGGTGGTTCTTAATGTATCCAGTGAAAAATGGCAGTTCATCAACTTCCTGTTGCCTTAGTTTTCTGTGAAATCTCCATTTAGTGTTATGGTGTAGAGAAGTGACCAAAGAGGGAAAGTTGTTTTCTTAACAATTACTTATGGGTCACAGTCCAGAAGAAGTGAGTTCATGGGAGAAGAGAGGAGGTCTCTGAACGATATCAGGCATGAGAGGGAAGAGAACAGAGGATAAAGCAGCTGAAAACCTCAAACCACCATCACAGCTGTAAATTATGTCACCTTTAAACCCCAAACTAATTTAAAAGGACTTCAGCTCATAGATTTGTTATGAACTTCAAAATGTCATCTTTGACGTGGTTCAAAAAGTTTTTTTAGAAAGACTTTTACGTGTACCAGTTTTGTAGCTTTATTTAGTACAATTATTGTCACAAGTATTTGGGAAGTAGCTCAAATCTTAGCCTAAGAGCTGGTTCAAATAAAACAGAGATAAGTTGGTAAAGAAGGTTAAAATCTTGCCATTTGTTCTGTCTTTGTTTAAAAAAATTGAAGGGAATTTATGTTATCTGTGTCAGGATCAGTTGTATGTTGTTATCTTTACTCACTACATGCTCGAGGTCTCATGTCAGGAATGCAGTTGGAGCTGACTTTGTTTTCATCCAAATAAGTTGCTTTACCTGTTATGTTAATATCTCTGTAAACAACCTCTTATTGGAGTCTGATTATATTTGCTTTGTAAACATGAACCAGGACAGGGAGGACTGATAATTTCACCTCTCCTCCTGTTGGAAAAACATCTCCTCTGCTTTCTGCCCCCCTCCCCTCCGCCCCAGCTTCAGTCCCACCTCAGGAGAGAGCTGGTGTAGCATCTGCCTTGTTGGCCCTCCTGGTCTTTATGCAGGACTCCTGCTTTGTTGTGATTGCTTGGCTCAGGTTACTTCACAAAAGAGCGATAGGGTGATTGGATATCTGCTCAGAGAAAGGAGGGCAGTGTTTTCTCACACTCTACTCTGTTGCTTCCAAATCAAGGAGGCTTTACCCAGGAGCCGTAAAAAAACACCTACAACTCATTCATTGTTGGAGCCAGCGTGAAAAATCACACACACACACATACACACTCAGGCTTGTGTAACACGTAGCAGCTAAGGTACAAATCTGACATCACTCAGGCCGGATTTTAATTTCCTGAAGAGTTCAGGAAGTCCCCGCAGCCTCATGACGACAACAGCCGAGCTTCTCATCCTGTCTCCTTTCAGTGGGTTTCGATGTGGAGGAAAAGCTGGAGCCTAAACAAAAGCCCTGACGGTCATTAATGAAAGCTGGTGAGATACATGTTGGTGCTGTCATACAGTCTGATTCACGCTGACGTTTACCATAAATGATGTCACTGAATCAGGTCATCCTGTTTGTTGAGCTCCACCTCATGTTGGCAGAACTTATGTTTGAGTGCACAGCCTTTAAAAAATGAGATGTGTTTACCCTTCCTGTCCCTCCCATTTCATAAGAGACAGGAGGTGGTTATTTTTATCTTCATTTTTTTCTAACACAGTTTATCTTGAACTTCATCCATCCACCTCTGGCCCAGAAACACGGTATCCCCTTAGTTTATTTATTTATTTTTTTACATTTCTAAGCTGAAAGAAAACATTAATGCCAGCTCTCCTACCCATTGTGTTTTCTTTGCCTCCTGGTTGGCTCTACTTTTCTGATAGGGATCAGTGGCCTGGCTTTATCCACCGTCTTTAGATAACAACACAAGGCTTTAGCTCTCCTCCTCTTTGGCTGGGCGTGTATTTTCCACCAGATCAGTTCAGTATTTTTTTTTCAGGATTTTTTTGCCATTATTAAGTTGCTCTAGCAAATTTATAGTTTTTCTTCACGAGAAAATTGAGCCAGATAAAGGTTTTTTTTTTTTTTTTTTTTTTTTTTTTTAGTATTTAAAAAAAAACAGTTACCCACCTGAGATATCTGAGGGTTATCTTGGTCTCTAAACGTCTGGCAGTCACATCAATCCGTAAATGCTTGTTTTTGAATAACTTTCATTCATTTTAAAGTAAAGAAAGTGTTGAAGAATGAATGTTGGAGGAGGATCTGAAAAGGCTGATCAAAGTTTTTATTTTCATTTGCTTGAAAACTGTTTTTTAGGGCTTAAATTCACTGAAATCAATTCTGAATAAATCTTACAAGACAAAAAAACCCAAAAAAATAAAATAAAAAAACAAAGAAACCATGAATTTATTTTGAAAATTGTTCTGCATTTTGCAGTTCATTTGGTGCACCAGGGAGCGCTATTATTTATTTATGTTACACAGGTATTATGAGGTAAACATTTTTAACTTAAAAATAGGGATGGGTACCTTTCAGATTTGAAATGATATGGTATCGATGCCCAGTAACTGGCAATCAGTACTGGTACTCAACAATACCAATTTTCAGTACTCTACTGTGTTTTGTGGTAAAAAAATATCAGTTTGTTTAATAACAGAATATATATATATATATATATATATATATATATATATATATATATATATATATATATATATATATATATATATATATATATATATATATATATATATATATATATATATATATATATTCAATTTAACATATTTATTCTTCAGTATATAACCTTGCAATGCTGTGTACATATCTAGAATGAAAAATTGCCTACTCTTTCACTCCCTCACAGTCACAAGGATGCATTTAGGTACCGTAACATGGTACCTTTTGATTCTACGTGAATCGGTACCCGGTGCTTTTGACAGAATTTGGTCGATACCTGTAAAAGTACCTGATTCAGTTTGAAAAATCTTCTTATTCACCTTTACTAGAAATACGAAGACCTTTTCCACTCATTGTCTGTTTGTTAAAAACCAAGCCACAACCTCATGCTAGTTGTTCAAGCTTGTATCAGGCTACGGACTGTCTAAACACAGAATTAGGGATGCACTGATGTATCATGTTATCAGCTGACATAGGCCCGTTTAATAGACCTTAGTGAATACTGCCCCAACTCTGGGAAAGATCATCAGTTTGTGAGACATGTTCCTAAGCCAGTGACATTTTATGAAGGTGGCAGCAGTAAAAAACAATTTAAAGACATTATATCTCAATGCTCATTGGAAAATTAGACGCTAAAAAACACATCACGAAACTATCAGTTTCAGTTGTTAAGTTGTATTTGATATTTAGCTTTAGTTTTGTAGATGTGATACTTTTTTGTGCTAAGTCAACCAATCAAACAACTACCTGTTGATTCATGTTTAACTCAGCCAAAAGTGTGTGAGTGGTCCAAGTTTTAACCAGGTTATGTAAAACCTATAAAAGTACATCATAAAACATAACCCTGCCTCATCTCTTGTGGGTGTAGATAGTCCATTGTCAGTGTATTGTCACTGATGTTGGCAGTGCAGCTGGCAGTGCAGTCGTGCCTCTGAACCCCACCCTGATGGGCAGACACTCAGACTTGTTGGGGGTAAAGAAGACTGTCTGGACCTCTTCAGTGTCTGAGCTGCCACAGGCTCAGTCCAGCCTCCTGGGCTCTTTAGCCACCCACTCATTTCCCTCTGAGCTGATGACAACTAGTCTGGCCTGTGTAAACCAAATCAAAGTAGATAAAAACACAGACGCTGCATTTCCAACCCACTGACAGAGCACAAAAGGGAGATCAAAGTGAATGGGTTTAGTTTTCAGGGTGTTACAGTCTGAAATTACATGTAAATGATTTGCCATGTATACAACTATTTTATTCTTATGAAGGCTTATAAACACTGAATCTATATAAACCAAATCAAACATGCTGAATTTACATTTTCGAACAATGCTCTTACCTTTGTTGTCTAAAGTACATTTTTATTTAGATAATATGTTAATACAGGTCAAACAACCTCCTAACTTTTATCTTCAGGTTTTTCAAACAAAAAATGAAAGTGATGATGACATTGCTTTATACCTCTGTTGAATGCTTTACAGTTACCCAGGAAAACTTTCAGCAACTAGAAAAGCACTCAGAGAGCTCAGACCTCCACTAAGCATATTGTGATTGTGACGCAAAACTTTAGTCCTACTTTAATGTTATACTCCCTTTCAGCAGACTGTCTGCTACAATTTGGTGTAAGGTTTGTATGATAATTTATTACCTGACAGTGTTGAAAATTATGATGACCCAGTACATATTTCATATTCCAGATCTTAGTATCCAGAATATTGCCAGGATCTGGATCGTACTTTTACATCTGTCAGAAATTATGGTGACCTTGTCTTGTATTGTTTTGCACAACAATCCGACCATTTATTGTGGAGTTATATTCACATATGGGGAAAACGGTACTATTTCACAAAGATAAAGAATCCTTTAGAAAAAAATCCTGGGTCCAGACGGTGATCCAGATCACCTCCAAAATTCAATCAGTCATTCCTTATTCCATTTCGAACATTTCCTGAAAATTTCATAAAGGTCTGTTTGTCACTTTTTGAGTTATGTTGTTCACAGACAAACAGACAAACTTTTCCAAAAACATAAGCTCCTTGGCGGAGGTAATAAGAGCTCCTGTGCAAACACGAAGCGTAATTCAGTCTGCAGTGCTGTGAGGTTTTATCTTATCCTAATGGAAAGTGTGAAGCTGTGAGAAAGATGGAGCGGGAAACATCCTGTCACTCTTTTCCATTTGTCTCTCTGGGAGCCTCTGACTGGAGCTGTAGGTCACACGCTGGACTCAGGGCAGATTGTAAATCAGCCCGGATTAGGAAGCTGTCTGCTTTAGAGGCTGGTGAAGTTGCCCTGTTGACTCTGAAGTCTGCAGTGACCCTGGACTCTGCAGCATCCCCCTCTCTGTTGTGGGGGTCTGTGCGTGACTGGAGCGCTCTGCTGAGTCCCTGATGGCTTTCCTGGACTCTTCATGCCTCCTTAACCAGAAACCTGACCCCCTCAACTACTTTAACTGTTGAGTCTTAATAAACCTCTGTCCGTCTTTGTCAAAGCTCAGATTTCTCTGTTGTAGAGTTTATGCCCTTTCTGTTGGCCTGTGTTACTCCTCTGCTTAAATCTCCTCCATGACTTCTCTTTTACCTCTTTGCGCCTCGTCCATCTTGAGTTTTTTTCCCCTTCTTTGTTTGTTACTCCTTTTCCCCCTTTAACCATTTATTTAACAGAAGCTGCAATGAAATACTATTCTTTGTGTTTTAAGGATTGTCTTTTACTTCTTGAATCTGATCATTCCCAGAAGTTAGGAAGCAGCTTCTCATGATCTATGGTTACGTTCTCAAATATTCTCATTTTGAGCGGATTATAACTCAGTATGATTGCAGAGATATGGGTGATAATGGAACCAGTTCATCTGGTCCAGCAGTGTGCTTGTGTTGTGTTTTACCCCGAGTCTGCTCTGCACAGCATCACCACAGGGCATACACGCTGACCCTGCCCACCAGCCATTGTTGGAGATTTTCTATTGGGAGAAAAATAGCTCAAATGTCAAAGGATGGGAATGGCAGCACACCAAATAATAACAAAGCTGCACATTGAAATCCTTTGTCAGGCCAGTTGCAGGTCGAACAAGAAAGGCCTTACTGGAGGACAGAGATATGTGGGCATCATGGTTTCATAACCAGCACCACACATTTTTGGCATTTCTGTAGTATTTAACCCCTAAAATGGGCCACTCATTTTAGCGTGACCCTGCTCCTTCTCTCCCATAAAACCACATCTTTTTAGCTTCTTATAAACACAGGAAGTGCAAGATTGTATCGCTGTGGGAGAAAGTGAAATGAAATTAGCTAAATTGGGTTACTTGGCTCAAATTACCCAAATCTAGTCAGAAAGGAAACAACCCCTCTGCTCTTTGCTCAGTTGTAGGAATAACATCTAATCTTCCTTCTTCTTTATTCAAGAAAAAGTCTCTTTAACATTTGTGGCTCTGCGTACACCTGCACACAGTCCCACCTGTATTTGTTTACACTACCTGAGGCTTTAACTGACAAAAGATGGACCAGTATGAAACATCAAAGTCTTCAGTGTGTTTTTAGAACTCATAACAGCAGGTGGCTATGATATCAGCTTCATTTATCTATGATTCATGTAATTAGTATCATAATTCTCCCAAATGCAATAAAGGGAGCAGGTTTTTGTCCCATCAACCTTTTTTTTCCCAGACAGATGATCATGTTTTTGCCATTGGGTGCACATTTTTGTTTCATTCGTGTATACGTGTGTCTGCTTTGGATGTTTCCCAGCTATTCAGGATTGCATTACCACAAATGGGGACCTTGCTCTTTGCCTGTTTGCCTCACTTCAGTATGCATGACTGACCGAGGAAACAAAGGGAACCAGGCTTTGTGCCCAGACAGATGCTAGACTGGACTTAATTTCTCATTTACCCTTTGGGTGTTTACATCCAATCTGAAGTCTGTGAAACATTATCTGAAGTGTGTTTAAGAAATCCACTTAGTGTTCCTTCTTATTCATCATTTCTTTATACAAATCAAAAAAGTCAGCTTTATCTTTAGAGGACACTGCTCCAAGTTGTTGTCTCACATAGTTTATTTTTATTTACTGATTTTGTCTCAAATTAGTTGTAGTTTTGTCTGCTAATCACCAGTGCATGAAAGAGAGATCAAATTATGACTACATATGGCCCAAGAGGAGCATCATTAGATGTCTTATTATGTGACTGCAGGCCCAAAACTTTAATATATCAAGCCAGACATATTTCAGAGACTGAAATCAGAAAACTTTAGACTACATAAAAACATCAGCTTAAAATTGCCAGTTCATTCCTGTCAAACTCATTAACCTTTCTCCTGCCAAGAAACGCAGAATTAAAAGCCTCCATCCCCATCTTGAAAATGTTCTTGTGTTTTTTTTCCAGATATAAAGGTGCAGTCTGTGTTAACCATGCTCAGAAGCAAATAATTTATTAGTGACAGATACAGATGGGAGGTACTTCTCCTCACTTCCTTGTCTGGCCTTCCTTAAGACTAGAATGTCTCCCAAGAGGGATAGAGGGGGAGAGGGAGCAGGTTGGGGGTCAGACATGAGAGAAAATTTACTAGTATAAACTACAACTATAAACAGCACACATTCCTCCTGTAATTCTGGACATCTGGTATGCATGTTTCCTCTCCTCTCCTGCATGGGATTTTATACAGCAGGTTACGTCAAAGGCTCCATATGAGATCTCTGCAGCTCTTTACAGCAACAGCATGTTATAGGAAGCTCTGTCAGGCAACACTTTTTTCACTTTAGTTATGATTTTAGCGGACTCTTTCACAAACTGGTGGGGAGTTTTGATTCCAAAATAAAATACAGAAGCAGTGTTTCCTTATCTCAGACCTGAATAAACCAATGATTCATGATGGGCTGATGGAGTGAGCCAGTCCTCCCGACGTGGAAAACTTATTTTGAAATAGTTTCATGAGATGTTCAAGCCCTGCCAGTGACTGAGAAGTTGTTATGAGAACAAGAACATGTCATTTTCCATCCGTCAAACCCTCCACGAGTGGCAAAATGCCAGCGTGAACATTATATCTGACCTGGGATGAGTTCACAGGTCGGTGTGTTTGAGATGGGAGTTGCAGCTGGAGGTTAAAAGTCAAGCTGGCAGGCCGTTAGTGGCTGGGCTTATAGGTTCTGTTTACTCAGACATAAATTAAGGTAGGAAGTGCAAACAGCCCCTTATGTCTCTCTAAAGAAGAATATCGAGGTGATGTGTTTTGTCTTCATCCTGTTTGTACATTAGCCACTGCTAACAAGCTTTTGACTTTGTGAGGGATGTCCTGACTCAAAACCTTGTGTAGCTAAGTTTGTGTTTTTTTCAACTGTATAGTAAGGGCATAAAACCCTCAGTGGGCTGGTCTCCAAACACAAATTAGAGCATTTAGGGTTTAAATTGAGCCATAGTAAAGTAGCTGCCTCAGGATGTCTCGTGTGGTGTTTAAGTGTTTTTATGAGGGGATTAGATGACAGGTCTAGTAATTGGGCAGCTCTTTAATTGTTGCTTGTTGTGGTTAACAGTAAAGTGTGTCTGGGTGAGGAGATGCAGATCATCCCCTGCTACAGGATAGAGAAAGTCAACACAGGAAGGTCATGGTGTAAGACCCCAAAAAGTTGCTGCTGCTTTGCTTTTGACGCCAGAGGCAGCGTCTCTAACCAACATGTGGTCATGAAACACAAAAAGAATAAAGAATGAAACATGTGACAATCACTAATGCTTCCCTTTTTGTGTTTTCAGAATTCTATGAACCTGCCACCGGACAAAGCGCGGCTCCTCAGACAGTATGACAATGAAAAGAAGTGGGACCTGATTTGTGACCAGGTGCGTTCAAAATCCCTTATTCATACACTGCTGAACTGATGTAAACACACAACCATCATCACCAGGTCCTGCAAGCAGGACAGGGGAGATTGACTACCTGTCTGCTGAAGTCATGGACTTTATTGAGGTGGAGAACATTAATCGTCTACTCCCTGATAAATCTTACTGACATCTTTGGAAGATTTTTGAGCCAAGGAATTCTAGTTTATGGTATTCATACTTAAACATAACAGTTCTTGTTGTTGATGATTGTTTTTAGAGATAAAAAAAAAGTTAAAAACAATTTGTTATATGTTGTACCAAATTGTTCAAGAAGTTGTTAAGCTAATAAACTTTATTTTGAAAAAAAAAAGGAATTATCTGGTAGGCTACTGCCATCAGAACTGTGTCACCACCGTCAGGTAAAACCTCTTTTTTTTTGTTGTTCTAGATAAATATGTTGACAGTATTTTTTTTACGCTGGTGATTTATTAAACAGTTTTATGTTTATAATGATATATTTAATTATTGTCTTAAACTGTGTATTTGAGTATTTAATGTAATGATTAATGATTAAGGTTGCAAGACAAAACTGATTTTAAAAGAGAACCAATGAAACTACAAAACAAAAAAATCAGAAAAGGTTAATATTCAACATTTGATAATTAATGTGTGTACATAATGATTTAGAAGCTCATTACCGGAATGAAAATAATTAAAACAGAATAATTAGCTTTTTATTGTGTGACGGTGTTGACACTAACTAGGAAAAAAACAGGGAAAAAAAAACATTTTGTGATAAATTTAGAGAACCAGGAGGTTTCAAAGAAATGCTTCTGAACAACTAAGGCTTTGCTTCATAAACACATGAGTTTACATTTATTATTGTTTAAAATTAGATAAAAATTAAATCCTGTTTTATCAATTTGCTCAAGCATCAGTGACCTGTCATCATGAAATCACTCAACCTGTGACAACTTCAGCAAACACAGTGCTTACAGTTTCTCTGTTGTCCATCTTCAGGAGAGATTTCAGGTGAAGAATCCGCCTCACACCTACATCCAGAAACTACGAGGATACCTAGACCCTGGAGTCACACGAAAGGTGAGACAAACAACCTCTAACGTAGCCTCACTCTAAAGGGGAACTGACGTTATATATTAAAGCCTTTACTAGCATGACCCGAGTGGAATAACTAAAAAAACTGAGAGCAGTTTGGCTAGCTACATTAGCCTCTGCTAGTGTTATGTGCCCTAAAAAGCTGAGTAAAATAAAACTGCAAAGGAGTTGCACCACATTAGCCACTAGGCTAATTGCTACAAAGAAACTCAAAACTATCACATCAGATGAAAAAAGGTTGATGGCTGAGCTACATTCTTTGTACATTTAGCTGCCTTCAAAAACTTAACAGTTAGCCACATTATTAGCACTGTTAGCCATTACAAGCATAAATGACATTAAATACATTACTAAGCTGTTAGTGGGTTAGTTATTTCATTGCCTGTGTATGGCTCTGCTAGCCTGAAACACTAGCAAACTGGGGTGAAACCATCGTACAGAAAATATTTGTGGGTCAGGATTATTGCTTTAGCAGCTACTAGCATAACACTTTTGAGTTAAAAATGAACAACTGGTGCTTTGGCAACATCCTTGGCTATACTACATTACAGGATAAACTGTTTTGGGTTACATCATATCACCTGATATGCTGCAAGGACAGCATGAAAGAAAACAGGATATATCTTAAAAATATGTTTGCAGTTCAGTTGCATTGTTGGTTGCAGTATTGCTACTAGCTTAACTTACCTAGCAATTGACCAACAGTTTTGAATGAGACGTATTGTCTGCTCCATTAGCAAGTGCTAGCATAACTCACATTCAGAACATCAGTAAGCAGTTGTCTGAAGTGGCAGCCAAGTCAGAGAAACTAAAATATAACACAACTTAGAAAATAAAAAATTAAAAAACTTAGATACATTAGCTGCTGCCATTAACTTAGCTAACAAGCTACATCAACAGTTTGTTAGCAGCTGCTAGGAAAAAAATTGCTGAAATACTTTTGACAAAATGTATGCAACTGACCTGTTTTGTAGGCTGTAGAACATACAACTAGCATAACACAAACACAAAACAATCACATGATTCCTGAGAGCTGCAGACAACAGTGAAAAAAAAGGAGAAGCAAATAAAAAAGTCATGTAAAGCCTGCCTGCTTCTCCACTTTCAGTTTTAGACATTTTTCAGTAGTAAACCACAAAACAGTAGTTATTGCTACTATATATTTTTGAATCAGTGTTTCCTTTTTAAGTAACATATGAACCTTTCCTGCTCATTTAGTGACTGCATATTGATACATCTGCATCATAACTCTGTTCTCTTTATGTGTTGCAGAAGTTTCGTAGGCGGGTGCAGGAATCCACCAAAGTCTTAAGGGAGCTGGAGATCTCACTGAGAACAAATCACATTGGGTAATCAATCCTTATCTCATCCAGCAGTTTGAAAGCAAATTTATTGTTTAATCCACAGTGCATAAGGAAGTCACATTATTATTGTAATGAATAGTCCTTTCTGTTTGCTCTCGCTGCTGCTGCAAGGACCCCCAGTGCTCATGGTGCCCAGAGATCCCCATTGTTTTAACCTTGCCAAGCTCTGCAGCTCCACTTCATGGAGCTGGTGCTCATAATGCCCAGATGGTATCCATTGTGCTGCCTCATCCACTCCCCCATAGTGTGGAGCAGGAAGCCTTGTTGTGTTTGCCAGAGGGACAGGAAGCCAAGTTGACCAACGCTGAACTCAATGAAAAGCACAAAAACACACTCAGGGATACTTCAATGTTTACACATTTGTCAGATTTTAAAGTAAACAATCCTTTTGTATTGTGTTATGCTATTTTGTAACAGACAATGGGTTTTTAGTGTGAGTGTGGATGTTACATAAGCCTTTCTAGCCTTTATCTTCTGTGTTGCAGACTTAATCCTTGGCTTTATGAATCTTTGTCACACAGATGATTACACATAAAAAATGTGCTTCTACGACTTGCCACTGAATATCTGAACCAGAAGGAGCCTGTAAAATGGCTTTGATTTTCCACAGAGTTCACTGAGTTCCAAGGATAACTCATTTTCTATTAGGTTCATCAATAAAGGTCAGTTTTGATGCGTTTCCCAGAAAATACACAGAGGCAAAGAAAAGAGGAAAGCTATTTTCAGCAGACTCTTTGTGGATGGAATTAAGTGAAACAGATGCTGGTTTATTGTGTGTGTCTGAATCCAGGCCCTTCTCTGATGTGTTATTCCTGAGATTGCCAAGAAAATCTGAAATAGCAACTGGTTGGACAGATGTAGAGGGACTGAAAGGGAGCAAGGGAAAGAGAGAAAGGAAGGAGTGAGGAAGGAGTGAGGGGTCAGAGGCAAGGAAGGGAGAAAGGGGAGGGAGGCTGCAGACAGGAAACTGATGATCAAGCCCGCCTTCTTATCCACCCCCTCCTCCTTTTCCATCCTGCACCCGTTTTTTACTCTTTACTGCTTTGTTTGCTTTCCTCTGTTCTTCTCCTCACCTCTCTTCCCTTTCCCCCTCCTCCCACTCTCCCCCTCCTCCCCCCTCTACTTGCCTCCTGATTGCTTTCCTGCCTGTCTTACCGTTGGCTGGCCAGCTCCCTGCCACCATAACCAGCACTACCAGACTATTTTAAGAACCTTTTACCCCAATCCTGTCCCCCCACCGGAGTTCCCTGAAGAAGTGGGGAGGTGGTGAAGGGGTTCTTGTGGGGGAGGCAGACAAAATACTGTTGACTGTCAGGGGTTTGACTTGAGCCCAGCTCCTTCAGCCATATGCCCTCCACATTCTTTGTCTCGTCGCAATGGGAATTCCTTTGTTTAGAGCTGTTTCTCTCTCAAGAAAAGTGGAATTAAACTGCTTGAGCTGACTTTCCATGGCATTCCTGCAAATTTTCTTCTTTTTTTTTGAAGTCAGGGTTGATAGTTGAGCCCCTGGAAGTATAAAAGTAACTACCATCTAGCAGTATACATACCTGTTGTGTCTGATTGGAAAAACAATTCCTGATGCTTTTGTCTTTCAATTGGTCTACAGATGCCCCCTCATTTTGCCTCCAGTCCCTGCTTTTAAGGACTAAGATAATAAAACCCATTTTGAAGAGTCCTTACACCTGAAAAAAACAAGCCTACATTATAAATGAATAGTATAGGATGTTAAAAACATGACAAGAATCTGTGAAGTTTAGAATTAACACACTAATCACTTTTCTTGTCTGCTTCTCCCTTCCTCTGCGTTAATAGCTGAAACACTGTCCTAAAGGATAAGGGTGTGTTCTTAAACTTGTGCCCGGCTCACTCCTCTCTGTTCCTGTGCGTCACAGGTGGGTCAGGGAGTTCCTCAACGATGAAAACAGAGGTCTCGACGTCCTGGTGGAGTACCTCTCCTTTGCCCAGTGTGCTGTCATGTGAGTACCTTTGCACAAACCCACACTTTTTACACACCAGTGCTCTACACGCACATATATCTGTCATTACTGCAGCCAAAAACCTGCCAAAGGATCTGGGTCGGGCAGTGTATCCAGCTGCTGAGTTACCATGTTTTAGTAAAGCCTGTCAAACTGCTTGTGCATCTAAAAAAGTGCCAGACTGCATTTGCGCCTTCTTTAGATGTGTTTGAATGCCTTGTTGCATATGGGCCAAAGTGAATGTGTTTGCTGACAGATGCTGTATGTGCCTGGAGAGGTTGGAGAGAGTCTATGTGCTGAGCTTTATCGTGCAGCTTGATGACAGTTCTTGTGATAACCTCTGGCTCTCTACCAAGCTGCAACGCTAACTTAACCTCCCCCGTGCCTCCTTATCTATTCCCCCTGCTCCTCTGTGTTGGCTTGTATGTCTATCTGTTCGTCTATCTGTCCGTCTGTATATCTGTCCGTCTGTCTGCCTGTCTATGGCCCAGGTTGGATTTTGAGGGGCTGGAGAATGGGGAGGATGGCTACTTGGACAAGGCTAAATCTTGGAGCAGGTCCATTGAGGATCTGCACCAAACAGGCACCCAACCCTTCTGCAACACACTGGTGCGCTCAGCCCGCCAGTCTGTCCTCCGGTACGTATTGCTTAGCCAGCTTCCCTGCTATTAGCTTCCCCTGTTTTCGCCTTGCTACGCTAACACTGAATGTAATCATGTATTAGCATGTGAGCCAGTTATCTTGGTGCTGCTCTGTTTAAAAAAAATCCCCTAATAGCTGATTTTTTTTACGAATCAGCTGACTTCTTTCTTGAACTCTAGGCTCTACAGATTGCGAGCAGTATCAGAGAAAGAAACTAAAGTCTTTGAACTTTTGCCCTATGAGACTCTTTTTGTTAGCGCCCCTCCTTTATCTGTCCAGATGTGTGTCTGCACTGTCCTCAGATGAGAGCCAGCTGTGAGCTGCAGCATATGCTGGACAGTTGTGGCGTTCTTCTTCATCACCGAGCCACACACAGTCAGGAGATGAAGGAGCACAAGACATCAAGTCTCTGTGGATGCAATGCACAGGAACAGAGTGAACAGAGAAACAGTCAAATAGAGAGAAAGCTCAGGCATTTAGTGTTTTAAAAACATCACCACTGAATCTGTTTTGGTATAGCATTATGTAACGTGTTACTTTACAAAATGCTTCTTATGATTCAGAAACGCTGGATCATGGGACACGTGAAGCCATTTATAAACTGCACAAAAAAGTAATATCATTTACACATGATGACTGTGCAACACACTTACGTAAGAGCAGTGGTTGACAACAAGGAAATCAAGCATCTCCCATGATGCATCTGTGACCTCAAAAGCCATCTAAGTTTTTTCTGTCAAACTTTGTACTCTGTAATTTTCTCCCTCCACCTCTCTGTCTCTCTATGCCACACTTAAAACACAAGTCATATGAACAGCGAATACACTCCAGGAGTAAATATACCAGGCTGATGCTATATTAAATCTGCATTACTCTTTTAACCTTTGTAATCTGTTGCAGCTATGGCACTGTTTCCAACAGCAAAACCATCAAGAACTCTCGCCTCGTGAGCCAAAAAGATGACGTGCACGTGTGTATCATGTGTTTAAGAGCAATCATGAACTACCAGGTAACCCAACCAGCATAAACACTTTACACATCCGTTATAAATGTGAGAAAATGTGTGTTTCATCTACAGTCAGCTAACCACTTCCTGCTCTGTCTCTCTGTGTCTCTCTGCCTCCTACATGCAGTACGGCTTCAATATGGTCATGTCTCACGCTCACGCAGTCAATGAAATTGCTCTCAGCTTGAACAATAAGAACTCACGGTAAGAACCAAGGCCCCTCGTTTCCATAGAGGCGGGCCCGGGTCAAACAATAGGGGGAGACCCTGCAGCCAGTTCATATGATATGCTCTCATTCTCCACGGGGCTGAGCTTCCCTCTGAAGTTTGAGATCAGAGAAGTAGATACAGGCTGTTAAAGGATTATTTACTGAAGGCAGATTAATGCTAAACCACCAAGGCTTATAACTTTATAATGAAGGGTAGAAAAGTAAACACTTAAAAACTATCAGAGTCTACCTTCTTTAATAAGGTTGGCATGATCTATAGAATTAAACTCTCTCTGTTTTTGGGTTGAGAATTTTTATTCTGGTCTAAATCAAAGAATAGAAATGTAACACTCCCACCTGTAATCTGAAAAGGTGGAAGTGTTTGCTGTTGAACTCAAGTTTTTATTAATGAGTGTCTCCTGTACTTCCAGGACGAAAGCTTTGGTCCTGGAGCTCCTGGCTGCTGTCTGCCTTGTCCGAGGTGGTCACGAGATAATCCTTTCAGCGTTTGACAACTTCAAAGAGGTGCCCAGAGCAGCACTTTAATGAATTTTGGACCATCACTTCCTAATGTTGCCCTGTTCACAAGTGACATTAATTAAATTACCATCATTTCCCACATCACTGGTGTGCATGAAGGCATAAAGGGTCAGTGTAGAGGGATGAAAGCTGAGGCTTTCTGGGAGTTTTCATGTCTACTGAGGGTGCAAGGAAAGCTCTGCGGTGGCCTGTCTAAGGTCATTAGTCTCATTAAGACACCAGATGTGAGCCAACCTTGAAGAATGATAAGGATCAAGTCCCTGATGAGAGCCAGTAGACCACAAAGGTTTGCTTAGCCTCTCGCTTTCTGCCTGCACAGTCATCTAAACACCGGAACGAGACAATTACCTCGCAGCTGAAAGCCCCAGAGAGGCTGGGAGCTAATCAACCCACTAGTCAAAACAAGATGGTATTTCTGTTCTGCTGGAGCTGTGTTGTTGTAATTTCTTATTGAATATTCCATAAAAGGTGACAGGTTTTCCACAAAACAGGCCACCAGTAGTATTCAACCACAGCTCATACACAACTAATCATGAGTTAGCTCTATAGCTGCAGAGCCTGCCAGAGATGGGAATGGTTTTCATGATTCGTGCAGCACCAAAAGAAACACTATTTTTAACTTGGAAAACAGAATCAGTGTATTTTTGTGTTGGAAAGTAGCTAAAAAAAAGTCATCCCCATGCCTTTTCCTTCACTGACTTTCTTTCCCATGAATTATGAAAATAAGCAGAGGCTGTGTTTGCAAATGGAGGAAGCTATCATCAGTTTAGATACAGCAAAACTCTTGGGATGGATTATAATCAGCCATGGATTGCATATGAAAATAAATTCCTTTTGTGGGCTGATTTTTTTTATAATAGATTAAAAATCCCATTATACATAAATACATAAATACATATTTACCTCCGCCAAGGAGGTTATGTTTTTGGGATAGTGTGTTAATCTGTGAACAACATAACTCAAAAAGTAACAAACGTATCTTGTTGAAATTTCCAGGAAATGTTCAAAATGAGATAAGGTAGGAATGATTAAATTTTGGAGGTGATCTGAATCACCGTCTGGATCCAGGATTTTTTTTAAGTATTCTTTATCATTGTGTGATAGGTCCGTTTTCACCATATGTGTATATAACTCCACAATAAACGGTCAAATTGCTTTGCAAAACAATACAAGACAAGGTCACCATAATTTCTGACAGATGTAAAAGTACGATCCAGATCCTGGTAATATTCTGGATACTAAGATCCAGAATATGAAATATGGACTGGGTCATCATAACTTTCAACACTGTCAGGAAACAAATTATCGTACAAACCTGCAACTAACACCAAATTGTAGCAGACAGTCTGCTGAAATGGAGTATAACATTAAAGTAGGACTAAAGTGTTGGTGACCATCACAATATGCTTGGTGGAGGTCTGCGCTTTTTGAGTGCTTTTCTAGTTACTGTTAATATTCTTGGTTTATACTTGATACAGCATTTCTTTCTAGCGTATTTGACTAGTAGCAGTCTATGAGAAAGCAAGTGGAAAATTTAGAAGAAAGAAAAATAATGACTCCTGGATTCATCCCAGAAATATAGAATGTTGTTCCAGTTCATTACACAACCTTATGTTTACAACCGCAGCTTGTCTGTGTAGTTGTACACAACAAAATGTGACATGAAGCTTTCTGCCCACTGTACATTTTGAAAAATGCTGATGGACTTTTCTGCATGAGATTTTCTGAACCGTCAGTTGAATCAGATCAGTCAATGTATCTTTGCATAAAATTTGAAATAAATTTAACTTTTCTCCATATTGGACTCAATATTAAGATATAATCAATTTGAATTTCAAATAATCTGTATTAATCTGTTTTTCTGCATTGTAGGTGTGCAAGGAGAAGCATCGCTTTGAGAGACTAATGGAGTACTTCCGCTGTGAGGAGGGAAACATCGACTACATGGTAAGATCAGTTTTGTATCATGAGTAGATCTTGTCTTATTGATATTTTCTCTACATCCATCCGGTTGGAAAACTCTGCGTCTAAATCTGTCTGCTCTAGGTTGCTTGCATGCAGTTCATCAACATTGTGGTCCACTCAGTGGAGGACATGAACTTCAGAGTTCATCTGCAGTATGAATTCACCAAGCTGGGACTGGATGATTATCTGGAGGTAAACCTCACCGTGCTCATCATAAAACAAGTGGAGAGTTTTTGTGCTGTGTGTGCAAATTTCACTAATTCTGATTCACTCTCGTTAATGTCAGAAATGCAAACACACGGAGAGTGACAAGCTTTCGGTGCAGATCCAGGCCTACCTGGATAACGTGTTTGACGTGGGTGGTCTGTTGGAAGATGCAGAGACGAAGAATGCAGCTCTGGAGAAGGTGGAGGAGCTAGAGGAGCACCTGTCTCATGTAAGTGCACCACCCTGTCTGGACCACCAACACTGGCTTTATGAGTATGTAGTGGTTCACCAGACATGTACTTAACTGGGCTGTTTCTACGTGGTGATTAGAAATCTAAAGAGTGTTTGCATTTCACAAGTGGTTCAGAATAATGAAGGGGTGGAGAACGCTGGAAAGTACTGAGCGTGACAACAAGCTTAATATTGTTCTCGCGTTGGCTCGTCCTTTCTGGGCAGTTGCCTTCACATCCCACGCTCCTTCGCAAAGACCTTTTTCACATCGAAAGGTCGTGCAGAGCACTGACATCATGCAAGGAATTTCATAACAAACTCGGCACTCCAGAGTCAGGAATGATGGGGGAGGAGGAGGGTAGAGATTCCTCATGAATTCTTTTACAACATGTGTAATCTTTTCAAAATCAAAACTAAAAGCTGTGTCATGGTTTGGCTGCGTCATGCTGCTGGACCATATCTTATTTCATATTGATGATGCACAGCGTTTAGGGGAGAGAGTGGGAGGGAGCCGGTCTGGGAAAGATGCCCAAGCTGTGGATCAATTCTCATATTCACCACCTCTCATTTCTGCTGCTCTCTCTGTGCATCGTCCTTCAGGTGACGGAGAAGCTACTGGAGGTTGAGAATGAAACAATGATGAAAGTGGCTGATCTGGAGAAGATACTCCTGCAGAAAGATAAGGACCTGCAGCTGATACGGGTGAGTCAAAAGCTCTAATAATGTGATTTTGCTCGTCTGCCTGGCAGCAGCAGGGCTTCACTGCACCTCCCTGTGTGTTAGCTGAGACCACTTTCAGATGCATGTAGCCAAATTGCTGTGATAGCAAATTAGGTCAGCAGGAAACAGGATGTTTCTTTAGCTTTTAGAGTCATTGTGTTGCACTCTTTATCGCCCCCTGGTGACTATTTAGGAGACATACGAGTCAACCAACACCCAGGTTAACACCCTAAGGAGAGTGATAAAGGAGAAGGACGCTGCCTTCCAGAGACACTTCAACATCGAGAGACGTCTGCTGGAGCTGGAGCAGCAGGGCACCATCCGTCTGCACAAGAAGCCTGACGGAGACATCGCCATCGAGCCTCTGGGTGTCGGAGGTGTTGGTGGAGTAGGAAGCGGCCTTGGCATCCCACTGGGCGACATCGGGCAGCTGTCTTTGGGTTCAACAGCTGGTTTAACAGAGCCAGGAGGAGCGGACGCCAGTTTACCCCCAGCAAGTGAAGCTCCTCCCCCTCCTCCACCACCTCCCCCTCCTCCGCCTCCTCTCCCCTCTACCTCAGGTGATGAACCATGACGCACAGTGAACATGTCTGGTGACATTTATGTGTGAAAGTTGATTTGGTTTGGCTCCGGAGCCTCAGAAGAGGACTATTTTCAGTTCCCCTTCCTTTTTTGTTAATTCGTGCCAAGCCAGGTGACGGGTCACAGCAGCGTTTCAACCCCAGACAGGAAAAGGAAACACACAGCTGGTTTTCCTGTGTGTGTGTGTGTGTGTGTGTGTGTGTGTGTGTGTGTGTGTGTGTGTGTGTTTGTGTGTGTGTGTGTGTGTGTGTGTGTGTGTGTGTGTGTGTGTGTGTGTGTGTGTGTCAGTGTTCAGCGGACTGTAGCACAGAAGAAACAACAAAACACTCTGTTAGAGCAGTTTCCAGCTTCACATGAGACATAAAATTGATTGAAATGAAATTGATAGAATATATTTGAAAAAAAAACATAAAACAAGATACTCAAAATCAAGAAAACATTGGAAAGTGAAGCCAGAAATTAATACATATTAGAATAGAATAGATAAGAACTTTATTGTCACTGTAACAAGTACAACGAAATTGAAGTCACAGCAGCAATCAAGAAAACAAAAGTAAGAAAGTGTATAGAAAATGCAAAAGGTCCATAAGAAAATAGCTGATGACAGCTTGTCCATCATTCTCCAGTTCAGCCAGCCTCCACCTCCACAGGGTCCAGGACTGAGCTTCTTCAGCAGTCTGTTCAGTCTCTGTCTCCTGGATCCTGTCTGCTCACAGCAGGTGAAGCTCTGCCAATGTGGTGTTGGTGTCTGATGTTAGCTCCGTTAGCCATGTCTGTGAATAGCATGATGCTACTCTGCCCGCTGGTATTCCCTCTGTTGCTGGGTTAGCACAGCTAGCTCGTCCATCTTACTGGAGATAGATCTTACGTTCCCAATAACGATGGATGGAAGGACAGGTCGATGTCATCACTTCTTTGCTCACACTTGAGAACCAGCACGTCATCCTCACCTCCTGCTCCTCACCTTGTGGGAAGACATCTGGCCTTATACTAGTTAGCATTGACATGCTACAGGCTGCTAACAGCTGAGTTCACATGTAAACAATGCAGCCATGGTTACATGTAGGATCTCCAGACAAACACAGGAGAAAAAGTAGTAAAAATATCACTGAAGCCACAAAATGTTTGGTGTCCATGACCAACAAATGAGCCATACAAAGTGATGATCCACTCCAAATACAAAGATTATGAAAAAGAGACAAAGAAATTACAAGAAATGGACAAAGAAGAGAGAACTGCTGCAAAAGGCAGCCATAGCCAACAGGGCAGCGCCTAGCAACCATATTAAAAACAAATTAAAAAACATCTTTTCATCTTCATCACAGGCCCATGTGCTCCAGTCCCACCACCACCTCCTCCTCTTGCTCCTCCTTTGCCAGATGCCTCTCCCTCTGTTATCCTTAGCCTGGGTCTCTCAGGTAATATGTGACACAAAACTGCTCATTTTTATTTTGCACATGAATAATTGAGCACCATCCTCTTCAGATCATGAATACAAACCAAAATCTAACCAGTTAAAGTGTTTATTGTTATTTATAAATAACAGCAATCAGAATCAAGAAGCCCATAAAGACCAAGTTCCGCCTGCCTGTGTTTAACTGGACGGCCCTGAAGCCCAATCAGATCAATGGCACAGTCTTCAACGAGATTGATGATGAACGAGTGCTAGAGGTAAATCCAGCTAGAGATGATAAGAGAAATATCTTCAACGTCTTTGTTTCACATCTTTGAGAGGTTGATAAAACTGCTCAAAACACATTTCATGGATTGTTTTGCGCAGGAGCTGGATCTGGAGAAGTTTGAGGAGCTGTTTAAGACCAGAGCCCAGGGTCCGATCGTGGATCTCTCCTGCACAAAGAGCAAAGTAGCCCAGAAAGCTGTAAACAAGGTCACTCTTCTGGATGCAAATCGATCCAAGAACTTGGCGATCACGCTGCGTAAAGCTAACAAGACCACAGAGGAAATCTGCAAAGCAATAGAGAAGTATGCATGTTGTCCACTTTTCTAGCCGTGCCCAAGATAGAGCAGGTGTCTCATACGTGTTTTGTTTCTTCAGGTTTGACTTGAAGGCTTTACCTGTAGACTTTGTGGAGTGCCTGATCCGTTTCCTGCCCACTGAGGCAGAGGTGAAGGTTCTGCGTCAGTATGAGCGTGAGCGGCGTCCACTGGACCAGCTGGCAGAGGAGGATCGCTTCATGTTGTTATTCAGCAAGATCGAGAGGCTCACCCAAAGAATGAACATCATCACCTTTGTGGGGAACTTCTCTGACAACATCAACATGCTCACGCCACAGCTCAACGCAATCATTGCTGCTTCAGGATCAGTAAAATCCTCACCTAAGTTGAAGAAAATGCTCGAGGTGAGAGGTGTATAAAAAAGGCTTTAAACAAACTCAAGCATTTTAAAATCAGAAAGTGTTTTTTATTAAATTGTTTCTTCAATGGTCTGGTTCACATGTAGATCATCTTGGCCTTGGGAAACTACATGAACAGCAGTAAGCGAGGCTGTGTTTATGGCTTCAAGCTACAAAGTCTAGATCTGGTGAGTGTTATGTCTCAAATTTATGAACATTTGTTAAGCTCTCAGAAATTCAGCACAAAAGACATCGCACACAGTTGATTCCTTCGAACCTCTCACTAATGCTGGAAGTTTTTTTTTGTCACACAGCTGCTGGACACTAAGTCTACAGACAGGAAGATGACACTGCTCCACTACATAGCTCTTATTGTGAAAGAGAAGTACCCTGAACTGGCCAACTTCTACAATGAGCTGCACTTTGTAGATAAAGCAGCAGCAGGTAAGTTTAAACAGCTCAGATCTCAGTCACCAGATCTTCATATAGTAGATAGACATGCATGTTTAACACAATCCCCCTGATGTGCATCTAAAAGTTTCCCTGGAAAACGTGCTGCTGGATGTTCGAGAGCTGGGGAAAGGCATGGATCTGATCCGCAGAGAGTGCAGCCTACACGATCACTCGGTGCTGAAAGGCTTCGTCCAGGCCAGCGACACACCACTGGACAAGCTGCAAAAAGATGCCAAGACAGCAGAGGTATCTTGAAAAGGCCTTTTCTTCATTTCCTTTTGAAGGGAAAAAAACTGACAATGGACACCAAGAACTATTTTTCTCTAACTGACTTCCTGACACACAACCTATCACAACTAGACAGTGTTTACATACAATGCTTCCACCCTGGCTCTGTCCTCCTTCCCAATTCTAGGAATCCTTCAACAATGTGGTGAACTACTTTGGAGAGAGCGCCAAGACAACTCCACCCTCGGTGTTCTTCCCAGTGTTTGTGCGCTTCATCAAGGCCTACAAGGTGAGGAAACAGAGCAAACCCTTCCTCGTGTCTGTGCTGACAGAGCGCAGCTCTTTGCTCTCGCTGTGATTGGAAGTTCCCTGGTTTTAGATTTTGTTTCAGTGGGAGCGGATCAGGGCACAGCTTTGGCTGCCTCTTTGCCACAGGACGTGGCGTATAGTCCGAAGCCAAATAACAGGAAAGGCCAGCTGGGTCTGACTCCAGAGCTGCAGCTGTGGTGTTTAGACTGGTTCTGCCCCCCCCCCCCCCCCCCCCCCCCCCCCTTACCTCCTCCTCCTTCCCTCCTTTCCTCCTCCCCCTTTACCCCCAGACGGCCTCGCCCTGCCCCACTACACTGCACACTTCCTGAGATTGTTCTCAGACTGGATTTATGGGATCTGCTTAAGGAAATGTGCAACACAAGGATTTCTGTGTATGTGTGTTAGTTCAACACATACACACTGATATTTAACAAAGACAGTTCAACATGTGAGGGTTCAAATGCTGAGTTCAACATTCTGCAAAATACGCTTCTTATAATACGGAAAGTAAAATAAAAACAGCATTACAACCCCTTTACCTGCGCTGTCACAGAGGCCTTTATCTGGGGTAATTAGCTTACTCCTGCCTTTGCTGGAGCGCTGTATGGACTGCTTTAATGTGTTGTGCTAACCTAATTAGCACACAAATATGAAAATGGTAATACTCTTTATAGCTTACTCAAAGCCAAAGTGTGAAAAAGCAGGAATCAGAAGCAGAAAGTTTATAACCTTTTTGAACAGTTAGTGCATATAAAGAGAAATGTACGAGTTGAAAACAGAGGAAGAAACAAAGTGGTTGCATTTACTGAAGGGTGTGTCTTTGTTTATGCTCTCTGTTTGTATTCTTTGTCCTTTACAGGTCACACAAGTGCGTCTACACTGATTTATTTGAGCTTCTTGTCACAGACTGCTCCCTTTCTCACTTCTTAACAGGATGCAGTGGAGCAAAACGAACAGCGGAAGAAGCAGGAGCAAGCCATGAGAGAGAAAATGCTGGCTCAGGAGGCCAAACAGCACGACCCCAAGGTACAGTCCCCTGTGCATGTGTCTGAGCTGAGTGAAAGCAATCAGATGTTTGCACAGGGCTAAATAAAGCTTTGTGGTGTGCCAAAATAGCACAGTGAAAAGTACAAATAACCTCTGTGTTGGTTCAGGTCCAAGCCCAGAAGAAGAGGCACCAGCAGCAGGAGCTGATCGCAGAGCTGCGCAAGCGGCAAGCCAAAGACCACCGACCTGTGTACGAGGGCAAGGACGGCACTATCGAGGACATCATCACAGGTGGGCCAGACAGCACCCTAAAAAGACCTCATGTGGGTGCCTGCAGCCCTGGTCGCCCCAGGTCGAGGATGACTGTAGTCATTCACTGCTCAGCGCCTCTAAACTGCACCATGTGCTATGTGGTGCAGACACCTCCACATCTGGAGCACAGCACGTAGCAGCACCGCAGCCGGTGGTTTTTCCATGATGTGCTGTCTCCTAGTTGCAGTAGATCTGAGATGTACAACAAACACTAAAGCTGTTCAGCTCACAGAATCAGACTCAGTTTTCTCCTAAGTCTCTATTAGTGTAGATTATTCAAAGGATGTTTGATTTTATTGGAAAAACTTAACACCTACCTTTAGATTTTTTTTCAAGGAGTTATGAGCATAGACTGTATTAAGAGTGGACAGCGTGGCTCCGCCATTTATCATTGTACGGTTTTGAAGCCAAAATACCCCCGTCACAAAAGATAAAGATAATAATTATTTATTTTCTTTCGAGAGTGTAATCACTTCTTGACTCTACCTCTAGACATATTTTACAATCCCCGAAAAAAATACACGAGAATGGCAGCTGTCAATCATCGTTAAACCTTACGTAAAGCCTCGTTTTTAACCTCGTATAACTACTGAAAACGAAACTTTTCAGAAAAAAGAGGACTTGAATACAAGACAGCCAAATGCTATCTTCAAATCACCACAACAATTGGACGTGAGAAACATTTCTACGAAGAGTATTAATTTTTTAAAGTTTGACCACAGCCCATCTGGAATAGCTGGAAAGCTGATTTTTTAACCTATACCGCAGCCAGCCACCAGGGGGAGCAGTTTTTGTGGAGCCCTCACTTCGAGCAGAGCAAGCGGACGTCCATTTTTTTTACAGTCTATGGTTATGAGAGTCAGTGTTTTTAAAATCCTCCATGTCAGGCTTCAGGAAGGGCAGAAAGTTGTAGCTATAGCCTTGGGAAAAGCTCAATAAATGTTTTTTTTTTTTCAAGAGCATTAAAATAGCTGACAATGTAAATAACACATTAACATTATATATTTTATTGTTAATAACTCATCTGTGGTGGTGCTATCAGAGCTTATTATGCGACTTATGCCTTTGTAAAAAAAAAGCTCATTGTGCCATTCCAGTCAAACTTCACTTTCAGTCCCCCTTTTGAGTATTTATGAGCAGTTTTGATAAATGTTTTATAACAGCATTACAAAATATTACCTGGCCTTGAGGAAACTTGGAGTTTTTGTTTTTAATAAGTGACTGTGGCATTATTTTTTAGTAATTTGGAAGACATGTTTTGTGTTGCCACAGTTGCTATGCAAGAAAATCACAGATATCTGCTCATATCTACACTTATTAGATGATTATAAAGTGACAGTGAATGCAAAATGGGGCAACTTTAAGTGAAGTGTCCCTCCCTCATTCCTATTCTTCCAAAGGGTTTCTTCACAGCTGGTTTAAACTATCTACATTCAGAGAGAACATAGATCTACATCTTTTTTAGATTCATCTGAAGCTGGTTCAGTGTTTTTACCCCCTTAACGAATGACAGTGTCCCAGGTGTGACTTATTTTTTCTCCCTCCCCCTCCTCCCCCCAGTCCTGAAGAGCGTGCCCTTCACAGCCCGCACTGCTAAACGCGGCTCACGGTTCTTCTGTGAAGCCAACCTCTGCGACGACGCCAACTGCTAGCCCTCCCCTCCCTCTAATGCCAAGGTTGTTCAGGTGTCCCTCGTACGCCTCCTGACCCCACTCGTGCATGCAGCATGATCCCCGTCACCCCCCTCCAAACTCAACCCCACCACCCAAACTACAACTACTGTGAACTAACTTGGGCCGCCATTAGTTTGTTTGACTTTAGTAGACTCCTATCAGGCATCTGATGATAGGAGTGGGCCAAACCTCTTTTCCTGGCAGTGATGAAGAGAAGGGTTGTACTGTGAAGCTTGTCAACATATTTTATGTGTGAAAATATGTCTGACACACTCAGTACAATCTGCTATCACTGTGTTTATTATATAATAAATTAAGACCATAATGCATGACATACAGTTTGAAAAAGGCTGTGCATTATCATCATGGCAAACTTCTTCTAATGCATTGAGCTAAATTCAACGACCATAACATAAAGAGGTTTGGCTACTTTACTGTTTTTATCAACGATGCCTTGTTCCATGAAACTAACTTGTTTGTTTACAAGCTAACATGTGACTCTTCTTTCCTCAACCCACCACTGTTTATCCTACCCCCATCCAGCTGAAAAGAAGATTAATGACAGTATTTCCCATTCCTAAGAGAGGGTAAGGAAGGTAGCCTGGCTGAGAAACGGCCCAGCTTGGTCCTTCAGGTCCTGTGTGCTGCTACAGTGATGTCAGCTGCTTCAGCTAGCTGCTTTGGATGCAAAAGAGACTTCACAACACTGAGATTGCTTTATTTGTAAACAAGAAAACTAAAGAGTAATACTGTTTAGTTGTTGAAAACTAAATATAATCCACCCTGTTAGCTGTTGAAACATAAAAACCTTATGAACAAAGTGATCATTAAGATCCTGCCCATTAAATTGTAAAGTCCCAGGTGACGTTATGATCCCCTCGAACCAACATTTCAACTAAATTGTTGAAAGAAAATTAAAAACAAATGAAGTGTAGGGCCAACAGTCACAAACATATTTAAATTAAATTAATTTTCAGGTTTTTTTTGTTTGTTTATTTTTTGTCTCCTCTATATCAAGTTGCTTACAGATTTTTTTTCCTCAGGTGTAAGAAAGTGTTTTTATCTTAAGTGTTTAAATATTTGTTTTTGAAGTATAGTTGACAAAAGCAGATGTTTGAACTTTAAATTCATATCAAGAGTTCCCTGAACTCATTCTGTCATACTTGTTAGCTTATCTGTTATCATAAATCTTAGGGATGCACTGATATGAAAATTTTGTCCAGCACTGGTATCCGATGTTAATATTGCCGTTATAGCCTTTAACCAATATTTGCCGATATCAATATTGTTTTTTAAAACCAAAAATAATATGAGATAATCAAATTGTGAACATACTTAAAATCATGCAAGCTGAATTTTTCAATATCTCCCTTTATTTTCAAACTTGTTTTCCTTGTCCACTCTTCTTAGGTAGTTTTGATGTTTACATAGTCATTGAAAACAATATTATTTGGATCTTGAAAGTTCGTTCAAGTTGCTCTGAAAATGGCTGGAAGCTAATGAGTAGATATTGGCCCACTTTTACACATCGGCCGATTCCAATATGTCAAAGAAATGATGATACAGATATTGATACAGATATATTGTGCATCCCTGATAAATGAATTATCTAGCCTATCTACAGTTTCTGCACATTATTTTATATCACAGATAAAACCCATATTTTCTTTAACTATAACATCTCTTAAATTCTCACTGTTCAACAAATTTGTCAGAACAAAGTGTCTGCAGATAATACGTCCTTTGTTATTCTCATTACATCCTTCATCAGTTCATCACCGTCATCCTCTTCACCCCCTCTTATTATGTGTTGCATGTTGTCCAGTGTTCATTAATGTCCACCATGTTTTGTCTTTGCTAACTGTCGTCCCACGTCATGTCAAACAGCTGTTTGGTCAACAGGCTCTAAAAAAAAAAAAAAAAGTCTCAGACGAAGATCTAAACAAATTTTGGGTCCAGTTCTTTGACAGAGCTCAAAGTTTTTCTTTGGCTTCAGTACAGCCTGCTTGTTGTTGCTCAGCAGATGAAGAGCTTGTTGACCTTTTGTATTTGGCCTGCAGTGTAAGTGTTAAAAGTTGCTGTAACTACATTCCCAAAGCCTTGAATTTCACTAATTCCCTGTTACAAGTTGAAATACAAGGTTATGGGAATGTGGCTTTCCACATTGACTCTGCATTGCTCATGTTTGCCCTTTTTTTTGTTTCTAACACAAAGTTAACAAATTTAACTGCAGCAGATTTTGGAAAATTATTGTGCCGTTACAAACACACACAGTTGCCATTTTGAAATGCAGTCGTATATAAGAGAAAATGAATCCTTTCTTCACAGGGGAAAGTTTTTGTTGAAACAGTTAAAGCTCTTTTGAGGAACCTTGATTTTTTCTTGATGTTGCACCCGCTTTGACGGAGTGGTATCTCCTGTATCTCTGCTGATCTCGTACTGATCTTTAGTGTTGGGTGGTTTGTGACAAAATATCTTAGAGTTGAGTACTGTAAATCCTGAGGCACCTGCCCAGTGGCAGTGCTTGTAGACATTAAGTATGTGATGCATAGAAATAGTGATCCTGATCCTTCATACCTGCATATTCTGCAGAAGAATAGGTCTCAGGAGATGGGACGGGCTCTTTTCGCCACAAAATATTACTTGCGTGTCAACAGCTTTGTCCACAAGGGGGCACTCGAACTGGCAGACACAAAAGTTCCTCACTGAAGCTTTAAACATGTTTAAAAAGATGTTTCTGTGATTAAGCCTTCAATCTTAATTCAAACAGAGCTTAAAATAACAGAAACACACCAGTTCATCAGATGGCAACTGAGTGTTTTTTTTTTTTTTGCTTAAATCATTTTTAAAAAGAGAACTTAAGTAAATGGAAACATGTTTGCAGATTGACCTCTGGGTCCTCTAACATGTATGTCCCCCCTGTCTCTCACCCCTCTCTCCCTGCCTACTCACAGATCTCCGAAACCAGCCTTTCCTGCGAGCTGACGCGTTGATCCGGAGCGGTTGGAAGAGACCCTAAACCACTTATTTGTCACTTATACAACTACCCCTTCCCCCCAGTGTAACCCCCTCTACCCTGTGTCGCCACGGTCTGTCTCATCCCTGAGGCTGCAGATGACAAAGACTGAAAAGAGGGGACAGCACAGAGCCCTTGTGTTAGTGGGGGTAATTTATTTATTTATGGAGGCCCTTTTACAGCCAGGAGCACAGTGGGCTTCTCCTGCCCCACTGCAATCACAAGACTTTCCCTGCTCTGTGTGGAATCAGAGGACGACTGCAGAACAGGTGGGCGAGGTGAGAGCTGGATGTCTACAAAGACAGAGGAGCAGAGCTTTCTAAAGCAGGTGTCTGCTAACATGTGGACTTCATTCCCAGGACTGTTAATTTCCCCAGATTATGAAGTTGTACAAAGACTTCTTTTGGACTGGGGGGGCAGCCGAGGGAAGATGCCTACTGCTGCTGGACTGTTTGCCTTGAAGACACTTGCAGGTCTCCCGCCTCATAACAGAGAAGCTTCAGTGACATGATGAGACATTTGGGAACCTTTTCCTCACATAAAGCCAAGTCAAATCCAATCAGAACTCTTCATTGATTTTTTTTATTATGATTGTATCTGGGAGGAAGGACCAATCATTCTACTGCTACTTTTCAGACATGCAAAAACTTCCTGAATGTCTTATGTTTTGCGTATGAAGTGCCTTTTTTCTGTGTAAACAGTGTTAATTCCTGAGTCAGCCATAATTTCATTATTTCACATCTGATCCTTCTAAAGATTGTATTTTTCTTGTACCTTAACATTAGCCTTATAATACTGACAATATGCAAGTTTCCAGCTTTGATATATGAAATAGAAGAAGGTAAGGAGACATAAATGTTAGGATTTTTCTCATTTACCTCTCTTCAACTCAAAAAAAAGTGGGATAATTTTGTGCAAGTTGCAAGTTTTTTTTGCAAGTTGGCCTTAGAAACATAATATAATATGCCTTGACAACACTTTCTGTCACAACTAAAGTGACAACTGGAAAGTGACAATGTTTAAAGTCCATGTGGACTGCTGTTTAAGGACCTAGAGGACATTTTTCTGCTTTCGATGAAGGATGTTTTTATGCAATGAGGTCTTAAGTTAGGGGCTTGTATTTTAAGTCTCCTGTTTTTAAAGAGGATTTGCTCATAGCGGCTGTTGAAGCCTCCATTGGCACAAAGCGTGCAGAACTTCTTTACACTACTTAACTTGGATAAGCATTGTATGAGACACTATTTTTCAAGTGTACATTTACATTAATGTGCACTCAAATCAAGAAATGATTCGTGAGATTGTCTATTGACTAAAAGATGACACTTCATGTTTAATAAATAAGATGAATTATATAACCAACAGACTCCTAGTCTTTCATTTAAGGTCAGTATGATTATAAAAATAAAACTTGTCCTCACTTTGTAGAAGTAATACTCAAAAATGCTGTTCCTACATATTTGGGTTTTATTTCTGGACTGTTTTTTATTTTTATTTTTTTTAAAGAAAATTTCATGTTCATGCAGCAAGAAATAATAAGCGGTTATTTTCTCTCTTCATCTCTCCAACAGACAGACAGAAACACCATACATCTCTACTATAAAAATCCATTTAATTTCTTATATCAAAAAGAAATAGAATCATAACAAAACAATCAGAACCACTTTTGCCACCAAAAGAAATTCTCAAACTGAAAAAATGATTTCTCTAATTTACATTGTTTGGTGAAAATCTGATCGAGCAGGGTGAAAAAATGAGGGGTGTATGCTGTTAAGAAGTGGGGTTCAAAGCCAGAGAAGTTGTGTTTTTTTTTTTTTTCAGAAATGTGTGAGCACCATGCAGAGTGATATGGCAGGTTCGGCTGATCAGCTCAGCAGCGTGGCAAACAACACTTTAAGACTTGAAACCAGTTTGACAGACAGACAGAAAAATGGTGAGCGTTAGCTGCAAGGCAAAGGAATTAACAAAGGAATGCTAATCAGGAAGCTGATCTGTCTCCTTCCTGGGGACCCACTTTAAAATGAGTATAGGCTAAAATAAGATGTGCAGGTAATACATGACTTAAAAAAAAAAAAGGTAAAACTCATTCTCCAACAGAAGTTTGTACCATCACATGGTCTCCCTGGCCTTTCCTGAAAGTACAGTTACAATCAAAGACAAGGAACAAAAGCTAATTGCGACCTCTTTAGCTAAATATTCGTCTCAGTTATTTTTAGTGATGACTAGAAATTCATAGAAGCTTGCCGTCACTCCCAAAAAAGAACTTTCCAGAACAGTTTCAGCACAATCTGAGGACACACTGTCCTGCTTTAGGCTTAAACCAAGGCCACGGATCTCCATCCCAGACTTTGCATCCTGGAATGTGGACTTTATTACAATCATCTCCATGCACGCACTGCCGTTTATTCATTCATAGCTGACATGGAGTATGTCAATTATACAATGACTTTAAAAAAAACTGTTAAAATGTACAGACTGCTATTTGTTACTGATGTCGGTATTCCTGGGTATATTTTCAAGACACTTTGTTAATAGGTTTATATATATGCAAATATATAACTTTAGTCTGTGCAAGGAGGTAAAAGACAATCACTTGAATGTAGTTTTGAGACAACAGCACAGCCTGCGATGCGGAGTCCTCCATGTGTACATGTGCAGTACAAAAACTCCTCTTTCCTCCCCCAGCCTCATCTGGCTCCAAAAACCTCCAGCAGCAAACGTACATGTAGACACAATGTGAACGACTGAGCCCAACCAGCATCAAGGAAGCATTCGTAGTAAGGACTGACTCCCCTCTTTCATGAACAACAGAGTCTTGGCAACATTTTCTAGGATGGAACAATATTCTGCTTTTTTTTCTTCTATACAATTCATACAAAAATAAAAAAATTAAAATTGTTCCACTGCCATTCTAATCTCTATCTTTTACATTTGCACAGAGGTAGTGGCTATATGCGTGACAGGGGGAGGGAGAAGTGTAAGGAGGAGGTGAGCAAAATTAAGAAGAAGAACTGAATAAATGTCTATAAAATGGTTCCTTTTTCATCACCAGGATCTTTTTTGTCAAAGAACAAAATATAATACTGCAATCACTTAAAAAAGTAGTCCTTCATTTTATACATTTTTACAGTGTTCTCGCTTTTTTTTTTTTTTTTTTGTTGCTTTTCTTTTCTGTTGGTAAAGGCATAGGATGAGAGAGCTCACAGGCTCAGCACTGTGTCAGGCCGGGCAGCGCAGGTAGAGTTCAGTCCATGCCGGGCCCTACGCCAGCGGGTCACTCATGTCCTCGTCACCCTGGGAGAGAAGCTCCTTCTTTTCATCCGTGCTGGCCAGGGAGTTGCGGCTGTTGTGGGCGCCCATGTACAGGGTGGCATACACAGGGTTTGTGAAGTTGGTCGGCTGCAGAGCAAAGGAAATTACAAAATGACTCCAGGGTAAAAATCATTTTATGACAGAAGCTACACTGTTTGGTGCTTTGTTTTACCAGGTCTAATCACAGTCAGTAGCTCCTGAGACACAGCTTTGAATTGACCAGGAGCCTTGAAAGACCACCATCTCTTGTATTTAATTCACATAATGCACCTTATTATGGTTGAAACAGGTGTATGCCCCCAGTTCTCTGACTTTATTTTCTTGTTTTTTTTTTTGTGTTTGTTTTTTTTATTAGGATATGTTGGTTGGCAAGGTTATAATAGTTAACTAAAAGGAAACTAAAAAGGAAAACTAAAATATGAAATACATTGCAGTTAACTCAAACTAATAAAAACTAGAAAAGAAAACAAAAACGATAAGTAAACTAAAACTGTATCCTGTGTTCACAAAACTAAATGAAACTAATCAAAATGATAAACAAAATGTCCTTAGTTATAGTTTCTGACAATGTTAATAGCCTTTAGGATTCAAATTAATCCGATACATTTTCCCAACCAATTTAACGACAGTTTTCGGCAGTTGTCAGTGCCGTACGGCACCATCATAGCGACGTACTGGGACGTGCTTGTTCACTGCACTGACTGGCTGTGCTCTGTGCTGCGACAAAACGTAGTGGAGCAATGAATCAGCATCTGTAATAGTTTAATTTCATGTGAGTCTGACTTAAATTGTCTTGGAGTTAACATTATTTTTATACGATTTATGTTTATATTTTTTATACTAACTTTATATTATTTTCTTGTGTTTAAGGCAGCAGCCAACAGTTCAGTATCAGCATTGACTGAGCAGTGAGCACTATGTTGGACTGGAAAATAAACAGTATTACAAAATATCTACTCTGACCTTTTTGAATCCTGCACCTGGTTAATAAGGTATGAAAAAAACTAAAACTAAACTGAAACTAAACTAAAACTAAGCCTTGTTGCAAAAGTCAAAACTAAATAAAAACTAGAATGCCTGCTCTAAAACTAATTAAAACTAAACTGTAATGGAAAAAAAATGTCAAAACTAACCAAAACTGAACTATAATTACAAATCCAAAACTATTATAACCTTGCTGGTTGGCACTTTCAGTGGTAGCCACCCATTCCTTTAAGTGGATGTCGGAGGTAAAAGAATAATCATTGATAATAAACAACCAGAGAAGAAAAAGTACAAAAGGTCAGAGAAGGAAAAAAAAAAAAAGCACAGAGACTGCAAAATGTCAACCTGGGCGCATTTTGTCCCCAGTCTTGCTCAGAACAGAACCACTCCCTGCCTTCTTTGTAGTTTTTTGCTGACGTGTTTAATGCCACTTTTATCTGAGAGTGTTCTTGGCCGCGTTACCTTGTCTGGATCCAACGCAAAGTCTGAATCTAGGAGCTCCCCAGCATCATCATCAGGGTCTCCCTCATAGATCTTGTACGCAGGGTTCCCAATCTCAACATTCATGGCTCCATTTGTCATTCGGTGGTGCTGGAAGCCCTTTGCGCTGCAAAGAGACAAAGACAAACAGTTTACTTCATTGAGAGTCTTGAAAGAGAAACATTTTCTATTTTCTGAGCAGCATTTACTTCAACAAACAGGCTGAAAAAAATGGGTGTGAACCAAGTATTTATAAAGCATCCACAACAAACAATCCACCAAATCAATCAAGACAACAGCGACTGAAGGAAGTCAAATGAGCTTTTATGAAAAAGACCATTTGATAAAACACAGTGGATAAACCTCAGCATGTCTGTTGTATAGAATGCTGGGATTTCACAGGTGTTTGCAAGCATTTCAAAGTTTTCTTTGATGCACAGTTGTACCTTTCCTTATGCAAACAGAGCATAGCTTAACATGTACATATGGCAGTAAGGGAAGGTGTGGAGTCATACAGGGGGATAAAAAAAATCAGGTCAGTTGTGCATCATAAGCAAATTTTCTAAAGGGAAATATTTATCAAGTCCACGTGTTGCTGGGTGAAAAACCCCATAGAGGGGAAACAGGAGGTGGCAGGCAGAGACGCACAGATTTCTTCACTGAGCAACACAGAGAACAACCAGACTAACATAAGGTGTATCCAGTCAGACTGGATTTGGGGAAACAGGGGTGGGACTTGTGGATCTACTGGTAATTGATTTAACCCTGTAAAGTTACCGCTGAGAACGAGATTTGCGAGGCCATAGAGACCTGGGAGGACAGGAGATAGATGATTATCAAAAGTAAAGAGAGAAAGAGAAGCTAGATAATAACAAGATGAAAAACTGATAAATCTGAACTCCAGGACTCACCCGCGCATTCTCCGCTTGTACCACAAGATGGCACCAACCACAAGCAATGCCAGCAGCAGCAGCAGAAGCACTGGGAGGACAATGGAGGCTGTGCCTGTGCAAAGAGATAAAAGTGAGCCAAAGAGGGACGAAGTGCATATTTCACTACTGACACTGTATGGACTGTGTTACTTACTTCCACTGGAAGCAGATGAATCCACGGACTCTGCTACAATCTCACATCTGTATCCCTTCCAGCCCGCAGGACACCTGGATGAACATAAAACAGAGTTACAGAGCAGGTTTTGATGGGTTGCATGCAATCCTTCTATTTAGAAGTTTCGTGCTTGAGAAAGAAATTATTTCTATAAGAAATCAAACATTCAAGATAGCCTTCTACTCTAGTTTTTGCTGAAATGCAAGGAGGAACCCAACAAGAGAAAGAGTACATCAGACCCCACTTTCAGAAAAGTCATTTAAAAACTGGCTTTTAGTAAATGCTGCAGTTCAGTACAGCACCAACAAACAAAAAAAACAGACTTGATTTAAAGGCAGGGTTGGCAGTCCTGAAAAACTAGCATGAATTTGAATGTGGCACCCCCCCCTTCTAACTCCTCCAAAGCAACGCCCCCGCTCCCATGCATGAGCGCCGCTAATTCGCGACTTTGATTGTGAATCACTGAAAGACAGACTCAGAACATCATTTTATGTTTTGCACTACGTCGTGTCATGTCTCACTTAGAAGTAAGGAAACACCAAAACGTTGAAACAAAAAGCTTAAAGACAAATAGACAAATGTGACTTTTGTTAGCACACACAACTGCCATGCTAGCATTATCCACTTTTACCGGTGACACGATTTTGGGTGTAAAGCTATGTTACAAATAGTTCATGTACATTTTCTCTAGGACTTACTAAATATCACAATTATTTTTGCTTGTCAGAGTCCCTGTGGTGAGCGCTTTATAGGGGCCATTAATACGACAATGGTTTTAGGGTGAAACGCAAACGGTTTGTTGCGTTTCAGCAAACCTAAAACGCAAACTTTTGAAAACGGCCTCCAGAGTGGGATTTTTCTGAAACGCTGCGGACATCATTGTCGTGTAAACAGTAAGCCGATGTTGTCAGTAGAAACGATGACGTCACACTCAGCTTCGCGCGCGCGCATACAACAGGACAACAGTACCGAACTACCGTGTTGTACTTGTACTACTCAATCTACTGTATCTGCTGACTGTCTTTCAACAAAATGTGCATCTGTTGCTCCACTTTTTGACTTAGTATTCCTCATTGCACCAGATGACCAGCTCAACTCTACTTCGGTGGTGATCCCACAAAAGCGGCTTCTCGACAAGACAGTTATAGCACCACCTATAGGCCTGGGATGCTCACTACAGCGTTTTCAGCCCCTCAGCGTTTCCGTGTACGCAAATTTTTTTTTTCCACTGCGTTTTAGCATTTTCAGATGAAACGCTGTCGTGTAAACGGGGCCTGGACTCAGATCCAGACTATACAGCCCAGAGCCAAGTACCTCATCGGGTCAGAGGGAACAGGCCTGGGGTCGAGCGAGAGGGGAAGTAGTTAGAGGCAGGGGAACAGAAAAAGAAAAGAAAGCCTCTGTCTTGTCTTTTTTCCTCCGCTCTGTTTAACCGGAGGAGCAGTTACCAGTAATCAGGGTATGGGTAGTTTCTCTGCCATTCTTCTGCTGAGTGCGAACCTGTACACCGCTAAACCTGGGAACACGCAGTCTAGTCGGGAGCAGTGAGCGCTGGTGAAACGTAAGCGCAGGAGGAGGGCAAAACGGCAGGACGGGATATGATTGGCTTAACAGATTGGATCCTAATTGATGTGATTGGCTGATGTTTTTCTGCTGTAGATAGCGGATATTATTCACTCTCATTTAAGAACATCCATCATTTTAACCAGTATAACAAAAAGTGTACCTAAATCGAACTACCAATTATACCTTTGAGATGAGTATTTGTTAGAATTTATTTTTCTAAACTTAACATAAAAGAATGAGTTCAGTTGGAGAGTTTACAAGGTTTCCACAATACAAAGAGTGTTCTTTAATTATTTGGTTATGTTTTAGCTAAAGGTAAACTTTGGGATTTTAATGTCTGGATTTGTAGACACAGTACAAAACTTGGTAGAGTGGGGACTGACTTGCAGAACAGGGCTTAGGACCGACTGCTTTGGGGGTTAAATTCTTTGTATACCCTATTTAGCCCCTTAGCTTAGCCAGCACCTTATACTTAATAATAGTCAAAGAGTTTATACGGTTGGTGTGAGGCAGTAAAAGCATCTCTGTTTGTGTTAGTTGTTGGTTATGGCTGAGTGTAGTATCTTACTTGCACTGAGGCAGCAGCGTGCGAGTATCCACTGAACACTGTCCATTAGTGCAGTAGTCCAAACAAGTGAAACAGCTGGGCTGGATCTGGCCATTAGGACAGCTACACACATACACACACACACACACACACACGCAAACATATGTGTAAACATGCACAGATTGATACCGGCCCTGCCCACTTTGAGTGAGCGGTTCAAACCAGATCTTAACAAATATTTAAGAGTCAAAGTGCATGTTCCAGTGTCAACTTACCTGCAGGAAACTTTGCTGGAGGACGACGTTAAACATTTGCCTGTTCCGCAGAACTGACATTTGTCGAGCTCACACATGTGTCCGATAAACTGAGAGGGGCAACGACAGATTTTGGTGCCGTTGGAGGTTTGTAAGCAGGTGCCACCGTTGTAACAGAAACCTTCACATGCACCTAAGAACAGGAAATGAGATATGTGAGGAATGTTAAGATCTGCAGAGAAAATCAAATATTTTTCCACAGATCATAAAACATATTCAGAGCAAAAGAATTTAAAAATTGTTGAATAAATAAACAATCTGTCTATTTTCCCAATAGTCTGTGTTCAGGATCTAACACTCACTGTACTGGCACTGGTCTCCACTGTACTCAGAGGGGCAGCTACAGGTTGGCTGGTTGCCCATGTTGACGAAGCAGTTGCCTCCATTCATGCAGTAGTCTTGACAAGTTTGATGGTTGCAGTTTGGTCCCGTGAAGCCCTTTGGACATCGGCAGGTTGGAGCACCTGAGCCACAAGGGAGATGTTAATCAGAGGCAGGATGGTATTTAAACTGCACCGTAAGGGCCAGCGAGCCAGGAGCCAGTCTGGGCAGAGTGCTTTATGACATGGTAATGACTGCCCTCGTACCTGTGGGAGAAGCAGTGCATATGCCCCCGTTCTTGCAGTAGTCCCTGCACTGATTGATCTCACACCTCTCTCCGGTGTAGCTGGGCTGGCATCGACACTTGGCCACCTGACGAGCGTTTAGGAAGCAGCTCCCGCCGTTCTGACACTGAATTTCACAGGGTCCTGAGGGGGGAGCTGTGGAAGAGTAACCCATCATGAACAAAAATCTTTGTATGCTTCATCTAAAAGTAAGGCTATTCAGATAAACATCATAGAGATTAAAGTTCTACTCAGCCCCTGTGCGTACATATCATGTAATTGTTCATGCAGACTTACAGAATGGCGACTGGGTCGGGCTTGGTCTCTCTGCACATGTGCCGTTGTCTGCCACATAGTTGTTGGGGCAGGTGCACACTGGTCCACTGGGGCTGAGAAGACACAGCCACTCACATTTCTTCCTGTCACATGGGTTTGTCACTAATGCACAGAGAGACATAAGACAGGTGAGGAAAAACTGAATGAAATATATGACAACACAAAATCATAATATATACCACTTTATCTTGTTCGGCGTTTATGTTTATATTTGTAAGCTTGCACCCATCAATTAACAACCATCATGCTGGTCCCCAGTAGTCAGATTTTTCTAGTGTTTTAATATTTAGGCAATCAGGGTTTTTATTGTTTATTTAACTGGATTTAGTGTTTTAGCATTTTATGCATTAGCCTGAATACTATCTGCAATGGCTGACTGAATTCTGTGTCGTCTGTTTTTTTTTGTCCTCTGTTTACAGTTCTTACAGTTGTTGCTGCTCTGCTCTGCATTTCATTGGCCTTCAGGGACAAATAAAGTTTTTTAAATTGAATTAATATTTCTCACGAGAGACGTCGACACTCACTCTCTGGCTGCTTGTAGCGGTGGTAGAGGACGATGTCAGTTGCATGATTGATGCCTGTGGTGAGGTTCTCCATGGAGCCCTTTCCAAACTTGTTGACCCGGAAGACAATATTATTAATATATGTGACGCCATATATGTAGTCCTCAAAGATGTCTATGCTGAATGGATGGAGCAGGTCTAGAGGAAATAGAAAAGAATAGGTAAAAATGGGTAAAAGGAACAAAGATCTTACTTAATAAACTTTTCATTTTTATTTTTTTAATGCAAAAGTAACCCAACTGTTTTTGATGCCTGAGGCAGCGATGACAGGATCAGAGCCATCCAGACGAACACTGCCAATCACAGAGAGTTTAGCATCCGACCAGTAGAGGCGCTCATTGAAGTAGTCCACAGCCAAACCTGAAGAGATAGAATGATGATTAAAAAATGCACTATGTAGGAAAGAAGAGGGACATTTCGGTCATTTGGGGTTCAATCATCAGACCTAAATGCAGTACTAACCTGTGGGCCACTGGATGTTCTCATGAACCAGAGTCTGTCTCAGAGTCCCGTCCATAGAAGCAGTCTCTATCTTGGGGTGGTTGCCCCAGTCCGCCCAATACATAGTACTAAGAGAAAGAAGAGATGAAGGATACAGTTACAGAGCAAAATAACAACAAAATTAACCTGAAACAAAAAGTTCATCCTTCTCTCACCCTCTCTGTGGATCCACAACGATGGCGTAAGGCTCATCTATCATGCCAGAGATGAGGGTCTTGCAATGCTGGCCAGACATCTGAGCCACTTCAATAACATCTCTGCCAGAGTCAGTCCAGTAAAGGTTACCAGCCACCCAGTCCACTGCGATACCACGAGGCATCTTCAGCTCTTTGATCTGGTTACAAATACAACAACCTCTTCATCACACCTCATTAAAAGTATACACACACACACACACACACACACTATATACACTCCTAAATGCTTCTCCATCCATCAGTGATTACCTGCAAGTTGGTGATCCTGCCCTCACTCTGTCGACGATTACGGTGAGGGTTGGAGGAGGGCGGTAATGTGGACTGTCCTGGGAGTTCATAGGAAGAGATGCGACCGGTGTGCCAGTTGGTCCAGAAGATACGGTTAGACTTGATGTGCAGATCCATCGCATCAATACGCACGCTAGCATCCCCCTGGAAGGTCTGCTCATAGCGCCAGTTTGGCATGCCGGGGTCCAGGCTGCGGATTTCATTGTCATCAGCAATGTAGAGAATCTGTCGACTGCTGTTCATGCCTGGAAGGAAAATAGAAAAAAATCACAAAAATTGCCTTTTAGATTCAAATCAAAGATTGTTGTGGGATCTAAACAAAAGTTTGATAGTAGACTAATAACAGTTGCAGTGCTTTCTACTCACTGTCAGCCTTGCAGGTGTCATTGATCCTGGTGAAGTACTTGTAGCAGCTGCATTTGTGGGAACCTTTGGTGTTGTTGCAAATGTGGGAACACACGCCAAACTGTGCACACTCATTCTTGTCTAAAAAACAGAGAAGCAACAAAGAACATAATAAGCAAAAAAATTAATATCTTGTCTCTACAGACTGAAATCATGTAGTGTGTTGTTTCACATCAGGTGAAGTATTCTGTACCTCCACAGGTGTGGTGTCCTATTTTCTGGAAGCCAGGTTTACAGGAGCAGAAGGAATCTGTGCCATTTGTGACACAATGAGCCTCGCTTCCATCACCGCACTGTGTCCTGTTACTCCTGCAGTCGTTTAGTTTGGTGTCTGAACAAAATGTAAGGCAGTCATGAGTCAGTGGATCGAAAATGAAACAGATTCTGCTGATGCTTGACATTTAAAACCTCAGATCTGTGGTTAGCTTTGATAAAGGATGAGGTCTTTATTCAGGTACCTGTCTTGCAGTTGATCTCATCAGAGCCGTAGTCCTCGCAGTCATTAAAGAAGTTACAGCGCAGGCTGGAGCTGATGCATCTCCCATTGGCACACAAAAACTCATCCTTCTCACAAGTGGGAACAGCTGGAGGAGTCTCTGTAGACACCAAACACACAGACACACTCAGTCAAAGTCTGGAGAGGAGAGGATTTCTATTACTGACTGAAAGATGCTTCAACTTACGGCAGTCCAGCTCATCTGAATTGTCGCCGCAGTTGTTAACACCATCACATCTCTTTGATACTTGCAGACACACACGGTCGTTTTGGCAGCGGAAAGCTCTGGTAGGAGGACACTGGAACTTCCCTGAGAGACAAGAAAAGAGACACAAAAAAGGAGAAAGGGGATAAGGAAAAAGAAAAACAGGTCAGGGCGTCGGGTGAAGACTAACTTTCAAATCGTGTGTGAGCGACAGAAGTGGACTCACTGCACTCTTCAGGATTCTCATCTGAGTTATCCCCACAGTCGTCCTCCCCATCACACTTCCAGGCGAGCGGCTTACACAAAGTGTTGTTACACTGGAACTCATCCAGAGGGCAGTGACGCCCAGCTGAGGAGGACAGGAAGAAACAGAGAGAGATTTTTACCCTTGGTGTACTTTGAATGAAGCCTAATGAGGATTTTTGGGGTTCTATGTGAGACCCATCACAGTTACACAGCTTCGTCTTATTCCAATGAACAATTCATCTTCTTTTATTATACGAGGTATAGGTAAACGGTAAAATAAACAGGTACAGATATGCAAAACGGAATATTACCTGCACTACCGCAGTTCTCTTCATCGCTACCGTCCATGCAGTCGGGGTCAGCATCGCACCGCCAGCGTATAGGAATACAGTGTCCGTTCTTACACTGGAACTGGTCGCTGTCACACTTCAAATCACAGCCATGCTGAAGAAACATAAAGGCAAGAAGCAACAGAGAATCAGCTTTTACAATTAAAACCAAAATCAAACACAAAAATTTGCTTTCTTTCGCAATATAACATTATTTCTGTTATAGTTATTCTATCATTAGTGTTTTTCATTAAGGAAACCAAAAAGTTTGAGTGTCTGCACCTCATCAGATCCATCAGCACAGTCATGGTCTCCATCGCACTTCCACCTCCCGGCAATACAGCGGCCATTTGTGCAGGCAAACTCACTTTCTGAGCATTGTCGAGGCACTGGAGGAAGACAGATGGGGCTCAGGTTAGCTATAAGACCAGTAAACACCATTAAGAGTGATCTACGTCTACATCAGCCCACAGCACAGAGCACGGAGCAAGGATTGAATAACCGCAGGAGACAACAGTGTACAAAGTGACTTGAGGGAATAAAAGCAACTCAACAGCTTTTTATTTAATTTTTGTTGACATATCTAATGTGACTTTTTCTGTATATCTCAAAAATACATCGTTTTTTCATTAATTTAAATGAACACTTAAAATCACATCTCAAGCAGTGGCGGCTGGTTTTAAAAAGCAAACAATACAACACTCTTACAGTTGTGCCAAAGTTTAAAAGTGAAGAAGACGCAGCAATGAAAGAGTTTTTAATGTATGAAGGTGGAATGACTCACCTCTGTACGCCAACGGGACAGTATGAAATGAAACAAACATCAGATGAGGTGAAATGCATCAGAAATGACAGTAAATGGATGTTAGCACGGCTTAGTAGCTCAGGTGATGTGAGTACGGTAAGAAAGACAAGGCTGAGGAGAGTAAGTGACGCAGAACAAGGTTAGGTCACAGATGTGGAAGATATTTCCACGCAGAAAGAAGCACTTACTACACTTGTCCTCATCCGAGTTGTCCCCGCAGTCGTTGTCGTAATCACACTGCCAGCGGCCTGGGACGCAACGGTTGTTCTTGCATCTGAACTGATACGGCTCACAGGTCCTCTCAGCTGTACGGGTCACAGAAAATGTTACCATTGGTTAAATGAGGGCAGTAAAAGCTGAATCCATGATTGCAGTTTGGGATTAATGGGTCTAGAAATACTCTGGAGAGTGTGTGTGTGACTGCTCTTAAAGGAGAGCTATCCCTACCGCACTCCTCCTTCGGTTCATCTGACGCGTCTCCACAGTCATCTTCACCGTCACACTTCCAGCGAGCAGGGATGCAGCGTCCTGAGTCTTTACAACGGAATTCGTCCACGCCGCAGGTCATCTGGGCTGGAGAGAGAAACGTACAAGGGACAGTCACATCCGTAACTGGCAAAAACAAGTGTAAGAACGGACTAAGAGTTAAAGATAAAATAGTGAACTTACTGCAGTTAGCTGGTTCATCGGAGCCATCCACACAATCATTGTCACGGTCGCACACCCAGACGCGAGGTATGCAGCGTTTGGTGATGGCACACTGGAACTGGGTTGGTGCACACGTGACCTCAGCTACAGGAGAGGAGATTTAAACTTACTGTGAGATATTAAACATGAGTGTGAGAGAAAAGCACAGAGCTCTACATGAACTACAGGTTGTTAACAAGTTTCTACTCACGACAGTCTTTCTCGTCCTCTCCTTCCCCACAGTTGTCCTGGCCGTTACAGCGGAAGATGCCCGGGATGCAGCGGCTCGGGTGGGAACACTTGAATTGGCTTGGCAGGCAAACGTGAATATCTGCAGCACAATTACAGTTAAACAAATTTGTTGCTTGTTTCTCTCAGTACATAACAAAGTGCTGATGAAAGTACACACAACAATAAAATAGGGCCTGAATGCTGGTTTTATGACGCATAGGATAATTAAAAGCAACAATAAAAAATAGACGTACCACAGTTGGCTTCGTCTGAGTTGTCCTGGCAGTCATTGTCGCCATCACAGATGTACGCAGGGTTGGTGCAGATGCCCGTGCTGCACTGAAACTGTCCTGGCCTGCATTTGAAATCAGCTGTCGAAGAAAAAAAACTATTTAGGAGCACACCCAATTTGCACTACAATATCAAGATGAAAGCTCATCAGATGATAGCATGTGACAGGTATGACACGATATCTGGTAATTATTGTTCTTCAACACTCACGGCAGTCTGCTGGCTCATCAGATCGATCACCGCAGTCATCCTCTGTGTCACATTTCCACCAGAAAGGAATGCACTTGTCATTCTTGCACACAAACTGAAGCAGGATGAGACAAATAAATCACATTATTGATACAGCATATTACCAGAGCTCCTCTGCTTCAGTGCTGTTGACAGAGAGGGAGCTGCCTGCTGCAGACGAGAGCAGCCTGCCAGCTGTCGGTTTGCACTCAAAAGGTTTGAGTGGTTCATCAAACAACTCAGTGAAGTATAGAGATATGAAAATCAACATTATACTGGCGATGACTTTTATGTTGGCACAGCCTCCTTACCTGGCTGGCTGTACAGTTGGACATGCAAGTGCGCTGATCATTGGCCAGGTAGAAGTTAGTGGGGCAGGCGCACTTGTAGCCTCCTCCAGGGGAGAGGAGGCAGAGGTTGCTGCAGCCGCCGTTGTTCGTCTGGCAAGGATGGTTTTGCACTAAAAATGACAGATTTGTTTTATTTATGGTATGTTACAGTTTAATGATGGGTTAAATTTCATGTTTAGACTTTCCATACAACCCAAACATGGTGGCATTGTGTATATGATGAAGACTGAACACAGTGTATGTCTCATACACTTCATTTCTTAAACTTCTACTCATCCATGAACACATGCTCCCTTTAAAAAATGAAAAACACACTGACTCATCATATTTGTAGGACAATAGACACATAGTGGTTGTGTCCTTCTTCAGTGTTTTGTGCATTACATTTATTTATTTCATTTTTGAAAGATGTTATTGTAAAGTTTTGAAATGTGTGTTGTATGTTTTTATTTCTCTTTCCAAAATGTGATTGTTTGTACACACTGTGATGCATTCTTGTTAATTTAGATGTATATATCAAAAGGTACCATGTTTAGGTACCAAAACACATTCTTGTGACTGTGAGGGAGTGGAAGAGTAGGCGATTTTCCATGCTGGACATGAACACAACATTTCAAGGTTATATATTGAAGAATATATTTGTTAAATTGTAAAGAAATTATATTATATAATTAAACAAATTGATATTTTTTTACCACATAAACAAAAAAGTACTGAAAATCGGTACCGTTGAGTACCCCGATTGGCAGGTACCAGGCATCGATACCGTATCGTTTCAAATGTGAAAGACACCCATCCCTACTTGCAAATATGTTTGTTTTTAGTCTGGACCCCAGGAAGACTATCTGTGCTCCAGGGTACAGCTAATGGGGATCCAAATTAAACAAACAAATAAACAAATAAACAAATAAAACGTGTGTATTACCCTCAGGCTGGCGGTATGGATGGTAAATGTGGACGTCCATGGGCCGATGCAGCGTGCTGATTAAGGTGGTCTTGTTGGTACCAAGAGTCTTATGAGCTCTGTTGATGGACTTTGTCTCCCAGTCAGTCCAGTAGATGTACTCTTCAAACAGAGTCATGGCGAAGATGTGTGGGATGTCCTGGCTGAGGACTATAAATAAACAAGCAGAGTGGTCAGAGGCTGCGAGCCTGTTACACAGAAAGCTACTCACACACTACGAATCAGACTCAATCTACAAAATGCTCCTTGACAGTTGATGCTTAAATTATGGTATGCACAATAATGTAATACAAGGTTTGAAGCTTAACTGTGGCTAGAGTACAGGAGAAATGATGCCTCTGTTTCCCACTGCGAAACTCACACATTTAATGTAAAACAGAGGTGGGGTGGGCCGCACAGCCACAGTGGCTCCACTAATCTGTGTGTTATGTAATGGGCTCTATGCCTCATTAGGCTTTACACACTAATTGCCCTTTTTCTGCTCGCATATACCTCATTTCATGTGTTTGCCTCAAGTATTTGAGACCAGAGGGCAATACAAACTCAACATTAGTTTCTGCTGTTAGTGCACATATGTGATGTAGCACAGGTTCAAAACATCTCATCATGAGTGCATGAGGTTTTGATAAGTGAAGGGCTCTGAATAGTGACAGTATGGCTACGATTTAACAGGTGAAGAGTTGATATATGTGAGGCTAAACTGTGATATAAGTTAGAATAACACGAGGCTCCCTTTGGTCAAACTTTATCTTAAACAAACAGACCCAGTCTTTGTCAGCAAACACACACAAGCCCACTCTGGTGTTTGAACTGTTTATGTATTAGTGACCAGGGTGTCTCCCTAGACACACAACTGATATTCCACACAAAAAAAGGTAATAAAGAATCTATGATTCTCTAAAATGTATTGAAATTAATGTTGATACCTGTGAGTTAGCTCCTAAACTTGCTCCCATTAGCATTGTTTTCCTGTAGTGTCTGTTAAACCTCACTTATGCCCTTCAACACGTGATTTGGCTGGGTTGTTCAATTGCAGCATACACCCACAATTTCACATCTCGTACATTCTTGATCCAGGGAATGACGAGATGTCACAACTCTCTCAGTGTTTGGCAGAGCTCAGCGAATGAGAAGAACTCAACAGAAACGCCCGCTGCGTTTCAGAATTCCTTTGCACGCTTGGTTAGCTGACAATATCAACTATTGTAGCAAGTTTGTGAACAACTGAGTGCTATGCGGACTTCATACAGGCCTGAGGCCTCACTCATCAGAACAATCTCTCCCATTCAGGGTTTCAGGACTCCAGTGCAGCGGACTACAATCTGACCTGCCTGCTTATGCTTGAGTGGACCCTAAACAAGCAAGTGTACGTGTCCACAAAGAGAGGAAACTCATTCAGACAGCTGACAAGCTCATTAGTCCATCACACTACGAATGTGAGCCACTACAAAACAAACTAGTTTTGAGACTCGCTCCCTTGTTTCAATGGCAGTGTTGTTATTTATTTCTATTAGTAAAAGCATGAGAAGTGTGAAACTCACAAGTGTGTAAAAGTGTTGAAAAAAAAGCGTGTGTGTGTGTTTTTAAATTACCCGTGTGTCTGTTGGAGCCATCCAGGCTGGCAAACTCAATGTAGTCCTCCCGGGCATCAGCCCAGTATATACGGTTGTTAATGAAATCAAGGGTGAGTCCATTGGGCCATGTGATCTTATCCTCTACGATGACACTCCTGTTGGTACCGTCCATCCCAATTCGCCCAATGTGAGGATTGTCGCCCCAGTCTGACCAGTACAGGTACCTAACCAGTGGTGGAGGAAATCATGTTCAGTTTCAAACACAGCTTAACGTTTTCATCCAAATAACAGAATTTCTCAGTGTAAGCTCCTCTTCTTACCCGTAGCGTACATCCAGAGCCACAGCACGAGGTTCCCTCAGGCCACTGTTGACAAGCACTGTTCTGTAGGCTCCATTGAGTTTTGACACCTCGATAGTATCTCGGCCTTTGTCACACCAGTACAAGTTCCCACCAACCCAATCCACTGCCAGGCCATCTGGGTTACTCAGGGAAGTCCGGTGCAAAACCTGCCAGTCAGTCATAGGATTGCATTTTTTTAATTTGAGGTCACAGACTCGCACATCTGATGCATATACCCTGGTTTTTATTTTGACTACATGGGATGTGACTGTGAGAGGAAAGAGTAGCCTGATAATTAACTCTCTAAGTAGGATCTGATTTTTTTTGTATTTTCAGTCTGTATTTTAGCTTAGGGAAGACAACAAGTCAGCATATCTAAAAAAAAATTATAAACCAACAACAGCCATAGTTTAACTGTAATTCAACACAGCTGCATTATAAAAATAAATAACCGCATGCCGTGTTGGCCTAGCCGCTAATTGCCTGCCCGATATGCAGAGACTACGGTTTTTGCAATGAGCATTGCAGGTTTGGTTCAACAAGCAGCTCTTTGCTGCATGTCATCATTTCCCATTCTTTCTCCCAGTTTCCTACTCTGTGCGCTGTTCTGTCCTCTCAGTGAAGGCACGAAAGCCCCAAAATAAAAGTTTAAACCAAAATCAAACACTGTGAAGCAAATCTATCTTATTTAGAATATTCTGCAGAGGTGCCTCTCTGCTTTTATTAGGGAGCTAAGCATAACACATTCACACAGTTAGGAGTTTTTAGGCAGGTTCCAGTTTTTGATCTGACTTTTTTCCCTCCTTTTTTTCCACATCAAATAAGTAAATATGAAAAATGATGCTGTCAAATTTCATTTTCAGCTGCTGAACTTTTCTTCTAAATGATTTTATTTTGCTAAGTTATCAGTTTCAAACACAAAGGGTCACGAATTTGGATCAGATTTAGATAATGAGGCATGTTTCTGCAGTAACAGTAGTTTTTAAAATAATTAAAGCTCAAATTTCTAAACTTGTTTCCTAACTGACCTCCATGTTGCTGCCGTTCATACGCATGCGTCGGATCATGCTGCCCTGAGTGGTCACATCTGTCCAGTAAATCATCTGCTCTGCATAGTGGAAGTCCAGAGCCACTGCATTGTTTAGACCCTGAAATAAATGTTAGATGCAATGTTGGAGAGGTCAGAGTGAAGAATTCATCTTTTTACATTTGATCAGGTCAAACTGAGCATCAGTGCCCCACCTGTTTTATAAGAGTGTAGTTGGAACCGTCCAGGTTGAGCTTTCTCAGGTAGTATCGGTTAGCAAAGATCAAGTATGGCTCCTCTTCTAAACAAACCAGACAGAGAACATATGTATGAGGTTTGAAACGGCTTTGAGAAAACAGCAGAATCTAAAACACACACAAGCATGACTTACCCGACGTGGACTTGCAGATGGTGGGGTCATTGGGGCTGACTTCAAAGCCGTCCACGCAGAGACAGTGGAAGCTGCCGTGTGTGTTGATACAGACCTGAGAGCAGGGGTAGGTGGTTGTGCACTCGTCTATGTCCACACAGGACTTACCGTCCCGCTTAAGCTGGAAACCAGGGTGACACCTGCACTGAAGGGGCCAAGAGGACAAGAGAAACGTCAAAGTCATGCAGCCAGCAGCTTCTGGCTCTGCTGATACAAAACCCTGTCGGTCAACCTGGTAGATACTTTTTCCTTTTTCGAAAAGCTGTGGCATAAAGATTATCTTATTTTATACAAGAAAAGAAAGCGTGTTAATGATTTCTTTTAACCAGATTGAGCTCACTCTTTATATCAGTTTTTGGGAAAAGCTTGAACGAACACTGTCACACAACCAAATTGACCCCTTCAACAATTTCCAAGTTAACAAAGCTGGAAATTTTACAGAGATCCATAAAACCAGGGCAAATCTGTGAGAATGAAGTTATAGCTCATTACTGACTTAATCTGCTACACACTCTTCGCCCCCATCCACCCACTTTAAGTGAACTCTCTTGGTGTGCAAATTGTTCCTTATCATTTTCAAATGAAGCTCCAACCACAGCCGCAACACCACAAACATGGGAGTTCACTCAGAGTTCACGCTGTTCTAAAACAAGCCTCCCACTTTCACAAAAGAAAGCCAACACATGTTTCTGACTTATATAACAGCATGCCTGAAGAAAGTCGTTCTCAGCCCTATTACTTCAATTCCTCTTCCACTCATCATCAACAGCATGCACCACATTTGTCTGAGGTAACTCTGAGCCTGCTGGGCATTGAACTCCTTGGCCAAATAAAGCAAGCGCATGAAGCAACCTGATTTGCTGGAGTTGCTCTCGTAAAACAAAAACAAAAGCAGTAAAAAGAAATGGATGGCTTACCTTGAAGCCAATCTTGAGGTCATCACAGAGCTGCGAGCAGCCACTCAGCTTACTGTTGAGACACTCGTTGATGAAGCAGTTGAGTTCATCGGAGCCGTCTCCACAGTCGTCGTTGCGGTCGCACAGCAGAGTCTCGTTCAAACACTTCCCGTTACGGCACATGAAGGCTGACTCATTGCAAATCCTCTCTGAATTCACACACAAATGTCATTTGATATTAGTGTCACTGAGAAGCAGGGTGACCTTTCTGAGCAATTCGTTTCTCATATGATTTATAATGTATGAAAGAAAAAGAACTGAGGGGAATAAATGGTGTTTAAAATGCTCCACCTGAGTCGGTGCAGCGAGGGTTTTTGGGAGCTTCATCAGAGCGATCCTGACAGTCAAACTCTCCATCACACTCCCATTTCTTCTGGTTAAGGCAGCGGCCGTTGGCACAGCGAAACTCTTCTGGACCACATGTTGGGTACTCTACACCAGGACAAGAGTGAGTTTGTCATCAACCACCACTTCAAGTGACAACACATACTTCCCCCACCACCTTTTCAACAGTAAGAACGGTCTTTTTGTGCTTTCTGCGTTTCTCTTCTAGGACCACACTCACCACATTCGGGGGATTCATCTGAGCCATCAGAGCAGTCGATGTCATGGTCACACACAAAGTGCTTGGGGATACACTGTCTGTTCTGGCACATGAACTCATTCTCGTCACAAGTGCTGTTGGTGTACACTGGAAAAAGACAAAATCACACTATATCAAACAGACATTGGACTTTATTTCTGGAGTTTCTTCTTTTTTAAACTTTTTTTTAACACAAAGGAAACAGAGTTTCCGTCAGGTTGTTATGTAATTTCATCCCACTCACTGCAGCCAGCCTTAACACTCTCATCTGCTCCATCAGGACAGTCCTTGTCTCCATCACACTTCCATCGCTGAGGCACACACATGTGGGAGCCGGGGCACTGGAAAGCCTCAGGACTGCAGGTCTTTGACTCTGGGACATTATGGGAAAGTTACACGATGATACAACATCAGGAAATCTTATGCATGGAGTCCAATGGGTGTGGGAAAAAAGTACTATTAGGTTGGGGAGTGAAAGAAATACGTCACATACTGCATTTCTGGTCCTCGTCTGAACCATCTCCACAGTCATCAGAGCCGTCACACACCCAGTGGCTGGAAATACAGCGGTGGTTCCCACATTCAAACTGGGTGGATGTACAAAACTTGTCTGCAAGCAATGGCAAAGAAAGCTAAGCACTTTGGAGAAATTGCTTAATTTACCGTAACTGTAAGCCATGTTTTTCCATGTGCAGTGGGAAACCCAAAGAAAAACAGTCTGTTTTTTCTGGCATGCTTTGTGTTTTCTATAAATAAAAGTATTAGAGGATAACTCTGTAGCAGACTGACCACAGTGCGTCTCATCTGCTCCGTTCTCACAGTCGTTCTCCTTATCACAGGTCCAGCTCATAGGAATGCAGCGACCGCTGGGACAGGCAAAGAAGTTGACGGGACATTTCAGCTTCCTCTTATCTGTAGAACAGCAGAAAAACAAGTCATAAAATGTTTGGCAGGTTTTTTTTTTTTTAAAGAAAATTTAAAGTCAGTTGGAAAGGGAAAAAAGAACCAAACCTGGGCAGTTTCTCTCATCTGAGAAGTCTCCGCAGTCATTGTTTCCATCACACACCCATGAGGACAGATAACACAGAGTTGTCTTCTCGCAGCTCTGGAAGGACGCTCCTTTGACTCCCAGACGGAAGAAACGGGAGCAATCGGTGGGCTCTGAGTGTTTGGGAAAATAAAAAAAATATGAAACACTTTCTCTAAAATTATCTACAAGGGCACATTAAGTTGGTGAATGAAGAATCATTACTCACGGCAGTTCATTTCATCACTAGCATCTTCACAGTTGACCACCTGGTCACAGCGGCTGTAGTTTGATATACAGCTGCCATCTTTGCACTGGAACTCTCCTGGTTTGCACAACGTCACTAGAGGAGGAAGAGGAGATTTTACCCTTACAGGAGAATACTTTCCCCTTCGCTTTATCAACTTTGCATAAACTGAATTCTTAAAGCATTTCACTGGACTAACAAGTACAATAAAATACAAGCAAAGCAGAGAAACCCAGGAGATGAGGTCCTGATACACTCAACAATATACTTCAGAAGCAGTTTGTCCATTAGCTACAGATATAAATCAATCACACATAACTTACTGTTGCATGGCAGTTCATCTGAGTGGTCACCACAGTCATCCGTGCCGTCACACCAGAACTGGTGGCCGATACACCGACCATTGATGCAGCGTCTGTAGCCTTTCTTGCAAAGTCGATTGGCTACAAAGGAGCAGAAGCTGATTAGAGGATGTTCAGGAAAAAAAAGTGTACTTTGCAAAAATAACTGATGCCAAGCTTCATTTTAAATTCTTCTACCCACTCTTTCTTAATCTTAAGGTGGTTTTTATATCTGTACACTCATTCTTGACCGCTTTGACCATCAGTTAGTTATACCCAAATGATGAAACATGACTGCTGATCCGTGACAGCTCAATGCACACTAATTAATATCTCTGTAAAAAAAACTCACAACAGTATGACTGCTTCTCATCAGACTTGTCCTTGCAGTGGGCCATGCCATCACAGGTCAGGCTGTAGTTGATACAGTCCCCGTTTCCACACTCAAAGTCATCCACGCTTCCACACGACACGTTGAGAGCTGGGGAAGCACATTTGAAATTCATCAACCGTTTCATCAGGGAGATGTTTTGAGCAATTATAAGACTGAAGAGCCTCTCTCTCACAGGAGCAGGTGTTGTCTTCCAGAAGTTGTCTGTCGCCACGACAACTGCAGTTAACACGTCCGTCAGATGTGGGTAGACACAAGTCCTGGCAACCTCCGTTATTCACTCGGCAAGGAGAAAACTCACCTAAGGAACACATAACACAGTTTCTTTACAGATGATGTCGGATGTTATTTGTGCTTCATGCTAGCTTGTCCAAAACTGACTGATAGAAAACTAAGACATAGTTAATCTAATAATATGATTTTAGTTTTCTCTTGTAGAAAGATTCAGTTTGTACACATCTGAACCCAGGATGTTATTGTGAACCCTATAACATCTTTAAAGACATGCTAACAGCTCTATAAAATCACTGTAACAACCATAGACTGTAAAAAAAAATGGACGTCATCTTGATTAGCTTGAAGTGCTGTCGCTAGGAAAACTGCTCCCCCTGGTGGCTGGCGGCAGTATAAGTCAAAAAATGCAGCTCTCCAGTCATTCCAGATGGACCGTGGTCAAACTTTAAAACATTAATACACCCTGTAGAAATGTTTCTCATGCCTGATTGTTGTGGTGATTTGATGATATTATTTAGCTGCCTTGTATTCAAGTCCTCTTTTTTCAGACAAGTTTCGTTTACAGTTGCTATAAGAGGTTAAAAACGAGGTTTTATGTCATGTTTAATAATGATTGACAGCCGTCGTTCTTGTGTATTTTTTTCGGGGACTGTAAAATATGTCGGGAGGTAGAGTCAAGAAGTGATTAGACTCTTGAAAGAAAAAAATATATCATTTTTGTCACCGGGCTCCACTCAGTTTCTCCCAGAATCCCTCACAGTCTCTACTGTGCAGACTCTGGCTGCACAACTGCTACAATGGCTTCGCCTGTGACGGGGGGATTTTGGCTTCAAAACTGTACAATGATAAATGGTGGAGCCACACTGTCCACTCTTTATACAATCTATGGTAACAACTGGCAAACAACAGGCTGCAATGCCAGCAGGCTCTAGTGTTAAGTTTCATAAATGTAGACTGGACAAATGACCTGACCTGATGATGGCTTCAGAGAACTAATAAACAGAAACAATGTTTTCTCACGAGCAGGACATGCCTGTCCCAAAATTCATAGTAAATCAGGGCACCATGCTACTCAGAAAGTTAAAAGTCCATCTTTGGTGAACACAGTTAAAAGCAATCCTGAAAAATGCTTAGATAAGATGAGGCAGACAGCTCATCCTCACTCTACAGAGAGTCCTGTGACTAAGACTTACAGCTGTTGGTGTCATTAGCCACAGCAACAATTCCCATTGGCTGCTGAGGGATGTCAGCACGCAGCACCTTCATGTCTCCTCCTGTGTATTTGTCTGCTCTTAGGACTGCCCTCCTCACCCAGTCAGTCCAAAAGATGTAGTCTCCATACACAGCCAGGCCAAATGGATGCACAGGCTCATTTTTTAGCAAGACCTGAAGCACAAAGGTGAAGCTGTCATTGTACAGAACGGTGACATTTAAGTCATTGGAAAAAACGAAGGTTGAACTTACGTAACGGCTGCTCCCGTCATATTCACAGCGTTCAATCTTGTCCAACGTGGCATCAGAGAAGTAGAGTTTTTCTGCACGGTGGTCTATGGCCAGGCCATTAGGAGTTCTGATGTCACTGCCGATGATTATGAGAACATTGGCTCCATTCAGAGAAGCTCTCATGATGCTGGGAGCCTGCTCGTTCCAGTTGGTCCAGAACATGAGACTGTATGAGAACAAACAGAAAACATACAGTGATGTGCAGTGGGGGGTTTTCGATGTCCAGGTCCAGAGGTTACGACTGACTGATCTGTAATAAATCTACTATTTCACAAAACAACAGAGAGACTGTTTTGGAAGTTGGGACCAATACAGGGCTGACCACCAAGTTATGATATCAATCACTTACCTCTGACACTCGTCCAGCACAAAGGCTCTGGGGTGGTCTTCTCCAGACATAGTGACCACAGTGTCACGGTTATAGGCCACAGTACGGCTCTGGTCCACGGTGTGGCGAGTGATTGTTGAAGTTGTGTAACTCGTCCAGTAGAGAGTATCCCAACCACGGTGGTAAGCCAGGCCCTCAACTGACCCTACATCTGTACAACAGGGAGGAGAAGTTGGCCTGGATTAAGTTTTTTGGACTCAAAATGACTCGCTGACGATAGTTCTTTTACTTTTGTCATCCAGCCAAAATCTCCAGAGGAACACACGCTTTTAATTTAAGTTTTAAAACATCACCACTCAGGGGCGCAGCCTTAACGAGGACCTAAAGAGAGGACTCGGAACAATCAATGCAATAGTTTTACTGGTTGCCCCTCTGGTAAGTTTGGAAGAAATTATTTAAGAGGTTGTGTTTAGAGCCTTTAGGGTTATCCACACCTTCCCACATTAGTTCATGAAAGCTGAAACACTGTGAGGAAAAAAGGAAAAGGTTGAAACTGAAAAAAAAAAGAGTGAAATAGAAGTGGAACCACACTGAGCAGAGTATGCACCATGCCTGCTGTTCCTGGAGAGAGTTTAAAGAGTGCGTTTCATCCTGTCATTTCATGGCTGGCTGCCTGCACATACAAATACAGCTCCCTGTGGACACTCTCATTCATGGTCACTTCTTGTTCTGGGAAGAAAAACCGCCGCTGGAACAGCTTGAGTCACTTTAAGGAGATGAGCCAGGGTAAAGAAGTCAATTGTGAATGGCAAAGTTGAAGCAGCTGCTCTTGATAACCATCTTCCCTTTATCCTGGGAGCCCCCCTCATCCCCCTACTGAGTACAAACAGCAGGTTTAGTTTTTTATCTGTAGTGCCTACAGGTCATACAGTATCATGGAGAAGGGGGAAGCCACAGGCTCCAAGGTGTGCATCTGTCTAGTCTTGGTAACGGAAAACTACATTTATGACCACTTATGGCGAACAATAAAACCTGAACACTCCTCCTTACTGTTTGTTTTCACCTAAAAGTCGTAAATCCTCCTTTAACAGATGTTCCATGTGAGGGACTAAGAGCTATAACCAACCTAAATGTGAGACATTGTTGGGGTCAAAAACCTTAATGACCAAACTAAATGTTCCTTCAACACCAGAACACACACAGACACACGTGGTTGTATCAGTGTATTCATGTAATACAAATAGGAAAAATGTGCATCTAAGCAGCTGGCTGCGTCAATTAGAGAGGAGCACACAGTGGACAGAGATTAATAAAGATGGTTCAAGACAGTATTATGTAAGAAGATAGCACAACCCCCCCATCCCCTGCCTGCATCACCTCAGCAGGTCAATGTGCAACTGTGCAAACAGAGGAGGAAACCTGTTGGTTACGACCACTGCAAAGTCAGAACACAGCCTCGCTTTCAATCTACAGATCAGTATCATCATAGATGCAACATCTGGGAACTACTGCTTTCAAATTCACTATATTTTTCCTTCAACAATTCAAGATTTTGCTAATTGTACAGTATTTTCAACTACTGGAAACCTTCATCTTGGGAGTCTCTGAAGCAGTCTCCAAATGGATGCGATGCTTCAAGCCACAACGAGCACTTAACATCAAGTAGCATCGGCTGCTTTCAGTGTGGAATGTCCTTTAACAACCACTGGGATGAATTTATCCACTGTTGCCTGGTTTCAAGAAATCGATGCAGCCGCGGGAGAACAGCTGCTTCGACATCTCTCAGGTTTGACCCAGAGTGCTCTTCCTCGGATTACGAAGAACATGCTGATGCAGCCGAGGGAGTTATTGCAAGAGTGCTCTTTCAAAACATGCTCATATGGACACTTTTGAGCTTAACTGTGCAATAGAATGACATTTGTAGAAACCATTTTCTTGCTTTATATTGTTGTTTTTGCATTTCAAATTTACATCTTCAAACAAACCACAGATAAGCTGGTATCTACAGTTTATAACCTTGTTTCCTTCAAGAGCACAGATATTCAGTGTCAATGAAGTCAACAGACCACTATGATCATCACTGCTTAACTAACTGCTATAATTTTACGTGAACTTAATTGCGCGTGATCGCACCCTTGATTAACACAATAAGGACGTGAACTGGAGCCAAAGAGGCGATATGCGGTACTGCGACACTGTGTGAACATGCTGATGCTCTAATTTTACAGACCATTAGAGTAATTACTCAACGCACTTTGTTTTGAATGCATGGAGACCTCAGGGCAGCAAGTTAACACCAGCAGTCTTGGTCAACAGAACAGACAGGAGGAATCTCTGATCAGGGTCATAGTGCCCGTCCTGGATGGACTGATTCTGGTAACAGGCCTAGTTGGCCAAACCCTGGTCATCACCATTCTCACGGGCAGGAGGAGGAAAGAAAGTCAACCACCACATGGCACTGACACCCTGCTGCTTGCTCTGAGTGCAGCAGACCTGCTCCTGCTGCTCTGTCTGCCCTTCCACACCTCTGCCATCACTCTGGGCTTCTGGCCTTTTGGCAGCTTCCTCTGCAAAGCCATCAGCTTCCTGGGTGTAGCCTGCTCTGCTGCTTCAGTTTTTACTCTGGCGGCGCTGGCCGTGACACGTTACCTCACGGTGGTTCATCCCACCTGGGCATACAGGTTGAGGAGGCATCGACTCATAAAGCTGACAGTAGCTCTGCTCTGGGTCCCTGCCTCAGCATTAGCAGCACCACAGTTTGCCTTTCGCACAGTTACAGCGACCAGCTCTGTTTACTGCTTTGCCTTTCTGTCAGACTTCAGTCAGCTCGTCTACAGCATCGCCCTCTTCCTGTTTGGCTTCGCCCTCCCGCTGGGCATCATCATATTGATGTATGCCAAGATCTACTGTTTTCTGCAACATGCACGGCTGCTGGGGAACGCTCCCCAACTGGAGAAATACCAGAGCCAGGTCACTCACACTTCAGCTCTTTTGGTTCTTGTCTTCACTCTTCTCTGGCTGCCCTCCTATGCCCTCATGTTCTCTTTCATCGGAGGAACCGTAACAGGCTCGACTGGCTACAACACCGTCGCCATCCTAGCTCGACTGTTGGCATCCTCAGTAGCCGTGGTGAACCCTGTTCTGTATGGGCTGATGTCTCAGAAGTTCAGACAGGATTTATTAGAGCTGGGAAGAGAGCGCTGGGCATGGTGTAAAAGCTGTCTAATTGGCTGCCCTCATGTGATGAACAGAGACATGGTGCAGCCTTTTGAGCTGGATACAACCTCAGAAGGAGGCCAGAACTGACTAAACCCACAGCTGTCTCATAATGAATGCATTCACTTGACTCAAAGTGTTTGATACTAATATGTTAATGTACCTTGTTTGTATATTTTAGTATTTTATTCATCAAGTTAGTAAAAGTGTGAGTGATAATACACAATATTTGTGAATCTATTCCAAATTTGATGTATGTAATCTGGTTAAACTTTGAATATGTAACTGGAAATCTCATCCTTTTAATTTAAACAGCAAGAAGAACCACAGAGTAAAGAAAATGGCAAACTACAGTCATACATTATGCATGACTATGACTTGAAGTTGCAGTTCAATAACATGGGAATGGAAAGTTGTTTTCTGGTGATAACCACATGTAACCTGGGTGTAAACAACTCTGTTTGCAATAAATTCTGCAGTGGCAAATGAAAAACAAGCCTTTAGTTTCAAAACTGCTTCAACCTCTGATCTAAACCAATAAAGGAACTAACCTCATCCACATTATTTTTGTGTCTTTCACATAAAATGATGACTGTTTGAATATGACTTGTATAGCATAGCCTCGCTTTGGGCGAGGGCTGTTTCACCTGATGTGTACAATGGAGTTCAACAACCTACTTGTGAATCACTGAAAGTGGGATTTAAAATGACACTTCAGGCATGAAGCAAACACAAAGCTCAGAGTGAGTGGGTGTTTGTGTGTGCCAGTGTGTCTTCTCCAAGTGGCAACCCAAAGTGATGTCAGTCTCCTCTAGTTGAGCAGCTGCAGCTGTGTGTACGTTTACAGTGAATCCTCCCCAGTGCTTGTGTTGTCAAAATGTGTAATGATGGTTATTTACAGCGTCGAGTGGATGAAAGACAACATACAATTATTAATGGACAGAATGAAAGAAATGACACCAAAGGCAAACACAGCGATGTCAACATACAGAGGGGCGCTTGATTGGTTTATGGGAATATTTCCAATGACATCTGATTGATGTCCCAATACTTACTGTCAACCACGATCTTGCGGTCGGTGCCGTCATCATTGATCTGCTGAATGTTGCCAAAGTGGATGTCACTGAAGAAGATGCGGTTGGCTCCCTTCCCTCCACCGCCGTGGTAATCGAAGCTGAGGGCGATGACGTTCCTCATGTGCTCGGGGTCCTCAAAAGGCTTTATCGGAGCGTTGAGGTTTGTCTCATCCGACAGGTGGATGCTCTTCAGGATAGTACGCTCTGAATACAGCAGGTATCCGTCATAGTCACGACAACTGCGGTTATCCTCTGCCAGCATGCCGTGGGCGCATGCACAGGTGCGCTGTCCGTTGCCACGGTAAAGACACAGCTGTTCGCAGCCTCCGTTATCTTTGCAGACGTTGGTGCCTGAGAGGAAAAAGAAATAATCAGACTAGCTCAACGTTTGAAAGGCAGCCCAATGCTATGAAAATTGATTGCATTAGTGGTTTTTATGATGTTTCACACAATTACAAGATTTAGTAGAAAAAAACTCACATGTTTAGAGTTTGTGGTAAAGTATCAAAGTGTGTGATTCCTGTGTCTTCCTACCTTGCTGCCTCGCCCTGTTGAAAACCTTGATGTCTTTCAGCTGAACACCAATGCCTGTCCTGAGCTGCACAGCATCAGTGGCGTTGTCTTTGTTGCCTCTCTTGATGGAGCCATTGGCATGGGTTCTGAACAACAGACCACAACTCTGAGAGTCAGTTAACAGCACAATACCATGTTGAATCTCCTGTATGATGTGGTGGTTCAATGAACCAGTTTACGACTACACTGACCGGTCACTCCAGTAGATGTATTCCTCAAAAACAGACACAGCAAACATGTCCATGTTGTTGTTCGCCAGCACCAGCTCCCTGTTCTCGCCGGTCTCCAGGTTGATTCGCTCAATCTTGTCTGTACGGGCATCGCACCAATACAGCAGACCCTCCTGTAGAGGAAAGTACAAACACAACAGTATGGATTAAGAGAAGATCAAGTTTAAAGGTCAAATATTATGCAAAAATCACTCAAGTCTTTTAGTGAAATTTGTGGGTCTGTGTTTTTCCTCCCAGCCCACAAAATGTGATATTTAATGACAAAACCTGTTCTTAGTAGTGCTTGTGAATGAGAAATCTCTTGGTAGTCATGGATGCGGTGCCGCTCTCAGTGACATGGAAGAGCAGGGCGGTGTCAGCGGTGGCTCATTTACATATGAAGGTCACGCCCACTAAATCAGAGCGTTCTGAACAGAGGGGCTATGAGAGCCTGGAAACAATGCTGCTGTGCTTGATTTATTGGCTTTTTGGACCAAAACATGTTACTACCATTTCATGAAGACATCAATGATCCATATTAAACTGCAGAAAAGGAGCAGAATATGGGACCTTTAAAGCTGGAAATCAAAACAGAAGTGTATGAGGGAGACCGTGATGCTGTTACACTGTTGGTACGATTTTTTCTTGTCTGATTTGGTGCCATACAATTTAACATTGAGGTTTTTTGTTTTTTTTTGGACAAACCACAGAGACTAAAAGTTACATGTCAAGCTTGGTCAAAATAAAAACAACTTACAGAAAAACAAACAAATAAAACAACACAAGTGACTTAAAAATTTCACGTAGAATAAACCAAAAAATCTAAAACAGTTTTATCTATATTTAATAAAGATAATTACCGTTTAACACTTTAGGAAGAACTTAATAAGAGGGATGCAAAATGAAACCCCCTCAGACTTGTTCTGTAAAATTAATGATGCTTTTTCCAGCATGACAGGAAGCTGAAAGAGGTCCAGTATCTCTAAAGTGCCAGCAGGATGTGAGTTTTTCTTTTTCACTCTGATACAAAATTAGTTTTGGGGGGTTTTAGTACTGTGATGGAGTGGTCCTCACCTCGTAGTCAATGGAGATTCCATTGGGCCAGCTGATGCTCACATTGACCAGGACCAACCTCTGGCTTCCATCCAACCTAGAGCGCTCAATACGAGGGTACTGACCCCACTCAGTCCAGAACAGATACCTGCAGAAACAAACACATTCAGGACGATTGAAGAGAGAATTTCAGACAAATCTGAAACAGCAGACCTGGAGACCTTGAAAGCAAGAGTATTAGAGAGGCTTTACCCTTTGACGGGGTGGACAGTGATGGCTCTGGGCTTGTCCAGACCCTGGGAAATGACTACATAGCGGAAGGAGCCGTTCAGCCTGGCCACCTCAATCACATCGAAGCCCTGGTCAGTCCAATAAATATTCCCTAAAAAGTAAATAAAAAAAGGAAAATTCAAATTATATATTTATAAGAAACTGTGTGACTCTGCAGGAAGTAAATCTATAATGATCAGACCTGCTATCCAATCCACAGTTATGCCCTCCACTCTGCCGATGCCATTGGTGACCACATCCTCCCTCCACGTCTGGTCTCTCTTGGCCCTGCTGATGGTGCTCAGGCCCATGTCCACCCAGTAGATGGTGTCATTTTCTGAAAACAGAGAGGTTGCTTATGTCAAACCACAAGTACGCACTTCTCTGAGATGATGACAGCTTCAAAACGCCACTCAATCAAGGCTATCTAGTCACAGAAGTCCCTCAGTGTCACTCACCAGCATGGAAGTCGATACCGACAGCCAGAGAGGTGCCCGACACCGGCACCAGAGCGTCAGATTTGTCTGCGGGGTCAAGTGGAATTCCTCTGATTCCCTCATGAACCGAGTAAAGCAGAAAAGAGCCCATACCTGCGTAGTGAGAGCACATTACGCTGTTGTTAAAAACACACTGTATATTTCATTCATATGCTGTTTCTGTGAAGCAGTGTCTTACCTTCACAGGACTGCTGTCCTGTCTTGAGGCTGTAACCTGCCGTGCACATGCAGGCCCTGGTGGTTGGTGAGGTGGGCAAACACAGCTGGGAGCAGTCTCCATTGTTGTTACTGCACAGGTTGATACCAGCTAAGAAAAAAGGCAACCAGTGAGGTCAAGAAAGAAAACAAGAAAAACTACTTTCTCTACAGCAGCATGCTGACACTTTTATTTATTGAGAAGCAGATACATTTTCTGAGCGCTACGTCTTACTTTTCTGCACATCCTCGTCATAGATCCTCATGTGCATCATAGGGGAGGTGTTGTTTCTCAAGATCTTCCAGTTTCCTCCATCCTGCTTGTCACATGTTCCTATCTGGTCAGTTCCCTGGTCAGCCCACCACAGCTTGTCACCTACATGTGGGGGATTTCATTATATTAGATTAGATTAGATCAACTTTATTGTCCTTTGCAGGAAATTTATCTTAGACAGCAGTACTACTGGCCCAGGACGCAGTATTTTAAATGGCAAAATACTAGACACATACAACAGTCACATAAGCAAGAGGTCGGTGGCAAGCATGGCCAGAAGTTATTGCACAAGGATGTTAAAGTGCAGTGCTCGACACAATACGCAGTGAAGCTAAGCAGAAACAAGTTAAAAACTGAGTTTTGATGATAAGAACAAAACATGGGTAAAAGTTGAATAATAACAGCTAAGAACAAGTAGAAGCAGATAATAAGTCAAATATGGAGAAAAAAGTAAAAAAAATAGATAAAAAGTAGAAAATAAAACCATGGATAAAAGTGGAATAATCATAATAAGTGGCAATAAATAGGCTAACAAAAATATATATATACAAGCATTATATATCAATTCAAGGAAAGAATTAATTAGATTTTTTTGTTATGCAGAGAGATGGATGTTGGGAGAAACGAGAGCTTGTATCGATTCGTTTTATGTTTGCTTGCTCTGTATCGTCTCCCTGAAGGCAGAAGTTCATATTCCCGAGAAAGAATGTAGGAAGAATCACTCAGAATTTTCCGTGCCTGGTTATGGACGACACAATCAAAGACAGACTGGAGAGCTGGGTGGTCTTTCTGACCTATCACCTTCATAGCTGATTTTATCAGTCCACTGATTTTTGATTTACTCTGCCAATCCATATCTCAGAAGACTTTTGAAGATGGCATTATAGAAAATCAACATGATTTCACGCCTGACATCAAACAGTCTTAGCCTGCAAAGGAAATGCAGTCTTTGAGATAATTTGTTGCAGAGGAAGTCAACATGATCCGTCCATTTTAAAAAATTGTCCATGACAATACCAAGATATTTGTAAGAGGCAACCTGATCAGTAACACTGTTTCCAATTACCACTGAGTCATGTTTGCGTACCCCCCTCGGGTCAAAAACCGTCCCTTTAGTTTTTGTTGCATTTAAGATTAGATTTTTTCTCTCACACCAGTCCTTAAAACAAGTTATCTCATTACAATACACAGAGGGGCAGTCACTAGCATGCAAAAGACTCAAGATGATGGTATAATCTGAAAATTTGATCATGAAGTTATTAGGTTGTCAGCTTCTGCATTCATTGTTAAACAACGTAAATAAAAAAATATATATATACTGAACCGTCATCATGGGCCACAGGGTTTAAGCCACACACTCCCATATGAGGTTATTTTGAGATATGGAAAATTTTAGACAAAAATCTAAAATCTTTTCCTTACCCATGATAGCCAGGGCTGTAGCTTTGGTAAGTTTGCCTTTAACACCTTCCAGAGTCTCCAGTTTAGTCCCGTCCAGCTGACAGCGGCTAATGGTGCTGTTTCCTGAACTGATCCAGTACAGCTGCTCCTTTTCGTAGTCAATGGAAAGGCCTGCGAGGGAAGAATAATGGTGCTGTTAAACGTAAGAATCTCCCACATTGGCGTCCATGAACTTTACTTTCAGCCTGTAGCCTTTAGTGAAGGTTTCTGGCAGACTGGAGACATGTGCTCACCTACTGGCCCCTTCTGATTGATGAAAAGTACGGTGTGGTTGCTGCCATCCATGTTAGCCATGCTGATGTTGTCACCATCAGTCCAGTACAGCTTCCTGAGGAGTGAAGTTAAATAGAAGGAAGATTGAAGTTGTGTTTTCTTTAATCTGACAAAAAGCCATAATGAGCTGAAAACTTTGCAGCTCTATGATCAGAGAGAAAATTCACAGTCAAGCTGAGTGCATGTTTGAAATAAGTGAGGAGAAAACTCACCCCAGGAGAGGATGAGCCACCAGGCAGTGGGGCTTGTCTAAGCCCTGGATGACAGCGTTCTTGAAGGATCCATCCAGTCTTGCCACATTAATCTGTTTTTTATTGCCATCATAGCTAGTCCAGAAGAGATTTCTGGAAACCCAGTCAACTGCCAGTCCATGAGCGTTGGGGAGGTCTGGGAAATGCAATAACCAAAAAGAAATGGATTAAGGTGAAACTTAATTTTAAGTTCTATCAAAAAAGGATTTTTACTGTGAAATTAGAGAAAGATTTTAAGGATAGTGGAATGGTAGGAATTTGTGTAATTATGCTTACCGGCAGACACAACAGTCTCCACTCCTGTGCCGTTAATAAAAGCTCTCTTGATTGTCTGTGTTCGAACGTCGGACCAGTAGATGCGTTGCTCTACTGCGTCGTAATCCACCACTGTGACATTGTCTATGTCCGGCACAGTGAAAGAGATGATGTAGTTGTAGTAGGGGTTGTCGATGTCCACCCCTCGAATCTCAATCTGACGCGCATACAGGAGGAACTTGCGTGACTCTGAAAGAAATAAAACAACACAGAGTGTTAGATACTTTCCAACGCTTGATACAGAAGGTGAGGTGAAGAGGTATCTCCTTTTAGACAGAAAAACTACCCAACTTAAACTGATAGTTTAATTCATTTTGTGGCAGAGATTTCTCTGATCCCTGAAAATTCCTGGTTTAATGGAGAATGCATCTCAGGCCCTCTAATCCAATTATCCTTAAATCTACACTGCTGGGATGAGAATTACTCTGCAGAATGGCTAACATTTACACAGACACACACAGGCATATAAATTCCCAGAGCCTCCCTTCAGAAACATCATAAAACCCACTTATGAAATCAAATAACAACAAATGAAGACCTCAGCACAACACTTCTGACAGTCTTGTGTATGAAATGAAATGGGAATGAAAGTGAAGAAAGCCCCATGGCGCAAACAGAGGAGCTGTAATCAAATCATCCGTCACTAGAGATGACAGCTCAAGACGCTGATGTCCCACGTTGAAGGGCTCGGCACACCGCAGCAGGCATGACAGTCGTGAGAAAAGACTCCAGCAAACAAAGAGCATGTTTCTCGCTCTGTGCTGACATGGATTGTAGATGACAGCGTTGAGTGTAAACACCCAGGCTGAGCTTTTTTAAAGACAAAAGGCTGGGTGTGAGTGTTTGTGTGTCCTTACCTCTGCAGGTGCGTTTGTCAGGTTGCAGCTTCATGAGGTGAGGGCAGGCACAGGAGAAGGTCTGGTTGAAGTTGATAAGACAGAGGTGGGAGCAAGGGCTGCTACCATCGCTGGTGACACATGGGTTAGGAGCTGAGAAGAAGAGGTGAAGGAAAAGAAAAGACAAAATGAAAGAGAAGTGATTAATAGTATCAGTTATATTCACATGGCAGCGACTTTCCTTTGACATTACACTTAGGGTAAGGAGCCAAAAATACCAAAACACTGTTGTACTGCTGTGTATTACTGGTAAACAAAACAGGAATGAAAAGAAAGGAGGCTAAAAGATTATATTATTACCTCCGCCAAGGAGGTTGTGTTTTTGGGAGAGTTTGTCTGTTTGTTTTTCTGTGAAAAACATAACTCAAAAAGTAACAAATGAATCTTGATAAAATTTTCAGGAAATGTTAAAAATGGGATGAAGAAGAAGCAATTTATCAGTGTATCATTCGTTCATTCCATATCTGTTTTAGGATCCAAAATCGGAAAACAGATAACAGTCATTTTTCACTGTTTCGATTTTGTTATGAAATTAAAAATAGAGTATGAGAGAATGAAATTATTATGGGGTTCAGGGAGGTCAGTCTGTAACTGTGTGGATCTTGAAACCTGTTCGCAGAGATAGAGAAGGCGATATACAGTGAGTGACATATAAATAGACCACTATGGCCACACTTGAACAATACGCTGATGTTATTGAGCAGTTCGAAGCTGGTAAGACCCACACAGACATTTTGGAGACGTTGCAGGACATGGGTGTCCGGAGATGCTCTGCAATAGGTGTCAGACGTTTCTACATCCAACACAACCTCAGGCAGAAACGTCATGTTACTGATGCCTCCTAAGTGTGGCCCCTCTTTAGAAAGCAAGTACATGTCCACCATCCTTGACGAAAATGTTGACTAATAATAACTGTAAAACTTAAGCTATCGTGCTGCTCGATTCACCCATCAATGGATTCACCCAGTAGACACTGACTGACCTTCCTGAGAAAAAAAAAGTCAACAACTCCTGGGTCACAACACATAAAAAATGATACAAACCAAAAACGAATAGAAAAAAAATCCCACGATAATTCCATTCTCTCATATTCTATTTTTAATTTCAAAACAAAATCAAAACAGCGAAAAAAAGGCCGTTATCTGTTTCCGATTTTGGATTCTAAAACAGGTATGGACTGAATGAATGATACACTGATAGCGATTAAATTTTGGAGGTGATCTGGATCACCATCTGGATCCAGGACATTTTTAAAGGATTCTTTATCATTATGAGATAGGGCCATTTTCACCATATGTGTATATAACCCCACGATAAATGGTTGGATTGCTTAGCAAAACAACGAAAGACAAGGTCACCATAATTCCTGACAGATGTAAAAGTATGATCCAGATCCTGGCAATATTCCTGGATACTAAGATCCAGAATATGAAATATGTTCTGGGTCATTATAATTTTAACACTGTCAGGAAACAAACTATCGTACAAACCCGCAACTAACACCAAATTGTAGCAGACAGTCTGCTGAAAGGGAGTATAACATTAAAGTAGGACTAAAGTGTTGCGTGACAATCACAATATGCTTGGTGGAGGTCTGCGCTCTCTGAGTGCTTTTCTAGTTTCTACAGTAGTTTGCCTAATATTTGCAAAGAATTAACTCAGTAACTTAAATGTCAGAAGGTGGAAACAGGCTGTTTCTAGACTGTCACCGTGGAGAGTAATTTGTGTGTAATGACCCCTCAATCAATGAGGAAAGTGAAAGGCTGAAAAAAATAAAGTCTGGCTTGCCTGTCAACCCAGCTTGTCGCCTGATCACTGTCATGGGCATTGGTTCAAGCTGTCAATCAACAATAATGTGATACCTCCCTTTCCCTGCCTGCAATTACAGGACCCGGTGCCTCTCTGCTGCCCACACACCCTTGAGATCCCCCATTGGCAAGCAGATATCAGGGACATTTCAATGTGGCAAGATGCGGCAGTTTCACAGTTCTGACAATCTTTCCCCATCTTGTCAATCATTGTGTGCCTCAGAGATCAACACATGACATTTATGTCTCAGAAGAAGAGTTTATATTTCCTTATCAGCTGGTGGGAGAATCTGAACAGTGAGACCATCAAGGCAGCAGGAGGTGCCCAAATAGCTGCCGGGTTGAAGAGTCTCACACATCTCACAAATCTTAAGGTCAGCTGTCTCTGGGAAATAGGAGCTGCAGTGAATCAACACATTGAACAATGGGCTGTGAGATTGTCATCGTTCTCCTTCAGCTGACCGAATCAGCCAGCCAGGCTCATGGGAAAGGGTCAGACTGAGAAACGTTCTTCCCCTCTGTGAGCGTTTTTCTCCAAGTATAACCTGTCTTGTGTTTAACCTACCCTGGGGTTGTCTGGACGGGTGATAGACCTGCAGGTCAAAAGGCTGCGTGTTGGTGCGCTGGACTACAGTCACATTGTGTCCTGTCCATTTGTTGGCTTTGGCCAGAGTGTTGGTCCTCCAGTCAGTCCAGTAGACCTCGCCTCCATACATGGTGACAGCAAAAGGGTGGGACAAGTACTCATGGCCCCGCAACACCTCGATCAGTCCAGAGCCGTCATACATAGCGGAGTAGATAGCATCTGACCTGGAAAAGCATTAAAGCAGAGTGTGCTTTACATAACAGGGATTAACATGTTCATTAACTCAAGTATAAGCAAGCTGCTCATGCTCGTCTTCATAACATGAGGAAACATCTGTATGGATAACTATAAAAAATGGCAAGCACAGACACAAGCTCGAGCAAGTGTTGATGTAATACTGTGTGATATAATTCAGTGTATGTCAAATGTTACCTGGCATCAATCCAGACAATACGTCTTTCCATGTAGTCCACTGTGAGTCCGTTGGGCCAGCCACCACTGCCCGTCTCCCTGTGGATAGTGCGTCTGCCCTCACCACTCATAGATGCTGCCTCAATCCTGGGCAGACTTGCATCCCAGTCCGTCCAAAACAGAATACTGAGAACAGGAAAGAAATCAGAACAGGTCAGCTTTTTGGAAAGGAAAGTAGTCAAAGACGTTAATATGCAGCTTCATGTTCAAATTCCATGAGTTTATACTTCTCACCCATCTCTGGGGTCAAGAGCAATGGCCCTTGGGTGCTCTACCTCCCCAGCCAGCAGGGTGGTTCTCATGGTCCCATCCAGTTTGGCTACCTCTATCTGGTCCAGATTGCTCTCCACCCAGTAAATGTTTCCTGCTATCCAGTCTACAGCCAGGCCCTCTGGGGTGGCAAGCCCATATTGGATCACCACCTCAAAACTGGTCAGGGCTGAGTGAGACACACACAGACTTAAAGTTAGAACAGTGTTTGGATATTTGTCATGTTTTTTCACAACCAAACAGTTAGCAGAATGCAGAGACAGTTGAATCTTACAGCCTTTGATGTGAGTGTTTACGTCGAGTGCAAAACGATTAGCTGTTTGAGCAGTTTGACTCACCAAAGAGAGGAAAGCCAGCACACGGCTGATTGCTCAAAGAAAATAAAACCCTGATAACCAGTGATTTGTTTTGAGTTTGCTCCTCCTATGGAATCTCAGTGTAAGGCACGCACTGCTGCTGTGTCTCTCAGCATGGCTTCAACTAGCTCTATCTTCCCAGCCTCGCTCACATCTAAAAACAATAAACATGCAACACCAGATCTACCACTGACTTTATAATTTCCCAGAAACATCCAGCTCTCACGCAGAGAAAGTGAGTGCAAACCAAAAAGTGCGATCATCTCTGGCCTGGGATGGTCAGAGAAATTCCCCACAAGACCTTCCAGCTGTAATTAATGGAGGAGGAACATTTTCACAGTTTGCTGGAGTTATGGCTGCCTTTCTGTGTCCATGTGTTGTAAGCATGGCAACAACTTTAAAACGGCTTTCGTTAAAAAAAGCAGCAGGAGCTGATCTATGAGTTGGTCATAGTGTTGTAGATAAAGAGTCTTATTGAAACAGTGAAGTTGGAGGGCTGGGAGTTGGAACTGCAGTGTGTTTTGCCTCCTACTCTCCATCAGCGTTCTGGCTGCAGTCACGCACAGCGAGTACTGAGACAAATAGGAAGAGACAAAGCCTTCCGTGTGCCCCCTGAGTGCAACGCTGGGAACACAACCTTGATTGGCAAGGAGACCTGGGGTTTTGGAGCGGGAACAGCCAACTATGACCCAGGATATTTATTCAGGGTCACAGACCGCCTCTGCTGACCACAGATGCTCTTCAAAAACATTTGGCTCTAAGAAATAACTTGCATTCACTCGAGGGAAGTCAATTTATGAGAATACATCTCAGGTTTAACAATCCCATTTTATTGTACAAAGAAGATTATTGTGATAAAATTTAGACTGATACCTTCCCATAGTTTACAAAATCAACTATCATTAAGGTCAAACTGGCTGCCTCACCTCCATTATCCGACAGCTTCCCACGGTAGATCTTGTCCTCCACTACATCTGTCCAGTACAGGGTGCTCTGGTTGAGGTGAAAGTCCAGTGCAATGGTGTTCCTTAGGCCTGGTACCAGCACGCTAAACTCCCCCTTGTGAAGGTCAATCCTTCTGATTTCATGCCGGTTGGAGAAGATGATGAAAGGCTTGAAGGGATCTGAAGACAAAAAAATCATCAAATCCACTGAAATGTTAACGTTTCAACTTGGAAATCTCATTGCAAAACCCAGTCCTGGTAGCGCTTGGATCAAATCCTGCTGCAGCCGTCTCTGTGGGTTCTCCCCTGTGTTTGCTTCTTTCAGAGAAAATATCCGATTTCTAAGTGGATTTTCTGCTCATTTTATGGACAATGTATATTCAGCTGAAATATATGCATCAAGTATCACCACCATGTAAGGGTTTGTCAATAACTAAGCTCAGCTTGTATAAATGAGTTTTCCCTTTATGCTGAAAAAACTCTGTTTCTCTTACCAGAGCTTTTGCAGCTTTCCATGTCAGCTTCGAGCTCCCAGCCCTCATAGCAGGAGCACTTGACGCTGGATTTCTCCTGCTCGCATTTCTGGCTACACTTCAGGTGTTTGGCGCAGAAGCTCTGGATCTGGCACGTCTTATTGTCGGCTCCAAGCTCCATGCCCAGTGGACAGGAGCACATGAAGCCCTCCCCGGGAATAATGCTGCAGTTGTGGCTGCAGCCCCCGTTGTCCAGTGAACACAGATCTGCAATCAAACAAAACAGAGTTTGTTTATGTTTTGAAACACTGTGAGCACCAGACAGAAAGATGTCTGTTTTGATGGTGTTCTGAGGAGTACAAAAACACAATTTACCACAGAGCTTCTCGTCAGAGCCATCGGGACAGTCATCGGTGCCATCACACAGCTTCTCAGCGGGCAGACAGATGGAGTCGTTGGTAGCACACATGTGGTGAGACAACTTGCACACCAACGCCTCACAGTTGTCCTCATCAGAGTTGTCTTCACAGTCACTGTCACCATCGCACACCCAGGCCTTGCTAATGCAACGAGCTGTCAAAAATTTAATTAAATAAAAGAACAGAAAAACAGTTTAGATAATTATTTTGCAAGAAAATTTGTTGTCAAAACCCAATTTAGAAAAATCTAAGATTTGAGAAAAAAACTTTGGCTGGATTTGCTTGAGAATGCAAACAGTTTTGAATTAAGGTAGATTTACATGTTAACTCTAGGTGCTGAAAACTTGCAGAAAATTTTGTTGATAACACTCATGACTAGGGCTGTCATTTTAACTTGTTAATTAGATTAATTAATTACACCCCAAATTAAAGCGTTATAAAAATTAACGCAGATTAATCTAGATCCAAACTCGTGGGGCGTTCAAAGACGCACTTATTTTTAAATGTCTGGCATTTACAAACCGTTTGTCCTACTTTGAAAAAGAGGAGTTCTCGTCAGATTTTCAAATTATCGACGGTCCCCGAATGTATCACACGTGACATCAGCAACATGCTTTAAACCGGAGGGAGGGAAGCGAGAGTGATTGTGACTGCCGTCCACATCACATTTATTCACACGTCCTTTTTGAAAATCTGCAGAAAATCAACCGTTTGCTCTAGCTCAATTCTGTAAAAACAGGTAATTCTAAACTCTTTACTGCATTAAACAAGCCCTGAATGATTGATATATGTCCTGTATTTAAATCTAAAGAATTCTTTGAAAATTTGCTTCCATCTTCCTGGTGTCATGTTTCAGCTTGGGGCTGCTCTGCACCAATGAGCAACAGTTTGTGTGTTCAGAGCATGTTAAACTGAAAATACTTCACTTTTCTTTGATCCAAGACTTGAATTAAGTGTTTTGTACATAGTTCCTCACAGTTTTTAGTCTGTAGCCTTGGTTCTCCTGACCTCATAGAAGTATAGAAGTTTATATTGCAGTGAAAATCGAGTCAACATCGAGTAAAAATGTGACAAAAGCAAAAACCTTCCTAAAAATCAAATCAGCTTATCTTAGGTGCAGGAATGTGTAGATTTTGTAAAGACAGAACCATAAAACTTTTTTCATGTGTTCCTTATGCATCAGGGTACCTAAAAATGTGTTGTAAACATTCCCACCTTATTTTTAGTGTCTTTTAATGTAATTTTAATGTCCTGGAATTCAATTTTTTTATTTTGGGACCTTAAGCAGATATGAGATTAAAATGTGATTAATTAGATTAATTAATTACAAATCCTGTAATTAATTAGATTAATTTTTTTAATCGCCTGACAGCACTACTCATGACACGTCTTTTCAGATTATAGTTTGACATTAAGTGATGCATCTAAGGCATAATATTTACTGCAACATACACCATTAACAATCATTTACCTCTTATTACATGTTTATCAGAAAACAATGTTTTTACAGTGCTGCAACTTCAACAGACATCCTCAAGATAGCTGAGAGCATCCTCACCAGAGTCCCTACAGCTAAACTTGACCGCTGGGTCACACATGTGGGTCACCCCCTCGCAGTTGCTCTCATCGCTCAGGTCCATACAGTCTGTGTCCCCATCACAGCGCCAGCGCATGGGGATGCAAAGACCATCCATCCGGCACTGGAACTCATCGACGTGACATCCGCCTGGAGGACGGGTAGCTGAGGAGGAAACAGTAAGAAAAAGTGGGATAGTTAGCAAAAGGAGAAGATGGAGTGTGCACTTAAACCAATGTCAAAGGAGCAATAAAATACAAGTAAAAGTCAGCAAGTGAAAAATAACTCGACTGGACTCCCCAACAAGAAACAGCACACACACACACAGGGTGCAAAAACTGGAAAGAGGGAACAACCCATTCTAGCTGTTAATTCATGTGTAGGTAAGCTGTGATAATCGGCAACCTGACTCTGAGCCAAGTCAAACAACAATCACATTGACAGATTTCACAGGCAGATTAAAGGCACCAATAGGAGGTGACTCAATCACATCCCCTCGTGGCGAAGGTCAGCTCTTGGCACGGCTGAAGTAGGAAATGGGCTGGGGACCTTTCAGCACTACAATATAGGAGGGGGAATGATAGTATGGCTTTTTATATCAGCTAATGACTTCCAGACAGCAGGCAAAAGGCTCTTTAACACACACACACTCACACACACTTACACACAGCACAGATTGCCTCATTAGACCAACAGGTCATGCTGGGTCCTGTGTTTGCATGCTGGGATTTGACAGCAGTTGGCTGTGTTTCTGCATGGATCAAACAGTCCATACAAAACAAAACTCACCGAGTATACAGAGGCTTATGTGCAGTACTGTGCCATGATAAAGCCTGAGTCACTGTTACAATGAGTGGTTTACAGCTGTTTTTCTATCGGAAACATGTAGAATCATATCACTGCAGCAGTCAAACCATCTGTGCTGTTTGCACAAGAGAATAAAAGATCTTAATTTTTATCTAACCACAAAGCAGAATCACATCCTGAGCAGAGCGGCAGAGAGGATTTGCTGTAAATGATAAGTGGAAGCCAGAAGGCAGGCAGGCAGGGGCATGCAGAGCAGAGGAAATAGAGTAAGAGGAGGGCAATCCTGTCCAGACTGTAACATCCTCTTTAAAACCCAAAACAGCAACATGTAAATATTGTGCAACACTATACGGCTTGTTACAAGAGCTTGACTCAGATATCTGAGGCACAAAAATCTGACATACAGAAGAGTGTGATTTCAATTTGGCTCACTGCACAGTGTCCTTACTAACCCTGGTTGGTACAGTTGGCATGCGTCTCGTCACTGTAGTCTCCGCAGTCATTGTCACCGTCACAGGTCCAGTATTCTGGGATGCAGCGTCCACTGTTACACTTGAACTGGACACTTGAGCAGGAATGACTGCAGCCAGCTTCATCACTGTTATCCCCACAGTCATTGTCTGTACAGACACATACACACACACACACACACACACACACACACACACACACACACACACACACACACACACACACACACACACACACACACACACACACACACACACACACACACACACACACACACACACACAAGTATGGTTACATGATGGGCTTCAAAAACAGAGCAGCACAAAAGTAAAAGTAAGCTGCTGCAAATGATTACCGTTGTCACAGCGCCAGTTGATGTTGATGCAGCGGCCATTGGCACAAGTGAACTGGGTCAGTGGGAAGCATGTTGGGTAAGCTGAGGAAGGATGAAGACAAAAAAATAACTAGAACCATCATCTCAGAGAAATATGCACTCCCTGAGGCAGGCAACAACATGACGGTGCTGTAAAGACTCACCGCAGGAGTCTGGTTCATCTGAGCGATCGCCACAGTCATCATCCAGGTCACACGTCCAGGAGATGGGGATGCAGCGTCCACTGGCACAAGGGTACTGGTTTGGTGGGCAAGTGCGAGCTGGAAGGAAACCGATATGTGAAACACTTTTGAGCCGTAAAGTTTCAGATCTATCATCCCTGACTCAACCTTCTGTCTCCTGATAACTTATAACCATTAATTAAAACACTAAAATCAAATAAGCCACAATTTATTCTCTGAAAAACTTTTTGAAACCCTAATGCAGAAATATCCTTCTCTCTATGAAATTATAAAAATGTATAGCTTCCTTCAATTCATTTGAGACAGCTCTTAAAAAGTCATTCATCTCTGCAAGTCAAGAACTCCTGCTGTTTGAAGCAATTATCCCTGAAGTTTTACATCAAAACATCCTCATAAACTGCCTGTAAAACTTTGGTGTCATCTTTCCAGTACTGTTAACTAAACTAAGATGAAACTCGAAGATCTGAAAATGTTTCCGTCAACATGAATGCCCGCTCACAGTACATAGTAAAGTTTCAGTCAAATCTTAAATATCCAGCTTTAAATTTAAAAGTTTATACCTGTAATGATGTTTAAGATATAAAGGTTTCACTTTTTACACACCGGAGCAGGTGGTGTTGGATTCATCTTCATCATTGCCGCAGTCGTTGTCCCCATCACACAGCCATCGCAGCGGGATACAGCGGTTATTCTGGCATTTGAATCTGTCAGCTGGGCAGGTGTGCTGGTCTGGAACCAGAGAGAAATCTTTTATAAAACCTTTCTTTCTCCTGCTTAGTAAGCTTGACAATAACAGACTGTTTAGCCTCCAAAACAAGCGTGCAACACTTTCATGTTTGTCAAGTTGTATGAAGCACAAAAAGGAGGAAGACATCCAAGACCCTGGATCTGGCTATCACCTGGTGTGGAGAACACTGGCCAGTAAAATAAAAGTCAAATTACACATCATGAACCGGGGAGATCTTGGAAACTATAGCATGAGCTCTGTCAGCCTGAATTAGCCAAGCCTCCTAAACTCTTTGTGTTTATCCATGTATTGCTGTGTAACCATGACGATGACGTGGCACACTTACGACAGAGCTCAGGAGCTTCATCGCTGTTGTCCAGACAGTCGTTGTCCCCGTCACACTTCCAGCGCTCTTGGATGCAGCGGTCATTCTTGCAGGCGAACTCTCCGGGCTGGCACTGGGGTGGGGGCACGTAGGAGGGGTTGGCTGGGGATGAGATCAGGGGTAGGAGCAGAAACAGATGGGCCATTGAGACATGCGCCAAGCACAAAACAAAACAAAGCTTTCTAAAGCTTGGGTCATCTTTCATTTTTTCTTGACGTAGCAAAAATATCAGGGAAAGTTATTTCAAACTTCTCTGTAGAATTGGCAAAGAGAAATGTATAGTGTTTCTTCCACAAAGGAAAGTACATTTGAAAATCATTTGACAGCTTTAACTCCAGCGGAATAATGAATTTTCCATAAATTCCACATGGATTTCTGGTGAAAGCTGTCTCCTTGTAAAGCTGCTAAGTACCTTTGCAGGTGACATTATCCACATCCAGGATCTGATCATCGGCACAGCCACAGGACCTGCCGTCAGGAATAGCAAGGCACAGACTGCTACAGCCTCCGTTGTTGACTCGGCACCTATTGGTTCCTAAGAGGACAGAACAACCAAGAAGGGAACTGGATTAGTTTCATATTTTACAATTCAGAAAGTCATGATTTGACTTAAATTAGAGAAAGAAGGCTGTACCTTGCTGCTGGTGTGCATCGTACACTCGAATCTCAAAGATGGGAGGCCTCTCGTTGCGTAGCAGGGTGACTGTCTTAGTGGCCTGATCCAGTTTGTAGATGCCACCACCACGGCATTCATTCCAAAAGAGGAATTGTTTATAGTGACACAAGCCAAAGGCGTGGTTAAGCTCCTGCCCTTCATACACCACCTGTTGGATCACAAAGAGTCAGATCCCTCACATAATGTTTCAACTAATTCATGAGCAAGCTGTGTAGAAGCATCACTCTAAGATCTGCAAGTTTACAACTTAAGAATCAAACTCCTGAGCTTTACCAACCCTTCGTTCTGTGGTGTTGAGAAAAACCATCTCAATACGGTCATAGTAAGCATCCACCCAGTACAGGATGCCCTGAGGGATGTCCAAACTCAGACCATTGGGCCAGAGCACTGTCTTGCTGGTTAGTAGAACTTGGTGATGGGAACCATCCATCCAAGCTTTCTTTATCTTCCCTCTGTTGCTCTCTGTGGGGTCTTCTTCCCAGTCAGTCCAGTACATCCATCTGGAAGAGAAGAGGAGGAGATCACAGTCACACAGCCAAACAACATGGGTGAGACAGCTCTGTAAAAGCTGGAGCCGTTCAATGTAGCTTTAACGAAATATCCTTCAAAAACTATAGGGGTGGGAGAAAAAATAGATGTATCGTAGTATCAGGAGTTTTTGTTTTTAAATTATGATTTTCTTTGTCCAAAAATCTTTTTTTTTATTTAAATGCTTCATTTTAGTCTTTGTTTATAAGATGGATTGGGAAAAATTCAGATGTCATTTCCACTGAATAGACCCTAAAAAACTGACTCACATGCGATGCACATTTTTGAGGAAAATATGGCTCCTGATGTAGTCAGTAGTCATAATTATCATTGTTCAACTTTTCCGCATGTTCTGGTTTTAAAAAAGCAAACTAAAAATCAGAAGTATCAAAGAAGTGTTATTTAAATTGAGTCGTAAAAGAATTGAACCAGGAAAAAAGGCATATTTTCCCAACCCTTATAAAAAAACAAACAAAAAAAAAAGGATCATAAATCATCTAACTGATTCTCTCACACACTAAAACTATCAAAGCAGCTATGTTATGCTTCAACTCAACGCATCATGATCTGTTTCAAAACATTTATCAACTCAGTCCAAAATGAAAACGAAGTGTGGGATTACATTTTTGTACCAAGCACAACCAACATGTAAAAAAATCATTCTCTCAATAACAACTTTGCTGTGATTCACAAAAATAAATCTCCCATACAAGCTTTAACAATGTTTAACAATCTCTTTAGCAGATGATAGTGAGTGTTTGCACTAGCTGCTGGTGCAGCCGATGTCATGTGAGATTGACAAAGCAAAAAATGAGCTGAGCGCACTGAGAGACAAGATCATCAGTTTTTAGAATGGGACAGAACGTAATATAACAGGGCTTGTGAAATATATTAGCAAAGCTTCAGACTGCAGCAGGCTGTAGGATGATAGCCCCCGTTTTTGTTACACGCTAGTGGGAAATAAAAACCTGCTGAGACTGAGAGGAGACAAACTGGTGCATGATTTAAAAAAAATAAACCATAAACAATCAAATATCAACACTAAAATCTGTTCTGTGTTTACGTTTTCTACCTTTGACCCTGCACAGGTTCTTCCTGACAATAAATGTGATTACACTTTGATGGATTTCTTTTTTTTTTTTTGAGTTGAGTTTGTGTTTGATGCTGATCTGAACTGGGATCCATCTGTTATTCCAAAGCAGTTATCTTCTGGGTTAATCTGATTATCATGTTCAAAGAATGGATTTTTGAAAAAGAAAACCTATCAAAACAAAACCCTCCCCCTCAGAGTCTCACCCATTCTGGGGGTCCACCACAATGGCTCGAGGATGACTCATCTTGCCCTCAATGAGAGTCTTTCGGGTCTGAGAAGCCTTCTCCAGCCGAGCAACACTGATAGTCTTCTTCGGTCCGTCATCTGTCCAGTATAGATTGCTTCCCATCCAGTCGACGGCTATACCCTCAACTGTGTGAATGCCTGAGATAGGAAGAAGAAGCTGGTGTGAAAAAGGATCAAATAGCTGGCAAACTGAACAGACTTTAAATGATATGGAATAAATGGATTTCTCAGTAAAAGCTTAGATTTGGTTTAAAGGTAGATATGGTGCCCAGCAACAGGTGGACAGACATCATATTATTCTTACCTTCCTTTATTATGGTGTCTCTCTCTGTGCCATCAATCTTCTGTCGGCCGATAATGTAGCTGGTAGCATCAGCAAAGTAGATAAATTCACTGGCAGCATGGAAATCCAAAGCTCGGGGGTTCATTAAGTTCTCAATGGGGATCATGTACTCATCAGGCACTTTAGCGTTCATGTCCATGCCCCTGATGATGCCAGGACGGCCCTTACCGTACACCAAGAACAACTCGTGGTCTGGTTCTGCAGAAGAAAAAGACACACTCAGAATAAATGACTGGTTGTACTTCAGTCAGGGATTTAGTGACCAACACTTCATCATTATTTTCATCAGTCACCACTGCTGAACTGATGAGAGGCTTTCATTTTGGTTATTTCCCTTACTTTTGCAGGATTTGCCATCACTGCCCAGGCTGAAACCAGATCGACAGCGGCAGGTACGGGTTTTGTGGCTGTTGCTCAGCAGACAGATATCCGAGCAGCCTCCAGCCTTCCCAAACTGATCCAGGGCACACGCATGGCTGCGCACTGAGCCAGGCGACAGAGGCACATGAATAAAATCAAACACTGGTAACTGGTAAATGGATCAATGAGCTAATCGTCAAGTTAACAGCTAAAGCCGTGTTTGTGAATGATCACCTTGAGGTTGGCGTCTCTGGTGGTACACGTGCAGTGCAGCTCCCCTGTCTAGCCGCGTCACCACCTGGAAGTCGGAGCTGTTGAAGCGGTTCACTCTGATCACACTGGTCTTGGGGTTGAGGTTGCCTTCGTCTGAGTTGGTGGCATACAGGTAGTTCTCGAAAACAGTTAGTCCGTAAAGGTGCTCGATCTAAAATACAGTGTGGAAATAAAGCAGAGAAAGTGAAAACTTGTCTGGAGGTAGATCCTGAAAATCCTGATGATCTCAGTGAAACAGTTCATGGAGAATGAGCTTAGATTACTTTCCCTTCACATTTGGAAGACTTTATGACAACTCCTGCACGGTGGACTTTCCTAACAAACTAGTTATCAGTTAAAAACAGGTATGATAGGCTCTCAATATGTAAATAAATGGGGGCAAAGGCAGACACTGATAAAGAGACAGTGTTTGTGTAAACTTGGCACAGTGCAGTATAATGGATCCACTTCCCATCCGCTGTTAAACAGAGTGAGGTTTTATTTTTATACGGGTCTTCTCTGAGCTGTTCTCCTCTACTGTCAGAAAGATGTATGGGTTGGGATCATGTTACCTACACTCCCATTCACACACACACAACACACACACACACACACACACACACACACGCGCGCGCGCCTGCCACCACCATCCACCTCTCTCTGCAGCCCTGATTTCATTAAGATCATTACTCCACTATAAGTTTGTGCCAAGCTTTGCCTAGGCCAGGCTAATATGTTTAGAGAGGCACTTGCCAGGCGAATCACACACTCTTTAAGTAATATCAATCAAGGCAATGAGAAAAAAGACTTGTCCCAGGAGGGGCCGACTTTCTTTCAGGGTACCCAGGAGACAACTTGGAAACAGAACTGTCAATAAAGATGATGAGATTAAATCTGTGGTGATAGAGAGTGGCAAAACAGAAGTTTGATGGTGTTGAAGAGAAGAAATGTCAGTGGACAGATTCTGTCTGCACTATCACATATTCTGAATCTTAGTATGTGTTTGGTTTCTTTTTTTTTTAATGTGAATGCCCATCCACCCGCTCTTCACAGCTCACCACAAGGCCCTGGATGATGGTGTGTCGGTTCTTGCCCTCATAGTCCACCACTTCGATGTAGTCCAGGTAGGCATCAGCCCAGTACACCAACCGGTTGACCAGGTCCAGTGTGATACCATGAGGGAAGACGATCTTACTGTCCACAAGCTTAGTGCGGTTCTGCCCATCCATGTCACAGCGCTCCACCCTTGGTGTAGACCCATAATCTGTGAAGAACACTTTGCTACAGCAGAAAAAAAAAGAAAAGAACAAAGAGAGGTTTCAGAGCAGGTAACGTGACAGACAAAGAAATTTTATTGACAGGAAGCAAAGGAGTCAAGAACAACTAAACCAAACATTACACACTCCCAACCTGAGATATCTGCATGAACAGACCCAAGTCTCTGTTTGATAACAAGAAAGAGAAGCGATACTTTGGAAAAGGAACTAATCCAGATACAAGTCTGTCAGCACCAGGAACATGCAAGCACAAGTATCAGTCTAGGTTTCCATCTGGAGGAAATGCTTTGATTTTTGACTCCCTGCTTGGTCAGCACATCGTCTGATCACAAGACGAGCATTTTTTCTCTCTCATGAGTTTCTCTAGCAGCACAGCGGGTAGCATTAGGTCAAGAGGAGCGGGGCCAAGTACAAACCCCATGGCTGGGTCCAGAGCGATGCCTTTAGGGTTATACAGCTCTTGGTCCAACAGGGTCACGCATGTCTGGCCGTTCTTGTTGCAGACAAACACACGGTCATCCACGTCATCCACAAAGTAGAAGTTTCCGGTCAGCCAGTCAATAGCCATCTGCTCAACATCTGAGGGACACAAAGCAGAGAGGAGAGATTAAAAAACAGAACCACTAAAATACTGAACCTCATTATGGTAAAGTTGCATAACTCTTGGTCTTATGAGTCTCATTTTAAAACCTCTAAATATAATGCTATAACTGTCTCATAAAGTGTTCCCACACTCTTCACATATTAAATGAAAGTGTTGAATTAATGAGCTTCTGTTATCCTCCTCCTCCTCCTCCTCGACATGGTCTATCAGTTTGTCCAGTGTTTTTGTTTAAGGCCAAGAGGGCGTAAGGGAGGGAAAGAAACACAAACAGTGACAAGATAAAGAGTGAAAAGTGAAGGTCTGCAGCTTATAAGTCAGACTCCTCTCAGCTGACAGGAACATGTCTCTTTTTGATGGAGATCTGAAGGATTGACTTTCAGATGAATTTGAGCATAAGCTGTGTTGGGAACTTCTTCAGTGCATTGCTGTTTTTGTGTAAATACTAAAGGGGACAAAAGAGAGACAACCACTTGTGACACAGACTGAAATATTTACATGTTTTAAAGTAGGAATGGTGCTAAAAGTAATTAATTTAAAACACACACCCAGCAGCGGATATATATCTATTGTCATGATGAGTAATATTTCAATAAAAAGAAAACAATGAAACTTTGATTTAAAGTAAAAAAATTATATCTCTTTTTTTTTAACTTCTCTTTGTTGGGTTTTTTTCCTTTGTTGCAAAGAAATACAAAAATAAATGAAACATATACATATATGCATCTACTCACGCATTCATGGTATAACATATAGGCACATCTGCACATAGACACACATAAATCTGCACTCATATATACATATATTTATATATATGGATACACCAATACACACAACACAACTGTACATACACACATAAATTAACTTAAAGAAAAAAAATAATGACAATTATAATAAAATAAGAATTAATAAATAAATAAATAAATGAAAATAAAATGCAATAAAAAAAGAGAGAAAAATACAATTTAAATATTAATAATATGACAAGGAGGATGCAACTTGGTTTTTTGAACTGGTTAGACCTAACTTTTCATGGGGTTGTTTTTGTTGTAATATTCTATAAATGGTTAACATATTGAGTGAAAAATGTTAATCTTTCCACACAGGGTAGGTTGATTTTTTCTAACTGTAAGTGTTTTTTAATTACGTCATTCATTAAAGCTTGATAAGCTGGAGAATTTTTTTGTCGTCCCAACCCCAAATACCGCAATAATTGGGTCTGGTTTAATTTGTTTATGGAAAATCTCAGACAAACTTTGAAATATTTTGATCCAATAGGTAGCAATACATGAAAGAAAATGTGTCATAGTTTTAATAAAAGAAGCTGAAATTATTAATAAAGGGGATGAGTAAATATTTTATAGATTTAAATGAGGATTTTCAGTCTGACATTATTTATTCAAGACCGCACTCTATGACACTACTACAAAATCTTAGATAAGTACAAAGAAGCAAAAGGAATCTGTCATGGAGACATAATGTCAACCCTGTTGCAACAGCTCTCACCGAAGACTTTAACATTTTGTAACCTCGCTGCTTACTAAGCTAACCTGAAAAAGGAAGCCTTGCAGATGGAGACTTTTATTTCCGATGTGCCCTCAGCATGCAGGAATAGAAGTGCCAAGCTAGCGCTGGAAACATTTCTCACTCTTAAGGGAAGTCTGTCCTGTGTGAGACTCGGTGCTGGAATCCCAAACCACAGGGAGACCCAGCTGTGGGGGGTTACATTCAGCCTTGTGTTTTAACAGCTGCAACTAAATTTCTTTTCAAAGCAGAACGCTGCAAGTTCACAGATACTCACACCACACAGGCACACTACTCACACATACTGAATCAAAGTGACCACACGTCTCCCTGGTGGATCCATAGAGTTACTTTGATGCTTGGGTAAAAAGAGTGGGGCATGTGACAGTTTGCCTGCAGCCACAGCTTTGACCATTTACAAAGACAATGTCAAAGAGACTTAAAGTGACAACCACGACACTGAAATGAGCTAGAGTCCAGCAACAGAGCTTGCACACAACCAGGCAAAGTGTGGACAATGCAGCAGCTGCCATTAAAAGTTTGATTCCCCAGGTGTGCAGCTCAGGCTGGATCCAGTAGCCAAGGTGTCCACTGAACCCAGTCTCAAAAAAATAAAATAATAAAAATGTATGCAGCTTGGCACAAAAAGCAGTTATAGTCTTTATTTCCACCTATTTTAAAAGCTGGTATATAAAGACATTGTGGGGGTTTGTTGGACAGCTACACTATGGCCCTAACTCCACGTCTACACAGGGTTTTTATACTGCAGGTGGTACCTGAAGTGAGCATTTAAAGAAAAGCAACCGCCATGTTTGAGCTTCATCGTGACTTTTCAGGAACCTTCTCATCAGCATCATCTCTGATGGTGTGAAAAATATTGATACAGCAATACATCTCAAAACTTTGACCTCTTATACAATATCAATATTCCTACTCTAAATATTGACATTTTTGTTATGTGTATATTTTTTGAATCTCAAAGTATATTTACTATATTTTATTCCTAAACTTGATAATATGGGTTTTGATGATGTAGATGTCATTGTTTTCTCTCTGTTTTGGGATCAGTTGGTTTAAAATCATTTTAAGTTTCATTTTTACAGTGTAGTAGACTGATAAAGTCATATTCATAATAACTTTTTTACACAATATCAGGTTTTTTATTAGACACATTGGTTACACCAAGTGACATTTGTCAGTTACACCAACTGACTGTGTCTTCCACCCAATAACTTCTTTACAATGTTAGTTTTATGTCACAGTAGTTTTAAGTGACAAACTTGATGCACTTTATGTTTTTAAGTTAAGTGTTTGTATTAAACACTGCATTTGACTTTCAGTATTTTAGAAACAACAAAACAGAAAAGTTGTTTTCAGTCAAATAGTTTTGACTAAATTTGTTCTTTCAGTTTTGATTAACATTGCGTGATTTACATAAACATCATCTCTTTTTTTCTAAGTCTACTGTGCAGAATATTGCAATGTATCGCAATGTTGTGAAACATTGTGAATAATATATGGTGACTAGAGATAGACTAATATGGATTTTTTGGGGGCCGATACCGATACTGATTATTTGTAGTCAAGGAGGCCGATAACCGATATTTGAAGCCGAAATTAATTTGCAGTCAAAGTGCAAATATGGTGTCAAAATTATTAACAATACAAACTCCAACACTTGACTTCATTCAAATACCTTTAAGCATGAGTTTATTAAACAGCTCCCAGGCTCAGCAGCATGCTTTATAAAGTTAAATGAAAACTTAAAAAAGAAATAGCTAAACTTTACTACAGTTAATAAAGTTTTCCAAAATTTCAATGTAACTGCAACAACTGTAATAACTGCACTGCTGATTGGCTGTTTCCCAAGCCATGGCTCTGCTTGTAACCAATCAGATGGTGCTGTGGGTGGGACAATGCTGAGGACTGAGTAGTGACTGTAGACAGCCGAGCGGCTGCATCAGAGCCGCAACAACGCAGTTTTAAATTTGCTTCTTATCGGCCGTCGGATTAATCAAAAAAGGCCAATGCTGATATACCTCAAAATGCCAAATACATCGGCCCGTCAATCGGTCTATCCCTAATTGTGACCCAAGTATTCTGATGCGTCTCATATTGTGAGGCTCTTGCCAATACTCACCACTAATAATCTCCCTAAAGAAACAGAGTTTTAAAAAAGTCCACCCCCTAAAGGCTTACACTGTGGTTGGGTACAAATAAGCAGTTTTGGGAGAAACTAAAAAAAAGAAAGTCATGGTGAAATATTAATATACTGGAGCACAAAAAGTTCTGGTTAAAGTCCAAGCTGGAAATCATTTCCTGAAAATCTTTCAAGGTACTGGCTATCTCACTTTGAAATTATATATATGAGCTAATAAAAACATTAAAGTCAAATGAACACAGGGAGTGAGGGAAAAAAAACAGCCCAAAATGTTTCATAAACATCCGAACCAAGTTTTTAACAACAGGGAGAGTTTGTAATGGAGTTAAGACGGATAGTGATACTCCCATCGGTATCAGCCCTAAAACCAACTCCATTAAAGAAATCCAGCTGCAGGCCCGGCTGCAGAAAGCTTCTATTAGAGTCACATCCAGAGTAGAGAGCCAGTTGTGCAACACCTCCACTGTTGCGTTGTGTAACAGTCTGCATGTAGTGGACCCCCTTCTTCAGAGGGGCTGTTGACGTCCTAGCTCATTCAGCTTCTGGTAAGTGGAAAAGTTTGCAGGGAAACAGAATGAACCCACCCCTTTCTCCTCCTCATCTAACCACCCTGCCCTCACAAACCTTTTAAACTTCCTGCCTGTAACACCTACAGGCTCACACCACTCTGAGAAGAGGTTACACAAACTGGAGGAAGGGGGTCGCAGGGGGTAACAGGTCAACAAACAGACTTTCTGCCAAAGTAGCAAAGGTATTAACATGCAGGGCCACAGCCTACTCAGTCCTTTCATCAAGTCAAACAACAGCCTATGAACAGAGAGTTACATCACAAATTTTATTACTTGGATGTTACATCCTCTTTATGCATGTCAGTGCAAGTACTACTTTGTTTACATGATAGCCAAAAGCAATAAAAAAAAAGCTCATCACAATGTTTTCATAATTCCAGAGGGATCCTAATAATCTGTGCAAAACACTGTTTGATCTCATTTTTAAGGTTAAGAATTCCTAACCCGTCCATAAAGATGTGCTACATTATATCACCTCGTTTAAAGGCTGTTAGATTTTACAGCTGTGCCTCTGTAAAGCTCCTTTGCAACTTGTGGAGACAGAGCCGATTTGGTGGATGGGTAATTGGGGAAAAAAATCGTGTGCTCTTCAGATGCAGGTGACAGCTAATCTTTGCTTGATGGATATCGAGGCAGACCTTTCCTGCACTAATTTATTCTGGAAAAAAACACTCAGTGTTAGAGCTACAAAAGGGAGAGGAGGCCCGAAGGATGGACAGAGGACGACAAGGAGGGGGTGGAGGTGAAGGTGGAGTCCTGCTCGTAGGTTGGAAAGGTTGGGATGGGTACGCTCTTCTCCCTTTTTATCTTTCAACTCAAAGAGACTCACGCAAGCAGACAGAACAGGCCACATCTGGAGCCCTTGTCTACTTATCATGCTTTCTCTCTAAGGCTCCCAAAGGCTATAAATCATCGACCTTCCCAACCCCCTCTGTAGTTTCATCCATTACCATCTAAGGACAATCCCCAAGTCTGCCCACCATATTTTGAGCAGTGCACCTGAGCCCTGCTTGTTATAAAACACTGAATATCTAACAAAAGTCCATGCTTGACCCTTAATAACATGACCCGAGTGTATTCTACAGCAAACAAGTCTACCATTTTATATGCGTTAATGAAGGAGGACACCGAGGCTAACCAGTGTAATTCTAAACTACATTTAACGCTAATGAACACAAAATAAAGCACACATGCTTGGCAGGAGACCAGACAATTGGCAGAAGAATGCCAGACAAAATGCAAAGAGAGTCTCTTGCTTAATGGTCCTTTTACCCCCATGCGATGAAGATGAGCAGAAATCCTCTGACAGACATGCCTAAAACCCACACTTAAAGAATCTAGGGTCTAATAGAGTGGAAGTTAGCTTTAACATCCTAATGTTTCATTTCTTTGTCTGAGTGATGTACTGGAGCTGCCGACCAATTCCAAGGTGTGAATTATCGTTGAACATCAGTATAACCTTATAAAAGTGTAACAAGATTAGAGACAGACTGATATGGGTTTGTCAGGGCTGATACCGATACCAATTTTTAGTCAGGGAAGCTGATAACTGATATTTCGAGCCGATATTCATTAGCAGTATAAATGAAAATACTGGTGTCAAAATTTTGAATAACACAAACTCCAACACTTAACTTCATTTAAATGCCTTCAAGCCTATATTAATTAAACAGCTCCCAGGCTCAGCAACATATCTTATAAAGTGAAATGAAAACTTTAAAAAACTGGGACTGGGATGTTTATTACGATTTTGGAAGAGTCTGCTGCCTAACCTTGTTTCAAATCTGCACTCCAGAGCTTTTCCACAAGGCACATTTTTTTCTTCTCTCTGTGGTTTGTGTGAGCACTGATTGGCTGTTACCTGAGCTGTGGCTCTGCGTGTAACCAATCAGATGGCACTGTGGGTGGAGACAGAAAGGGACGGCTGCATCAGACCCAAAATAACCCACTTTTAAACTTAAAAACTTTGTAATGATTTTTTTTTACCAGCCTTCAGATTAAAAAAAGGCAGATGCCTCAAAATGCTGAATATCGGCGCTGATAATGTCTAGCCCTAATCTCGACAAAGATCACTTCTCCCAGTTTGTTATAAAATTACAATAGAGCTGTTTTCATAAGCAAGAAAAGAATTAATTCACCTTTTTGGAGTGTCCTGTGATTTGGATATCAGTATTGGGTAAAAAATGTGAAATCTGTTTTTTGTAAAGTTTAGATGTTCGAAGCAGTCAGAGAGTAACTTTTGAACACCTTGCCTGTAAAATTGTGCCACAAAAGTGGGACGTAAATAATAAATGATAAACAGATACGAAGGACACAGAGACACGTAATGGCTGCATGAGAGAAGGTATTTGGCTTGTGTGTGTGTGTGTGTGTGTGTGTGTGTGTGTGTGTGTGTGTGTGTGTGTGTGTGTGTGTGTGTGTGTGTGTGTGTGTGTAGGAGCTCCAGTTATGAGCGAGTTAAAGTGACCTGACTGGACAGGACATGAGACGGCCAGAGGAATGTAGAGGCTGTTCAGGCTGACATAACCAAATGAGGAATGTAAATACCATCTGCATGACCACTCGCACACACACACACACACACGCACACACACTCACCTCCAAGGTACAGCAAATCACTACTTTCTGTATCTCCCTCTAATTTGATCATTCCCCTGTCTCCTTGGCTTCAGTTGTTCTCTCAGGCCATCTCTTATATCCACCCCTCACCCCCACTTACCCCTCAGACCACTTAACAGAGCAGTGAATCAAAAAGCCACACTGACAAGCAAACACAAAGAGCGTGAGGTGGGATATAGATCACTTAGGAGGGTGCAGTGAATCAACTGGAAAAACCCCATTTTAAGACACCCTGGCTCGCTGAGCCGGCTGTCATCAGTGACAGCAGTTACACCATCTTCAAATGAAGTAGATATGAGCCGAAGTGCTTCTAATTATGAAGCAGGTTTCTCATCCCGTATTCAGGGTCTAACAAAGCCAGGTTCTGCACTTGTTTTCTTCAAATCTGCTGTTCACCGCCTGAGGCTGGTTCTCAGGGGAAAGCTTCATGTATGCGCACACGCACAAACCCACAAACCCACACCTTTGCTTTTATGTTTTGTCTGCATTTTTGCCCCTATTCTTAGAGAGTAACCGCTCAGTCAGTCAGTTGGAAAAAAAACAAACCTTGTCAGACTTGTAATCAGTGATAAATCATGTCAACATTGTATGAGTAAGCCACTCAAAGGGAAGTGTTCACATGTTGAGTGTGTAAGTCTGTGCCTGTTTGGATGTTATGAAACAGATGTGAGTCTCTAATTAATGTGAGTACAATGTCACTGCCAGTCAGATATTTATACTTTGTCTGTCTATACACTTCTCATAAACATATGCCATCTATTCTATAGAACACTGTCAAGAGTAGGTTTTCTGATCCTAAGAGGATCTTTGTGGGAAAACCCTCTGACAAATGTCTTCATCCCGAAGACCAATGGCTGGAGCTAGGATTTTAATTTCAATTGTATTCAAATGTATCAGAGAAACACAGTGAAACAAACATTCCCAGGCCTCTGAACAGCCATGTGTAGCCTGGACATAAATCAAGCTGCATAGAAAGGTACTATTTGCCTGTCAAGAAATGTGCAAAGTAAAGCCTAAAGGCATGCTGGCAGCCTTATATGTATGTTATCAATGTAGGTTAGCTGCGCACATAGTGCCCCTATGGGATGAGCCGGTTGTGTGTCAGTGTGCTCCTGTTCTTCAAAGACAAACCCTTTGGAAAAATAAAGCTGCTCTCAGCATTTTCACTCAGCACTTTAATGCTGGCATGAGCAGCTTTCAGAGATGAGGCCAAGTTGCTTCACATCGTACATCTGTTTGAGCAAGCAAATGCAAAGTTGACCATTTAATTCAAGAGGCAAAGTATGGAAATTTCACACAGCATGAGCTAACAAGCTATAAGTGATTATCTCAGTGCTGCTCCGGCGATTTTATGCAAGGTTCATTTCTCTTTCAATGGCAGGACTACAACCAAATTATCAGGCCCCTCATGTACCTGTAAATGTTTTCATGGGAATAATGTGTCAGCAAAATAAATAAAGAAATAAAGAAATCACAGCTGAGAGGTCACTACATAAAGCTACTCACGGTGCAGGCTCAGGGAGATGTTGATGGTGCGGATATTAGAGACAGTCTTGAGGTCAGGGATGCTGGCACACTTCAGCTGAGTGGCAGCAGGTGTGTCACCCACATCAATCCAGCAGACAGTCTCCTGGGCATAGATGAAGTCCATAGCCATGGTCTGTTTGGTGGGAATGGAGGGCAGTCTGGGGATGGAGCCACTCAGCGTGGTGCAGCGGATGTTATGGAGGTTAGCGATCAACAGCATAGGCAGGCGATCCACCGGCTCTGGGGAGGGCGATCAGGAGCAGGCCAGAGGGGAATGTGAAATAAAAAAAGTTGGTAGGGGTTTTGTTAATATTAGTCTGTCTGCAGTTCATCTTTCCACAGTTAAATAATTATATCCGCCAAGGAGGTTATGTTTTTGTGAGAGTATGTCTGTGAACAACATAACTCCAAAAGTAACAAACAGATCTTGATGAAACTTTCAGGAAATGTTCAAAACGGGAAAAGGAAGAAGTGATTAAATTTTGGAGGTGATCTGGATCACCGTCTGGATCCAGGAAATTTTTTTGAAGGATCCTTTATCATTGTGAGATAGGGGTATATAACTCCACCATAAATGGTCGGATTGCTTAGCAAAACAATACAAGACAAGGTCACCATAATTCCTGACAGATGTAAAAGTACGATCCAGATCCTGATAAAATTCTGGATACTAAGATCTAGAATATGAAATATGAACTGGGTCATCATAATTTTCAACACTGTCATGTAACAAATTATCATACAAACCTGCAACTAACACCAAATTGTAGCAGACAGTCTGCTGAAAGGGAGTATAACATTAAAGTAGGACTTAAGTGTTGCGTGACCATCATAATATGATTAGTGGAGGTCTGCGTTCTCTGACTGCTTTTCTGGTTTGTAAAAACAATAACAAAGGTTCCCCATCACATATATGTGATAATAATCAACAGACAAGTCATTTATAGCAGAAACAAATCAACTTTGGACCAGATTATGTTTGAATTTTTATTTCATTGTGTGTGTGTTTGTGTGGTCTCACCATTTTTAGCTTTGCAGGAGCGGTTGTCTGGCTGCAGCAGATAGCCTTCAACACAGCTGCAGGTGTAGGAGCCCTCAGTGTTAGTGCACGTCTGACTGCATGTCCCATACACACTACATTCATTGAAATCTGCAAGACAACAACACATGCATTAACAGATAGAGTGTACAATATGCAGGGAATCGTGAAGTAGATATTTTTTGCTAGGTAGTAAATAAAACCAATATTAATTTACCACCAATAAGCATGGACTTTCTATCTGTCAAATAGAATAAATTGGAATAAAAAATGTTCTGATAATTTCTACAAGCTACTCCATTCACACTCCCGCCGGCAAAAAAGTCAGTCTGAGCCATGAGAGGATTAAGCACTCAATCAAACTTCAGGCAAAAAATAATAAAACACAGTTACTCACCTTTGCATGTCTTTCCATCTGCAGCAACCTCGTAGCCGTTGCTACAGTAGCACTTGGGCCCATCGTGACTCACTGCACATTGATACTGGCACTCATTGGAGGCACAGCCTGGTGCCTGCTCTGTAGCAGAGAAAAAGGAGAGACACAGAGAACATTAAATACCGCAAGAGTGGGGGGAGCGTACATGTCAGTGACTCTTCAGAGGCTAAATGAAACCTGTTTAAGTAATTGGCTCCTTGACCAGGTTTGTGTGTGGATCAGCTTTCCAATTGTTATCTTAATCCCAGGGCAATCTTCACAGAATGATGCTGTCAAATCCTATCACATCTCCACTGGGAGATCAGATAGGACTGTGTGTGTGTGTGTGTGTGTGTGTGTGATTGTGTCGGTCAAATGCATGTGCTTGCACGTGTATCCTTCTGTGTATGCGACAGATGTGGAGATTTAAATGTGCACGAGCTGGAGAGCTCTTCTTTCCCGCCCACAGAGGGGACTCAAGGACACATCCTTTTTGGCAGCAAATGAAAGAGGGGCAAGGAAACACCCCCTCATCATGACATCTATAGGGTGTCTGTGTGCACACAGATGAGTCGGTGCAGGATAGGAAAAAACGGAGGGCGGGCTGTCATAGACTAAAATGACACAAACAGTGGCACACGACTTATTCTACAAGACAAATGATATTTATGATGGTGACAGTATGCTTTTTCAAACATCAGAATGTAAACACAAATACAAGGTTTGTGATCCTGACTGGGTAGGTTCTGCCTGCAAGTTCAAAAATGTGCTCAAAAACAGTCAAAGCAAGGAGGAAATAACAGAACGAGAGTGGAGAGGGCAAGTCACGTTAGCTTTTATACTCTTACTACATCACACACACTCAAAGAGCTGTGATAAAACTTAACTGTAACAACAAAATGAATCAAATGCAGATACATTAATGGTCCGCAAGTTGGACAGCAACTGGAATTGCAAAATTATTCACATAACCCCAAACACACATACACATACACATACACACACGCACACAACCTGCCAATTTCAAGAGCTTCACTTGTTCAAAATCCTTATATCTAATCATCAACCAAGTGTAAACACAAAGTGTAAACAGAGAAAAGAAGTGTCCACTTGCACATAAAAATATATCAGCATTCAACCAAATAACCATGAATGATTATGGACAAATTATGCCTACAGTGACTATTGATCGTTTGGCTGGAAAGAGCGGAGATTGGACCAGTGAAGGGTCCTTATTATATAAAGCCTGTAGCACTCGGAGCTACAATGACCCTTTTGTTGTGGCTCTGCTGAAAGGAAGAGTCTCCCAGCAAACACTGTGGCCCATATCGAATCCATTCATTGAGCCTCACACTGTGAGAGACCACAGGCAGCAAGAGAGCCAAAACACCCACAAAATGCACCTCTGTCTGGGGTCACTTGCTCAATTTGGGATCGAACTCTGGGTGGGCTACAAGAACAGAACTGTTGCTCTCACTATTACGCCGAAATCTCAACATCTACATGTGATGACGCAGTTATAAAGTCACACAGTGAACAAAAATGTACAATAATTCATCATAATTCATAAAGTGTTTGATGACAAATTAATTTAAGAAAATGTAAAAGTTAAAACAGGCATTGATTTATGTTTTGTTTAAATAGTTTATCATTTTAATAAACCTCATTTTCAGGAGGCCCCTGAATACAAAATAAAGAATTATTGTAGCTAGAATACTGACAGTCACATGGACTCTTATGCCACAAGGAAAATCACATGCAAATGTGGGAACAAACAGAGCACAATATTCCACTTTCAAGTTTCAGGTTTGTACCTGAACTAAAATCCTTATTTTTTGTCTGACTGTCTGAAATGCTAATCTGTAAATACGACTGTTTGAATTAAACCTCAGAGAGCATTTTATGTGATCAACAGCCTGGAAGAAAAAGAAAAAAAGGTAAGAAAGTCTGAAGAGAAGAATAAAAAACAAAAGTGAAGAATACTAAAGAGAAGAAATGTGGGGAAGAAGAGAACGGCAGGGCTAACAGAGGCAAAAATGAGTGAAAACTTGCTCAGAGCTGTATAAGAAAGCCCCCAGTTTGGAGTAAATTATCAATGGCAGCGTGATCAGATGTTTGACCAGAGGTTAATGAATGGAGCAAACAAATCTCACAGTGACACTTGAGGCCTTCAGTCCTAAACAAGCATGGAGGAGACATTGATCCTGTTACCGCATGGATGGCAACCCTCAATTTCACTCATCGGAGGCTCTTTGAATGTTGACAGCGAGTAGCTAATTAAACACGGGTGGATGACTGAGGAAAGACTCCTGCAGGCCTATTGTTGACAATGGGAGGTCTTGATGATAACACTTTATTTTCCAAATTCACTTTACCTTCCGAAATTCATTATTTTGGAAAACTCAAGTTTTGCCATATTGTAAAGCAGGGGTGGCCAACCTGCGGCTCGAGAGCAACATGTGGCTCTTTGCCTTTCGGTGTGCGGCTCTTCAATCCATTCATAGAAATATATACATACTTCTTGTTATGAGTAGTGGTGTGCTGACCAATCTTAAATATTAATATAATGAAGCCAAAGTTGGGATCAGTATTGATCAGTACTTGGGTGATGAGATTGATACTTAAGTTTCAGTTTCTCTTCTCTACATGTGTTCCACTCAATCGCTCATGTATTCATATCTATCTATCTATCTATCTATCTATCTATCTATCTATCTATCTATCTATCTATCTATCTATCTATCTATCTATCTATCTATCTATCTATCTATCTAGTTAGATAGAAAATTGGAAATAAATATATTTTTTCATTTTATGTCATTTCAAGACCACATGTGTGATTTGGCTCTTTGTAGTACCACAGTAATTTTTGTGGCTCTTGGTCTATGGCTGGTTGACCACCCCTGATGTAAAGGGATTTGTCACAAGGAAAATAACATCATGTTGAAATTACTATTGAACGCCATTCAAAGCCAGTGCCTGGGGATAATTTTTAAGGTTGATATTGTCCACTAAAATCCAATCATGAGGTGACAAACCTGGAGCAAGAGAATGAATCAGGTTGAGCTAGACAGCCAATACCTGATGGTGTTTGAGTCATGATCACAGTTACATAAGAAGTCTATGAGGATTACAAAGGGTCTAATCTAATTCTTATATCAACTGGTGTGACATCTCACCAAATCCCTTGCCGTCCTTCAACATTCTAAGTTAAAGAGATAAAACAAAATCTCCACATTTCTATACCTGTTGGAATAAGTGAAGGCAAACTAAACACCAAGTGTATAAAACAGGATGTGGCATTTCACAGACAGACAATTCCCAGGACATTCCTCCCTGTGTGCTCACATGTTTGCACACGTCCCTGTCTACCTGAAGCCGACAGGAGCCCACCATTTACCTCATGGTTCTGTCAAATTAGCACACACTTATACTTCTTATATACTAAAATAAACTTCTTCATGCATATACCTCTCACTAGGGCTGAACGATTTTGGAAAATAATTTAATTGCAATTTTTTTTAGGTTATTAATGCGATTGCGATTTAACATGCGATTTTTGGGGACGGTGTTAATCTTCTACATTATTCACTTAACACAAGCAAAAAAACTTTCTATGGTATGACCAACATGACGAAGGATACTGTCAACATCTAAACTATTCTTTCCTGTATGCCAGGCCTATATGTTATGATGAAATGAGATGAATTGATGTATGAATTGAATGTATCTTTATTTAACTATTACAATCACAGCAGCATATTGACTGATTGGTTTAACGTCAAGCCTTATAGACTTTTAATATTATTATCATTATTTTCTTGAATAAAATCAGAGAAAGGAACAAAGTGCTGAAGAACAAATGGCCTGGTATGAACAATAACCTAAAAATAAATATGAATTCTCTCTTCTATGATTTTCACATTAAATAAAGTGTAGAAATGGGAATAGGACCAAATCTCTAGCTCAACCACTGAAATATGTCAACATGTGGAGTGTGCTTTTTTATAAAATAAAAAAGAGACACTGTGAACATAAATATGAAATGTATTAAAATCTTACTGATCTCTCATCAGTAACAAAAAAACATGAGTGCAGAAATGTAAATAAAAACAAAGTTTTGGCTCAACCACTGAAATATGTAAACTTGTGGATTGCACTTTTTAAATGCACTTTAAAACTTTTTTTTTTAATTGCAGCCTTTGCGATTTGAAAATTACATTCTATTACATCGCGATATCGTTTTAAATTTGATTAGTTGTTTAGCCCTACCTCTCACAAAGGCAATCTGCAATCCATTGAGCATAATTGTGCAAAAAAACAAAGATCTCAGCTTTGAGAAATCTGATCTATGTAAAGTGGATCGCCATGCTCAGTTTAACATGAAATCAAACGCTATCTTAATTCCGAGAATGACAGTGATTGTTTGGTTTCATGATCCACTCCATCACATTTAGAAACAAATGGTTAATGCTGAGTGACTGAAAAATACACACCGTGCAAATTTTGAGTTCTGTTCAACAGACATTAAAGAGACAACTGTGTGAATGTAAAGATAAGAGGTAGGGTCAGAAAGAGAGACAAGGTGAAATGTTTACCAATTATGAGTTCAGACCTGTACTTCCTGGCAGTTTTTGGCATTTCTTTATCAAACAGGGCAAAGTAACCACCAACACAAGCATGACAGCAGTTTCAGTAATAAGCAAACAGAAGCTATCATAGTCCCAAACAGTGGCAGCCACCTGCCCCAGACGCTTCAAACTTACACAAATACTCAAACATACATGTACAAACACCTGAAGTACACGTGCTAGAGCACAAACATTCCCAGACACAAAGCAGTCAAATGTGACTGAAAAAAACAGCACTCAGATTCTCTTCTTCCTGCAGCAAATTGTGAGTCAAGAAATAGATGCCACAGTTTAACAACACTGTGGTTTTACTTTATATGGTGCCGGGAAAGATAGGAGAAGCAATAAAACAGGTGTTGTCATGCCTGACAACTTTAACTGCAGCCAATAAACTCATTAAGGTCGAGACCCGCACATGAATAAAGATGAAAATGTGATCATTCCACAAGCAGATTCAGGTAGTCTGAAACAGATAACACAGAGGATATGAAGTACAATTAAAGCCAACTGCACACTCATGAACAATCTCATCATTTGAACAAGCAGACTTCCTTTTCGAAAAGCCAGGATGAGAACAAAAAGCTTGTAAGACAGCTGACATGAGCCCAATTTCTCTCTCCTACCAGTCAGTCTGAGGGAGGCAGGTCTGAGGCAATGCCCTGAAGAAGAGCAGCCCCATCACCAAGAAAATGACAGAGAAAAGACAAACGCAAACCACAGGATGATGAAAGACTCAACTTTCACCCATATAACAGCAAGAAAATAAGAGTGCCACATGTCTGAAAAAAGCTAAAAAAGTCTCTTAAAAGTAGGTCTTGAACAATGCTTGGACAATTGTAGGCACATATCTCAGAATGAGCAGACTGGAGGCATCAGTGTTCCTGGTTTTGACCACTTCATCACACTGCAAAACAATCTCAGCACTTGTCTTTAACACGCATGACAGAAAGGTCCGGGCCCTTCACAACAAATGAAACAAATGAGATTTGGATGCCTTTAAAGCAGGATAAAACACCTCCTTCACTCTGAACAACACCCTCTAACTATCCATCTGGTTACTCTTTTGCCATCATTTCTGTACACAACCCACACCAGCTTGTCCCACACACTGACACACAGAATGAAAACGCTGATAACTCATTGCACCGAGGTGAAACTCCTGCCAAACCTTCCTTTGCTTCACTCCATATCTGACCACTCCAAACACCAACTTTACCAGACTTACTTAGACACACTGACGCACAAAGTGTGCTTTCAGACATCAGTGCCCAGGTAAACTTGCACAACCCAGCAGTTTGTACAAGCAAACACTAGGATGCTTGTGAAAGGCCTGGCCTTTCCCTGAAAACTGGGCAGCTCACAAACAGCAGTGCCAAAAGTTCTGGACACACTGCTGGTGTGTTTATGTGGGGGGGAATGGGTGTGTTTGGGTGTGTATTTACAGGAATGTGACTGTGAGAGTGTACGTTTGTGTGCATATTTGAGTGCTGAAGGCTTTTGAAGCCCATGAACATGAAGATCTGTTTATTAGTGAGTGTTACTGAGGACAGCTGGACTTGTGTCCTCGGGGACAGGCAGTGCATGTTGTGATTGCATGACATCATCACTGTGTTGTGTAAAGGCTTGTCTAGCAGCGATGACCAGTGTGTGTGTGTGTGTGTGTGTGGGCATGTGTGAGAAGGACACCAACACAACTCACCCACTCCGTACAAACTGTCCACTTCATATGCCTAACAGTGCTTAACTCCTCTGGACATATCTCAGCAAACGTTAATGTTCTGATTTCATCACTACCACTGTTCTATAACTGTACTGTTCAGAGCGTGTGTTCATACAGTAAGTATTAATGTAAATAAGCTGGTATGGCTCGATTGAGGGCTTCTTGAGCATAGTAGAAAAAAATTAACTACAGTATATAAGAATGAACGAATCAAACACAACACAGCCATCTTTAAACTACAATTGTTGAATATAAAAAATCTCTCCAACCCACAACAAACAGTGTTGAATATAAACCGGAAAAATAAAAATGACCTACATTTACAAATACAGATAAGGTCTTTGACTACAGAAGCTTGGCTTGTACTTATCAGAAGAGATAAGGTGAGTGAATATTACAAACAGTGTTTGAGGACACGGCAGACCTGCCCTTGTGTTGGGACTTTGGTCAACTTGCCTCCAGTGTTGTTTGATTATGTGATTTCAAATTCCAGGAATGGGATTCTGATACTGATTAGCATGGCTGAGATTGAGCAAAACTGAAGGACAGACATCCACAAATCAAATTAAACATGCACATTATTGAAATTCAAAACAGGCAGAGCTCAAGACAGCTATATCTGAGGACCGTCTCTCTGAACACTGGTGTGATCTACAGAGGGCGTCAAATGTTTGCCCATTTTGTCCACTGCAACAGAAGCTGACACTATAGATACAGTATATTTGTCTCTGGCCATTCCATCGTTTCAAATTAATAGCAGAGGATTTATGCGTTTTTTCTTCAGCTGCATCCAGCCTGAATGCTCATCATTCCCACAGGAGTGGAAACATGCTCACAGCTGAACTGATTGATAATGTAATGAGTTTTTTTTTCCATTTTAATTGCATAAGCTAGAGAAGACCAGCTCATTAGAAGGCCAAACAGACATTATCACAGGATGAAGACGATAGCTACTGTAGCAAGAAAACGTTATTCAAGATAAATGTCTTGGTCATTATTGACTCACAACAAAGACTGACACCTCTGTGTCAGTGCAGTGCAGGAGATGATAGTACTCTATCTTTTTAGTAAGTCGTGCAAAAAACATGAGCTAGCAGACGTGTGCATGCTTCAGTGTGTTAATTACCTCTGCAGTGAGGACCCTCGTCCCAGCCATCGCTGCAGTCTGGGACCCCATCACACAGTTTGCTCATATGGATGCACACGTCCAGGTCCAGGCAGCCATGTTCGTTGACAGGACACTGGTTAACTCTGTTGTGTGAGCCTAGAAAGGGAGAAAAACAGTTTTAAAATAACTGCAGTAAAAAGAGCATTTAAAAATTCATCAGTAAATTAACATCAGGTGTTAAATTTATAATGGCTGTCAGGTGGTCCACATGGACATTATTAAACAAAGAGATGATCCATCTCATCTTCCCCACCATCCTTTGACCCAGCCACAGTTGTGAGCTTGGTTTATGGTGTAATCAAATAAAAACTCACATCATAATTATTTGTCTCACAACATTTCTGTATCTTAAACGGGAATTTGGTTTTGATTACAATTCAATGTTTTGTGTACAATTTGAAGCCTGTGGAACCCATCAATAAGATATATCACTAGGTAGGAAGCCTGAGATCTTATTCAAGCCAACTGTAGTCACATGAAGGGATTTAATGGGTCTGAAAGCAGATAACAGCACATAAAAATGTATCACACAGCTCTTTTTCTTCACACTAAGTGGGTCATTCCAGCAGACAGAAATCTGTATCTGAGTGTAACTTCTTTCACTGAGTAACAATTTGTTGAGATGAATTCCACAAATGGGAAGATAACACTAACAAAGGTTTACTCATTCGTTATCTGACTATAACTTAGCGTCAATTTGAAGTAGGGCTGGACACTGTTAAGAATTGATTTGATTCAATGTCAGTTCTTTAGGTTGTGATCCCATTCGATCCGATTCAATACTTATTTTAGCGCATTGTTTCGTTGATTTAGTAAGAAGTAGAAAAACACAAATAATTAGATTTTCTGTTGATAATTTTCAAATATTTGTTTTCATGCCCAGGTGAACAAACATCAGACTCAAAGGTTGGAGGAGCTGGCTTTATGCTGCTGCTTGCTTTAGTTGCCATTTTATTGTTGTTTGGTCCAGTGAGGCCTCCGTCCGTACGACATGAATAACACACACAGCGCCCCCCGCTGGCCAGGAGGTGAATTGACTCAGAGAATTTGCCACATCAATATTGAGTTACCAAACACAGGTAACATTAGGGCTGGAACAATATGTTTTTCTAGCGATTCGATTCTATTACGATTTTTGGGGTGCCAAGTCAAGTAAATTGCGATTCTTCGATATTTATGATTTTTACATTTTTTAGTTTGCTTTTTTAACACCAGACCATGTGAAAAAGTTAAATGATAATGATAATTTCTACAGGCTATATCAGGAACCATATTTTCCCATAAAATGCACATCACGCGAGTCAGACAGAAACATTTCACTGTCTGCTAAAGAAAAGTGGGGACTTTTCTCTAATCCAGTTTATAAACAAAGACTGAAATGAAGAATTTGAATTTGAAAAATAAAAATATTTCTTTTTGACAAAGATTACTGATTTTGATATTATCAGACAAAAAATCCCGATATATCAATTTTTGATTTTTTTCTCCCACCCCTCGGTAACATGCACACACATCTCTGTGTATATATATCCTCCATGTGACCGCTTTTGCATAGTAATGAAGTATGATCTGTGGATGTTGTGACTTTGCAGATATAGAAGGAGAACTGTTGAAAGATTGCAAAAGTAAACTTGGAGACTTGGATGGCAGAAAACAGAACGTGATGTCCTCTTGTTCAGGAAGAGCAGAATGTTTTTCTTAACAGCATCAGAGCAGAACACAGAGGAGATGCAGTCTCTTCAACTCACTCTCTCCCACTCTTCTCTATCTCTTCTATCAGCCCACACTGCAGAGCAAACAGTTTGCTTTGGCTGTTTTTCTTCTTCCTCATCCTCCACCCCTCTCTTTCTCTCTCTTTCTCTCTTCTCTCACTCTCTCTGTCTCTGTAACATCTGCTGACCCATTTTAGAAAAACACTAGAAGCAGAGAAAATAAAGTTCAACTCCTTCACAGAAAACAATGTGAGGTGTTCTGCGGGTTATGCGGGGTGCTTGGAGAAGCTTTGAGAGGAAGACGAGTGAATATGAGCAGCCTGAGCGACAAACCTGTTTCAGAAGCCTCTGTCAGAATCTGACACACACCACTTCAGCATCTGCATGGCTCATTATCAAGCATCCAGACTGCACTTTCTTTGACCCTTATTCTTACAAGCACTGCTATTAAAAGAATCAAAATGTGGATGTGCACAGAAACTTATGAGACAGAGCATTTATCTGCATGTCAGCATTCCCTGAAGAGAACCACAAGCTTCCCCTCTGACTTCTCTCAATCCAGCCGAGTGATGAAAACCTGCACACAGATCATATAAAATAACTCAGTCTAAACAAGGACGATGAACAGACATGAGGATCCTACCACAGCAGCCTGTGTGAAGGAAAAAAATAAGATTTGAACAGAGAAATACCTTCTAATACATAAATACTTTTAGCATGGAACGATGGAGAGGAGCTCTGTTTTTCTGAGATGCTAGCATATTAGCAGCCCTCCTACAGCCTCTTCCTCTAAGCCAGCCTGATTTACATTCAATAAACTGCCAACCTGGGGATTTCTATGTAAACTGCAGCATCAGGAATAAACCACTGTGCACACAGGAAATGAAACCCCAAAGATCTGACATTCGTCAACAGTACTCTTTCATGAGAAAGACAAGTCAGAGTTGAAGTGATCTAAACGTTACCCTCAGCAGGAATCTGAGTCTTATATGAGTTTTAACAAGAGTGAACTCAAGCACCAAAATACTGTAAAGCTGACAACATGAACACTTTTATAAAATCCTTAAATAGAGGTTACCTCTTGCCCAATACACTCCTTATGCTTACCACTGGTCAAGCAGCAACCAAATCAATTTTTGGGAATCACTCAAACAATGTCCAGCGATGCACAACAGCCAGAAATAATTGTTTGAGTTCTACAACACGGTCAAATCTTGGCAGGAACTGAATAGAGACCAGCTGCAGAAAACTAAATAGAATGAACAATATGGAGGATTAAATAACTTTGCAGGAGGGACAATGGAGATGAACCCTGTACTCTCTGCTCCAGTTTGGGAAGTTGTTGGCAGTGTATTACAATAAGCCCCCCTTTTATTGGCAGTAGCCATTTCCTGCTTCATCTGTCAGTGGAAGCACAGCATTACTGTGCAAATCTGACAGGAACATAGAGCACACATTTCTCCATCTTTTTTGTTTTGTATTATTGCGAATGTGGAACAAAACTAAACATATTCAAGTCCCTACAATACTGAAAGACTGCTCTGTAGCTTCCAGTGTGCATGTGGGCGATTTTGCAATTTTGCCATACCAGGATTAGGCTCTGTGGGTGTTGTAGTTGACACATGGCTCTTGGTTCATTTTAACATACATTACATGCATAATTCTTTTGCTATCTTTGGAGGGAGGAAGATGATCTTGTAGATGAATAACATTATATATCAGTGCTTGTTACTGGTTGTCACTGTTTGAGCCTTCCTTGAGAAGCCTTCCCTCCAGAAATTTGAGTTTTAATACAACAGGTTCCTTTAGAGCTGCTGTTTTTAACTATGGAACAGACTTACAGATGCTGTGAGGGGGATCTGTTCTAGTTGGACTGCCTCGCCACCTTCAGGTCATGAGTCTCATGCACACTGTTGTGAAGACGTGACTTACACCACGACCTGTGTTTGTATTGGAATTAAATGGAGATCAGATCTAAACAATTTTTCTTTGATCGAGACAACTTTTTACCGGATACAATGCTCTGAGGTAAGGTGTTTATAAGTGCAGTTACGTATCGCTCAGATACAAACGTGACAACAAGGAAACTTTATCAGTTTGTACCGTAGTTTAATTTACATTACATGTGTGTAATGTGTAACATTGGTAAATCCTCATTATGTCCTGCCAGTCATCTGCCAAGAAGAGCTAACATAACCTCACCTCAGCCTGTTTTAGCCTTTAGCCTGTGTGTTAGCCTTTAGTTCCTGCTCTATCACTCTCCTGTTAAGCTTTCTTCTGCTCTTCTGTCCTTTTTCTGTCTGTCTGTCCACTGTTGCTACAAAATCAATCACAGTAATTGTTTTTAACAGAGAAAAACACAGATTTATCTTTTCACTTCTAAACTTCATCAGCTGGTGTGGTGTTGTCATAGAGACCTTCACGTGCCTTACATCAATCCGGTCCTACTTAACCCAATCAGGAAGCTAAGAAGTAGCATTTAAAAATAACCTATATTGGCGCTGATAATTTCATTTTAAAATGTGGATTACAATCAGGCATACACCTCAAAATGAAGACAAGTTCAAGATCACTGAGAATCTCCTCACAGCCCCTTGAAAATCCATGCATGGCATTTACATCATGTGACCTGTGCAAACCTGGAACATGGAGCAGGGTGAATGAAAATATCACATTTTAAAAGGATTAACATTTCCAATACAATAACTATGAGGCTGTCTGCACAGCTGTCTGTTTACACATAGCAATGACACAACTGTAAACACAGCATAAGTCTCTGCTGCTTTGTCCAGCATCTTGTTATTAGCGTTACCCTGTGGCTTTCAGTACATGCTTTTGATGCCATGTCCTGCATCCCAAGATTTATCTGTGCTCCTCCTACTGACCCTCTTATTCAAAAGACGAAGACTCCACATTGTAAACAACTTAGAATGGCCCGAGTTAATGTTAACTATAACAATGAAGGTTGGAGAGCTTGCTCATCGAGGCAAAAGAACTTTGACAGGAGTAAAGAAAGCCTGGAGCTGATTGTTTAAGTCCTCAAGCTCAGAAATGCATCGCAGTAGCAAACAAAAAGGCTCCTTCTCAAACGTGCTGATTTAGATAGGCTTTTGGAATCTGGCACTCAGCACTTTTCACCGTCAAACTAGAGATTTATTTGAAGCAGCATTAAAATGTAACAAAATCCATCATAGAAACATCACAACAGTAAGATCCTGATACTGCAGGCAGAACTAATAATGAGTAAACATTTCACAATACTGGAAATTCTCAGACTCTGCAGACACCACGTCTCTACCTTAAACACTGAGAAGACCAAGTGTCGGAAAACTAGATTTTTTTTTCCACAATCGGGAAGTACAAACTTCATTTGCACAGTTCCTCAGGGGAGCTAATTATTCATGAAATCTTAAGTAAGGAATGAACTAATCAAAAATAAGAGCTACTTTCAAAAAGATGAAGTAATCTACATCAAGCACTTTTATGACTTCATTTAAATCCAGAAAGATGAGGTTTGTTCAAAAGGCAGCTTAAAAACACTTCAGGCCGTCCAGTCAGGGCTGCTTTTCAAATCTCTATTTAATGTACTTGATGGAGTATAACTTATATGCCTTTCACTGATATCTAAGTTTGAATTTCTGCATTTATGCAGGTGCTCCATCATCACAGAGTATATAGCAAGGGACTGAAATTTCTATATCCTGTCATTGGGAGATCTGGCCAAAGTTATTCATGCTTTTCTATTTCACCTAATACTTGTTAGCTCTTCTGCTTTTGCATTACTTGGATAAAAAAAAAAAATCATCTTTACTCCCAAAGAAATGCCGCAAGAAGACCAAAAGACAACACTTGACACCTTGTGACTAACATTTCCCTCTCTGCTCATGTCACATTTCCTGTTGCCTGTAAATTGTCTGGTATGCATTAAAAAATGATAAGATAAGACGATAAAAGGATCATCTCTACCTGTAAACTGAAACCTCTAATTATTTCTTTTGGCAGGGGCCTTGCCCTTAATTTAATGAAGAATTTTTATCTTATTTTCACTCGACATACAACAACTATTTAATAAAAGTGGAATAACCTCAGATTTTAAAGGCTCAAACAATCCCAAGTTGATGACAATAGGTATAATTTTCAATAAAATACTATAAATGGGAGCTATAAAATAAATTTCAGGAGTGAAGAAATGTAATAATCATCATGTTATTGTGAAAACATTTAGCATGTGGCTTCATAGAAACAGCAGATTCTCCAGCATGTCTGGCAGCCCAGCAGCATAGTGTGAACAATGTCTGCAGCTTGGCACTACAGTGAACAAAAGGCAAAGATGAAGTAAAAATTACAACCTTCACACCTATTAGAGGGTACAGTGAGGATAATTACATTATGGCACTCAACTGTGTGATGAGTTATAGTGAGGGTTTTATCCTCGCTGTGTCCCCAGGGATACTGAATGGAAAATCTGTCTCATCATCTTTTATACAAATATCATGTTAAAGATGGAAGTGCTGGGATTCCTAATAATATGGATATCATTTTTTTCTAACTTTATTAGAACCTCATGCAGTCTTAGGAATGAAATGTGACTTTGAGCAAAGACAATAATACACACTTCCCCAGAGTGCAGTGCAGTTGTCTTGTGTCACCTTCAAATAATGGAGAAAATTTAAGCATGGACTTGGGTTTCACTTTCTCTCCCCTGTCATAAAGCATCAAACCTGCAAAGTGTGTTTTGTGAAGGAACAGCTTCCTGTGAGTGATTCTCCCCAACACCTTAACCTCCAGACCTCACCATCCCCCAAACCCTAGTTCTCGTAGTTATGCAATGACCTTAAATTTGGATCCCCTGTCGATCCTTTGTCCAGAGAATAAAGCCTGCTTTTCTCCCTGCTCTTTGGGTTCCATGGCAGCCCCTGACTGACTCCCATAAAGTCTGCTGTCAGCTCGAATAAATATGTTGTGCAGGGTGACAGGCAGGTCTGCTCAATGACTGACTCACCCCACACTGAAATCACACTTTACAGCAGCATGCACAACAAGCACATGGCCATGCCAAACTCCACAGAGGCAGCGAGAACGTACAGGGCTAACAGTGTAGCACATAGTGCTCTCACTGGAAGAAAACCTAATGTTCTACATCTACTTCCAACATTCTTTCGTTATCTTTAAGTATGAATATAAATCCCATTATGTGAAAGAAACCAAGAAACAACAAAACAAACATGGTTACAACTGGATTAAACAGTGATGTTATGCTTGTAATCTATCCATTCCCCTGACAAGAATAATCTCAGAGTCCCAAATCAGTCTTGGAGCATTGACGACAGCGTTAACAGGATGAACAGTGGCTGCAAAAAACTTTTCAACTTTGAAATACTATTTCAAAATGTTTTGGGTATTACACTGTAAAATTTGTAAACTGAAAAGGTGAAAACAGGTTTTTTAAGTCTGTCAACTTTGTAGATGGGAGGAGATTTTCTGTTTGTAAAGTTTGCTGTGATATAAGTATGACTGTTTTTCATTTTTCATTAAAACAGAAAGTCACATTCAATCAGCATCAGGTAGCTTCATATTCCATTAGGATAGAGCTGGCTGCAAAAAGTTTTAAACCAAAAATGGAGGGACCAAGAGCTGTTCCACTGAAGGCACCCACAAACCAGTTGTCTGGTTTCATTTCAGCTTTAAAGCAGACTGCCCCGACAGAGAACAGCGACAAATGCAAGGCCTTGCACAAGATGTGTAACATGGAGGTAAAATAAAATACTGCAAATTTCTAAAACTGTAGCAAGGCAGCACCAGATATGTAATAAAAAGGTTTGTTCCCTCACAAACCAAGGATTTATGTTTGCATACCCTACTTGAACCATGCAACATGTTTCTGACATTAATCATTTGAGTGAAGTGGAACTTTCTAAAACTATCTGCAGAGAATCCTCAGAGTCAGAACATAAAGAAACTTTTGTCTTTCTTTCACTTTTCTATGTAACACAGCAGCTTGAATAATAGGTCTGATGCAGGATTATAATTATCTGGCCCGTGAACTGCACCTGGCCAGATGATCATGTTTACTGTCAAATGTTTTAGGGAAGATATACCTCTGACATTACCCCATTTAACCAGTGTTCTCAGTTTTACACAGTTTTGTGATTTATTCAAAAGAAAAAAATAATAAAGAAGATATTTTTCTGTCATAATTAGTCCGCTCTTTACAACTGTTTTTCATATTTTCTTTAAGGAGAGAAGTATGGTAACACAGGAGCCACAAATCTGTTGCTCCTGGGTTGCCATACACCCCAATTTTTCAGGTGTCTTATTGAATGTATGCAGTTTAATGCCGATTAGCACTCTGCAGTGACACATAGAGAAATAAACAAGTGAAGTTAAAAAGAAAGATAATGGAGTTAATTTAAAATGCGAAGTTTATTCTAAGTTTTTGAGTCTAAGAAGACAGACAGTAGGCAGTTATAAATAGAGTCTGACCGATATGGGATTTTTTGGCTCAATGTCGATACTGGGGGCAAAAAGAGGCCGATATCCGATATATCAGCCGATACCCGATATATTGACTGATATCTGATATATCGGCTGATATATATAATAAATTCATTGATATACACAGGATAAATACTGTATATTAACACCAATTATTACTAGCTATTAAAAAGTTTCATCTTCCATTTAATGCATGGGACTAAAGTAGATTTTAAGTGCCAATGTAGCTGCTTTCAAAACATGCAATAAATACAATGACATCAAAATACATTTTCAAAAATTATTTCAACCAAAACAATAACTTGTGATTTTATAAGCCCAGGTTAATCGTGCATGGCATTATGAAGTGAGACGCTGTGTGGTTTACGAATCGACACACAGTAGCAGGAGCGACAGAATCTCTGTGGAGCAAAAATTTTTATAATCGGCAACATTTTGGCCGATGTTGATTAATCCGTGACAGGCTATAATCAACTGATTAATCGGCCCGCTCGATTAATCGGTTGTTAATTAATCAGTTATAAAAGCTGAACACACTCCCGACATTCTCTCTACCAGTGAAAAAAATCTTTGGAAAGTTCTTCCTAACTCTGTTGCAGAAGTTGTAGGTTGCTTTGTTTCACTCCTCTGTCCAGTTCATCCCAAACCAGCCTGATGGAGTTTAAATCAGGAGACTGTGTTTGCCACTCCCTGTTTTCAAGATTACCATCCTCTTGTTTTTTTCCCAAAGGTAGTTCTGGCATAGCTTGGACTTTTGTTTTGGGTCATTATCTTGCTGTGGAATGAACCCCTGACCACCCAGATACAGAGAGTAAAGCATTACACTGTAGTAGCCATTCTGTTTCAGGGTACCTCTCAATCTGAGGAAGTCACAGACCATCTAAGGCACCATCTTTTTGCCTACTAGACAGCATACAAAATACTTTTAACAAGATGCAACTGTTTTCACTGGAGCCTTCACACCCACAGGCTCAGGATGTTTGGTACTAATAAACAGAGGTTGGGTGGAGTATCTTTAAAGATTGAGTACTAAATAAAAATGTAGTCCAGGTACATGCTTGCTCATTCAGTTCTGTTAGATTTGTTGCCACAGAGGAGCACACTGCAGTCTCCAGCTTGATATATAATAACACAGTCACTGAACAAAATGAATTACAGAACATCTCCCCAAAGTCACAGAGAAAGAGACAGCTTGAAAAAACAAACCAAGTCACCATCTGCAACCAGGCAGGAAAACTGTGAGGCAATTACACGAGAGGAAAGACTGGAGAGAAGATATGAGGAAGAGGGAACAGAGCTGACATGAGTCGAGCTATACTTTGACAGACAGAGAGGAAGGCAGAGGGACGTAGGAAAGAGATGAAGAGGGAGAAAAGGAGACAGGGCGTGGAGGAGACAGCAGAGAAAGCGAAGTGGTGCCTGTGTGGCGTGAGAAAGCCCTGTGTTGTCTGTCTGTTGATAGGCCGGTGAGGCTGAGGAGGGCTCAGGGCCACAGACCAGAGGGATTTACAGGGCTTTGCTCCTTCCTCTGTGGAGGCAGTGTGTCAACCACTGCCACTACAGCACCCTCCTGTACCCTACCCCCACCCCCTGCACGGTGCCCCCAGCGTGTATAACAACCTGTGATTACAGGCTATGAAAGGACCTCCTCCATCTTTACAGTATAAGCTGGTTGTATAGAAAACGAGTGGCAGCTTAACAAAGCCAATTCCATTTTCCTCCTCAGCCTAAATGCTAATCTGCTCATTTGCTATTTCTGCAGAATCACATATTCCCCCCAACGCTGCATGCCTCTGCCTCATCCACTAACTCAGCGGTCAGCTCGGTTTGGTCGTCCAGGAGAGGCTGCTGAGGCATGACACTCAGATGGGTAGGACAAAGAACCACGCTGGCATGCATCCAGAGGGGAGATGAGGGCAAAAAGATGGACAGATAAACCTTGTTGTGTGGCCCACCGAGGCCCTCAAGCAGCTGCAAGGAGATGATAACTCAATCTCCTCATCTGACCTCCCTACCAGCTCTGTCCCAGGCCACGGCATCCACTGACATGGGCCAGAGTGTGTGTGTGTGTGTGTGTGTGTGTGTGTGTGTGTGTGGGCCAAGGGGGGTGGCAAAGTTGTTTATTGGGAAGTGCCAACATTACCCGACAAACTCTTCAAAGATGTTTGCTTAATTTGTCCTGTTGGGAATGTCGTTACTCAAGAGTTAAAATTAAAGTTTCAAGGGTTCATGTTTTGTGATTGTTGCATCAAATACTTTGAGCCACCTAGCCAAGGGACCCTCAGTTTATAATGAAAGTGCATTCCACAGGATATTTCCTCAAATTACTTTCCAGCATCAACTTTCTCTTATTCCTAAAAAAAGAAAACTACTTAACTTTATGATATTTAATTGTAAGCAATCCCTCAACCAGACCAGGGGGAGAGTAACAGTGGTAGCTTCCCAGTACCATTAAAGAGAGGGGCCTTTCATTTGCATGTGTTAACTACTTTGAATTGTCATTTCTTTTGCTCCCCCTAAATAAAAGGGCATAGTGGTTCATGAGAAAAGAAAAGCAGAGTATTTACATGATTGAAATGCATTTCACCCCCTGCTCTGAGTTCCTCCTGTGGACATTTTCATGCTAAATCAGGGGCTACAAAGTCTAACAGAGAATTAGGGTCAGACAATTGTTGCTGTATTTTTTTTCTCTGATGATGATGATGATGATGAAAGGGATTCCTTTATGGCAAGCACTCCTCACGATGGAGAAAGTGCTTACATGCTTGAGCTTATGCAGACATCTGTTCCCATTCACTTTGGCTCGACCACAATGAACGAGGTTCACGCAAGAATCATAATTGCATACAGACTTGGGATGCGGTCAGGCAGGAAGCCAGTGTGTTTGAAAGCAACTGTTTCAGCAGAGCTGTGAAATTTGAGTTGTGACACAGCATTTTCAGTTTGAACGTCTGCAACATGAATGGTTCAAAAATTAATCCTATGTTTGTTCAAATAATAAATTACAAGCCCAATTGCCCAAATTCTAACATGCTGAAATAATTATATGAATAATAAATTTTGAGGCAGAAGATTTAACAAGAAAACTACTGCCAGAACTATCTCCAAAACTTTCACAGAGTTGTTGTTAAAAGTGGTCATGACCTCATTAAAACTCTCCCACTCCTCCAAAGCTGAGCAGAGAAATAAAGAGCTGCAGAGAAGTTCATTTCAAAATTCATTTTTATAAGACTGTCATACAAAACAGTGGAAGCAGAGCTAGGGGAAAGAAAATAAGCAAGTTTAATGAATTTACTGGAGTTTATCTTAATAACCTGATGTAGATTACCATTTAATTCCCCAAAACAGATCATACTACAGCAGCTGTGTTCACAAACTGAAAACACAGCAGCTGATAAACAATACAACCAAGAAGGCTGCGAATCTCTCTCTTACACCTTATCAGTCTGATGTGAACTTCTGTACAGTGCCTTTTAAACTTCCTTGAGGAAAAACCTGCATTAACATCTTTAATAGCCTTTGCACTCTTTCTGTAAACACACTTATCCTCACTAAAGTGGAGACCTCTCCAACAACATCCCACTTCTGAAAACGCATCAGAAGCAGCAATCCACCAAAGTGACACACAGAACATGAACTTTTGCCCTGAAGCTACATGTCGACCACTTCCTGAGTCGTAAGCCTGTGCGTTATTGAGTTAGAGTAAGCTTGTCTGAAACCAATTGAGGCCATGTAGCAAGTAGGAGTCAGAGAAGTCCCTCAGAAAGGATGACAGGGTCACACCTGTGGGCCTGTGCAAGCAGCCTGCTGATTGCTATCTGAGAGTGCACTAGGGGCTAGAAGAGGGAGGTGCACACAAGGGGTCTGGAGGCTATGACAGCCCTACAGTTGGCAGCTATCCCAGACCCCAAATTATCCCTTTATGATGACAAGTCATGCAGAACATTGTTAAAAAAAAACCTGCATCCATACATGCAGTACCCTTATGCCCTTCTTAAAAATAAAAGTCTTGTGCGACGGAGAACATCATGCATCAACTTCTTCCCCAACTCCAGCATGTTAGCACCTCGTGTGATGATGCAGCTTTAAAACCCTGCTACTCCAGCTGAAGTCTGTCTTTAACTCCTCCACATAATTGCAGCTCAGATGAATGGTTTGGGAACGACAGGCAATTAGACGTACAGACAGTGAAGAAGATACTTAAGAGTTACACTTTCTTCAGCGTGAGCACCAGAGGTTTGTAGATCAAAGATTCACATCAGACAAAAGCGCTTGTTTACAACACCTACTGCCCCGCCAGCAAGTGAATTCATGATCATCCCAGACAAAACAGGTGGTATTTACCTGAAACCATAGTAATGTCAACTTAACTGAGGTTATTGTGTCCTTTTATCTTTATAACATTCAAGCTTTCAGATAAAAGGAACTACATGTTCAACTTCTTTTTTCATTTTTAACCAACTGACCTTTAAAATGATACACAAATCTATTCTGGAGAGTAAAACCCACTTGGCCGCATGCACTGCCTGCACTGTCATTGTCCCTGAGTTACACTATGTCAAGGCTGTTGAGCAATCCAACACTAAAGAAAGAACATCAGGAAGAAATGGGAAGAAAAAAGGAGGAAAGGCTTTTATTCTTGTGAAATCTCCCTGAATAGTCTGTCTGAACCAAGCCTGTAGTTAGTAATTAACTTGAACTGGAGATAATGTCGTAATTATAGCAGCATGTGCCACTCTAATTCCTATCAACGTTAACACTTGCAACTAGACTGAGGTCAGAATACAAGTTGGAACAAAAACCTGTAGAGCAGGGACTTCCATAAAAAGTAAAAGTTAGTTTTGTAAACTTTAATACAGGTAAAGATTTACAGACAACAAATGCCCTCATGACAAAAACAAACTTCTCATATAGATCCAGAGTTCAGATCCCCTTAAAGATGGATCAATGCTAAGGTCTGCCTTTAAGCCACAGCTATAAAGATCTCTGTGGAGAGTGGCTTTGTTTATAGCAAGCAGGTCAGGCTGCATCTCCCCAGTAGGAGAGAAACCAGGCTGAGGACCTGCAAACTGTTCCACCCCATGAATGGAAAAGCCAGGATAAAGGGAAAACGACTTTTGCATTCCTCTGAGTCAGAGCAGGATTTTAAATAACCTTCAGAGTCATACTCCTCCAGACTCTCCTGTCTCCTTCTCTGCTGGCTCGGGCCCATGCACTCTGCAGCTTTATCTGCAGCCTTCCACTCCAAACGGCACCAACGTTAAAGGATGGATCAACCTGAAGTCTGTCTGCCTGCATTTCACTGTTATATCTAAATATATAGTGTGATACTGAGTGAGGGATAATACATTAATTGCAGTAACGGGTCTGCCTCAGAAACTCACATAAACAGAGAAACGCATTAACTAGAGGTGAAGTGACAGACAGATTAAAACCATGGGAAGTGAGTAATTGAGCAGAACATATCTTGATGATATGGTGAAACACCACTCTCCATCTCTTTATGGGCAGGATGAATCACGCCATTGTCTCTGCCACCAAATTACATAAGATCTGTGGAAAATTCACTTAGTTCAATTGCTCAGTAAAAAAAAGGCAGAATTGAGACAACTGCAGCTTGCTTGAGTGAGTTATGTGGGTCACACATGAATAAATCAGCTCGCATTTGGTGACTGTTGATATTTACCAAAGTTAATATTGGTGGTTTTCTCCCATGACAAGCAATTTTATTTGCTGAACAGACTTAGTTAAGCTGTGAACTCCCACTGAAAAATCTGTGAGAAACAAAGGAGTGTGACCAATGAGAGGCAACGGAAAATGTTTGGCTTCTCCTTAACCAAATTATTTCAATAATTATTTATGAAGATGTGGAAGGGGGCTTTAAATTTGCCATTTCAACACCCATAGTTAATATAGTTTTGGTTTCTAAGGTCACTCACACACATTTTCAACCTCTAATTCTAATATCAAAATGTGTTTTCATCCACAATAACAAGTCCCTTAATGCTGAGTGTCAGCTGCTTGTCTCTGCCTGTCCTGGACCAATGTGAGAATGCTTGTAGCATGACAGATGAAAGGTGTGGCACGCACCGACAGTAAAATCACCATTAGCTCCTGCATATAAACAGTGGGGTGGCTTTTACCAGAGAGGGTTTATAGATGTGACGGCGGGATGGAGAGGCCAGCAGATGTGAGTGGCTGGGACCAGACTCCAAGGGATTGAACCCTCAAGAGCCCAGACAAGAGCAGACACATCCTCCAACATTCAGACTAAACATGGCCACATAATTAGAGCTATAATTCAGCAGGGCAGCCAGAGCACACACAGTGAGCTTGTGTCCTTCCTGGAGAGGGTATAACCTACCCTCTTATTCAGGGCTAAATTAAACTGTCTGAACATTGCACTGTTGTTGTCTCTTCAAAGACATTCAGAGGTAGTAAATTTTATGTCTTATAACGTCAAGTGCAGCAACAACAATGGGATGACGTAGGATATAAACATACACTTTGTGTAAAAATGGTTTTTGCTCCAGAAAAAAGGAGCAGAGTCAAACAATAATGATCCTGGAGGCTCATTACCATCAGCTCAGAGAGGGAAAGCAAGAAGCCGAGGACACAGGCCTGGTGCACAGAGACAGTTTTGGGAGCTGCTTTCATGTAGCAGTACTCACAGATATCTGGCGATTCATCAGAGCCATCTGGACAGTCCTTCTCCCCATCGCAGCGCCAGCCTTTAGAGATACAGGTCACCTGGTCCTTGCACACAAACTGCTTAGAGCTGCAGGTCTTGGGCTGGACGTCCGTTTTGGGAGCTGAAGAATACAAAAGGAAGAAAGTTGATGAGTCATCATGAAAAGTTAGTGCTGAAAGTATTTCTACATGAGATAAATTCTGAGTATCTCATTTGGAAGATTCATGCAAAAGATATCAGCAGGAGATCAGATGTTTTTGTGAAGCAACTGAGATTGGTTTTTGGTTTGAAGTTTGGACATCTTTGTGGACAAAGCAGAAACTCATATTTCGAGGGTTATCTAATCCTGTCCTTGTGCTCTTATCCTAGGACAGGAGAGTTCTGGAGGAAAGCTCATCCTGCTGCCTGTCAACAGTCGATCATCCTCCCCAGTCTAAATGTTTGTGGGAAACCTGCTGTTCATAGCTTCATCTGTCACCTAACCTGTGCCAGTGAGTCCAGGCATTAAAATAACTTCATAGAAATGATCAATCTTGTCCCAGACATTTTTATTTATTTGTTTGCTTTTTCTTAAGTCAAATAGAGGCATCATTTTGAGTTTCAGTCTGTTTCATAAGCCTCACTGGAGATGATGCTCTTTTAAAATAAATAACTATTCTCTTTGGTGCAAACTGTGTGTAAGAAGTTTCCAGCTCTAAACAGCATATATCTAAACTCAGCAGAGCAAAGTAACATTTAAGGGTCAACCTAAGTTTACAATGCTGTACTTGTATCAAAAGACCCACAAGCACACTTAAGTCCTAGAAAAACTCCTCTACAAGTTTACCACCAACAGTGGGGCCTTTTACTGCCGGGGCTGTTTGTTGTTTCCTCTCTTCTTAGGGACATCTCATTTCTTTCCATTTTTTCCTTTTTTTTAATTACTCTGAAGGTGTTTATCAACTTTTACCACAGAAGCTCTTTCATGTGTCAAAGCGCAGACATAACTGGGCATTCAATCATAGTCCGACCCATGGGAAAGTGCAGAGTGCGGTAGTTCTGGGCAGTGAATCAGCACAGATTGTTGGGGTGGACCACAGGCCAGCAGCACCACAGCATCGCTCCTGACCCATAAGCAGAGTGACGCCATTGACATGTTTCAACTCAGAAACAAAACCATGAATGTAACACTCTATTTCAAATGTATCCCTCAGAGTCAGATCATTCAAAGGAAACAAAATCTTTGCTACTTCACTTTTAGAGTTTGAATTTCATGTGCCCAAGTTAAAGCAGATGTGTCTCACCAAACTGTGCCTCCGCCCATTCACAAATAAGGTGTCAGGAATGCCTGTTTTCCCCATCAGCAACATTCGAAACCACATTTTTTATAAAGAAATCCTTTATGAGTCTTGTCCCTGTCAATCTTCAAATCTCAAGAAAACTATTGCATTTTCAATTTGGGTGAAACTGAGTTAAATACAGTGGTAAAAATGCACAGTTATAGTAGGCATAGTGAGGAAAGTAGGAGTACATTTCCAAGCTCTTTACGTAACACATTAAATTAAAATGCACACTAATATTCTATTATGAAAATTTTCTCCCTTAAAAAATATTTAAATAGGTTCCTGAGTATGTTTCTCCGCAATCCTCTGTATGCAAATGCTCAAAGTTGTTACACACATACACTCACACATACACACACACACACAATAGGCACCACAAAGGCCATTTCAGGCAGCAGCTTGTTGTTACTGTATTGCTGTGAAGGACAGCAGCGAAGGTCTCATTGTAATTCTCTGCGAGGACTGAGCCCTCTCTTGCCCTGGATGACTTGCCTCCCTACGTACTTGGCAGGCAGGGAGGTGTTTGGGGCAGGGTGGGGGAGCACCGCAAAGGGGGCCTGGATGTGACTGAAATCACAAGAGAGCATGAGGCTGTTGTATCATTGCAGTCACATTCTATTTGACTGTCAGACTAAAAGGGTTCAGACCCTGATTCTTCTTTCCTGTGTGACAGTGCAAGTCAAATACTAAGACTTTTCAGTGTCATGTTTTTCGTAAATACAATGAGAAGCTGAAAGGGATGCAGGGATCAGCTTCCCTCATGTGAATGACACCTTGATATCTGAGATTAAGGAGAGGAGAGATTGCTGGATTTTAAAATGCAGAACATTTGCCCCGCTCTTCTCCTCACACAATTGTGAAGGCAAGGCTTACAAAAAATAATTCAAGTGATGCAAAAGGATTATATTTAAACTCAGCAGTGAGATGCCAGAATACAGCCCAAATTAAATGTCATATGATGTGTCAGGATGTAAAATTTGAGATGAAAGGAAAAAAAGATGGCTGTAAAGGAAAAGATCGAGCCCAGTGCATGAATCAGCTTAAACAGCTTGCACACACCCAGCCCCTCTGTAAAGGGAAAAGAGAGAGGCTAGCCATGGCCTGAGGCCAGCGTGTTAGTTTTGCCTCCTTTCAGCTCACCAATGTCCTCATACATCTTCTGTGGTGGTAAACACATTGGATTCGCCTGTGCTTATATGATGCTATTTGATCTGCCTTAACAACCAACAACCAAACAAACCGCCCCTCTGAATACAGCTCTGATCTGAAGAGCATAGAAACCTCATACAGGCTGCTATGTGAAGGCATTCCCTCCATCCCTCGGGTCCCTGAGTGAAGCAGGCAGGCTGAGCTAGTTGTTTCCTATGAGTGGGCACAAAAACTGGAAATAAAACATTGTGGGTTCTAATTTTATCATCGCTTTACGCACCAGCATGAGATGACCGCAGGGGGGAGAACCTTAGAGCCTAATTGGAGGTTGTGGTGGAGGAGAGGTTAGAGAGGTGGGGAGAGACTGGCAGCCTTCCTTCTCATGGCAGACCTCTTTCAAAGCCCGCTGAAATATCTCAAACAGAGATGTGAATTGTTAATTCAACCTGCAAAGTCGCCCTTTCCCGTCTTGGAGTTGCTGCCAAAAAGCAAGCAAGCAATTTCTGGAGGGTCCAAATTAGGCTAAAAAGCTGAATCATTTGAGTGCATTTTCCCGACAAAGAGCCATGAAGAGGGTCTTTATTTAGTCTCCTGGGATTGGCCAATCAGCAAACACCAATCCAACTGACTCAAGGTACATCCTCCACGTACAGGAAACTCTGTGATGATGCAGTGATTGCCCCCAACAGTGCCCTTCTGATAACGTCAGTCCAACCAAAGCACTTCCTGCCACAGCTAAAAAGCAACTTGACTGAACTGCTGTGACAAAAAGGTAGGAAATCCAAAAGAAATCTAACACTATCCAAAAAATGACTGGACTTTCGTATGAAAAACGTGCATCCTCAAAATCGCATAGTTTTCCATTTCACAATTAAACCTCTGGTGTCTGCACTGGCTTTTGAATATGTGAATCTGCAAAAACATGTTACGAGTCTTTACTACAAAGAAGGGATTTTAAAGGACCAGTGAGTGCATGTTTCAAAGCTTTAGGGAAACTTTTTCTGTCTTCTGATAAGAAATAACACCATGCTGAAAATCTTGAGCTTACTCGTTAGCAAAAAAAACGCTGCTATAATATGGCACGCAGACACTGCACCTCATACAAGATAACTCAATAAGAGCATGACACAGCAAATGCATTTAATATGAATTTCAGGAAGCCCTTTAGGCAATTCTAAGGCCAAAAATTCCTGAAGACCAGCATGCTGTAAAAATGCCTTACAAATCTGTCCATTAGACATGGGATTAGTGTTTCTACCCAACTAACCATCTAATTATCTACACTCAACTAAACATCTTATTTCAGTTTTCACGCTCTGTCCTGGAGGAGACATTCAAGGACACTAAACGGGGATATTGGGGTTTAAGAATAGAAATAATGGACTGTTATTCCACTGGTGACAGCATTTAACGGATAAAGATAGATTTAAAGTTGAGCAATTTTCTCTGAAACCATGACCTACAGAGAGTGACTTTCAGAAAATCAAGCCTGAGAGTTGATTTGTAGTTGCTTTATTTGAATTCATTTATTTATAAAAGTGTCTTTGTTCTTTTTAGGCTGCTGAGAAGATGCTATAGGCTTTAATTGCCAAAGCTAAACCTATAAAAGTTGACTTTTTGACATCAGGCTGTGTGTCACCTAATGACTTCATCATAAATAGACTAAAGCCTCTGTCAGCTGACTTGGTGTTATTTTGAGTACAGAGCAGTTTTATAGTGTTTTTTTTAATGTAAGGTCAGTGGAGCTCGGCTCTGTACCAGCAGCGTACAATGAAATGGCCTTAAGCACTGTGCATGGCAAAAAGAATTAAACACAGGCGAGTAGGCAAATGTACAAGTGTACACAGCCAAGCTCTTACAGAAACAGAAACATTTCTCCTGGGTTATTGAATAAAAGAAAAAAAACAAACTTTGCAGCATGTCTTTTAATTTGAGAGAACTGTAAGGTGTTGTGTTTTCTTATGAAATACAAAAACTTCAGAGAATGGATGAGAGGAACACTGTGGGATGAAACAAATGGGATGGTGATTAAATGCTGTTGTGACACCGATTCAGCGGCCAACTGATGGAGGCCTCCAGACACCATTACCAGCTGACCAGCTGGGACACAAAACTGCCCCCCTATAACCCTGATCTGTCTTTCAATTTGGCCATCCACGCTCTACAAATCAACTCCAGATCCATGCAGCTTTGCCTCCTAGACAATCTGTAACTGATGGGCAGTTTGACTCATGAAAAACAGTTTCACTTTTATCTTCATTCTGACTTAGCGCCAACTACTGTACAGGAGGGACATCAGTCAATAGGCTTCACTGATTTAAAAATGCAACTGGCAGCTTCAGACAAGACGTACGGTGCCGCGATATGTCAATCATCTGGGGTGGCACCTGGTGGGTCCAATCAGATGTCCGGGGGGTCCAGTGCTACCCCGGCCCCCCCTCTAGCTCTGCCCATGTTCATGCCATTACTTACTTTAACAGTTCTACTTGTAGTAGTAGTAGTAGTAGAAGAAGAAGTAATATCTAATGCAGGTTTGTGTTTGTTAAATCAGCACACACCCACATGGCACAGACTTCTTCTGTATACAATCTTCACCAGACAATTTAATGTGCTTTTGCTGAATGGACCAACAGTACCCCTGTGGATTATTTACAGGCTGAGCTAAAGAGCTTGATTTCATTAAATGATTCTCAAAGATAGTAAAGATGAAATGTAAATTTACTGGAAAGAATAACTAAGCCAATATGCTCGGTATTCTTTGTACTGCTGGTTGCTATAGCATGCAGAAAGTGGTAATAAAAACAAAACAGTTTCTCATTCCCAATCGCCTTTCTCCCTTTCCTACTCCTCCATGGGGCACTCAGGTTTCACTGTGATTCAAGAATTAAAAAAACACTGCACTTAAAGCTCAAAGAAGTTAGAAGTAACTAAACCAAAGAAGAACTGAAGAGCAGTGAACACAGGCACAGGGTTGTCAGAATTCAAGTTTTGTACTTTATTAATAATTAATGGAAGATGGAATATTTTAAGACCAAAGTCTGAAACTTTGAGAAGTAAAATGTGGAATATTTTGGTACGTAGAGTGCATAACAAGTGTGCTGAAGGCTCTTTCCTTGGCCACTGCTGGAGCTATTGAATCAGCTTCTTCAATGGCCACTCTGTGCAGCGCCCAACCATCCAGTGGAAACAACCACTTAGCTTTGTATCAAGCCAAGCCACAGCCAAGCACTGGAGCACTTTAACCAGCTCACAGTGGACACACAATGTCCATGGGCTATTCAAGCTTTAATCCACAGTAACCATTTTTTTGTTTGTTTTTTTCAGAGATGCTGAACATGCTCAGACAGTTTGAGAGAGTGAGAACCCACTCTTCCTTGAAGCCTTGTTTTTGTGTCATCGCACAACAAAAGGGTGCAGCTTTGACCTCAGCGGTAACCTGATGAGGCTCTGCAGGACGTCACAGGCCAGGGCAATAAAAGGCGATGCGGTAAAGGCCATACAATGAGTGAGTGTGATTGATGGACACGAAGATGAATGTAAATAAGCTCATTATGCCTTCTTCAGAGTTCTCTTATGCCCACTCTGCAGTTCATCTGCATAGCACAGCTCAGCGAGGGGAAAGTCGAACCAGATTCAGCTCATTTAAAGTCAGAATATGAGGGCTGGACCACAAACACTGAAGTAAACCCTGCCCTGCCTTTGTGTGATTACAGTACGACAAAAGGATTTAATTCAGCTGAAGGATGAGATGTTTTCTGTAATTAAATGCAACTGGATCCCTGTATTACTACAGTTACTCTACAAGACGGAGGAAGAAATGATCTTGGCCCAGTGATTTCTGGGAATGACGCATAAACAGCACACAAATAGCCCTCCCCTCATACTGCACTGTCTTGTCTAATAGTGAGACCCCAAACTGGACTGTTCATGAAGCTGAAACAGTGATGTAGCATGAGTAATTTTTTCCTCATTGATCAGCAGGTATAGGACTGTGAAAATGGAGGAAAAACAATAACACTGCGGCTGGACACTACAAAGACAAAATAAAAGCTGAGGCAAACATAGCTCGAGCCAGACACCACACACTACACATACACACCCTTCAATCTTGATAACATTGTCGAGAACCACAGAGTACATCCACTAGTTCATGGTTGCCTAAGAGTTTTAGGGAGATAACACAGTGAACAAGGAAATTCAAACTGAAAGGCTAAAAACAGAGACAGCAATGATGTTTTATAAACTCAATGCAAAGCTTGACGTAGCTTAGTTTTGACAAGTGAATCTACTGCTTATTAGGTTTTGCCACAGTCTCATGACAAGTGTTTTCCTGAGACAAAGTTGGAGAACATGCCTAGTTTAGTATAAGTGCTCACTGAAGAACAAACACTTGAATGAAGAGGGGTGTTAAGGAGCACATGTTTTCTATTTTCAAACATTTTGGCTTGCTACCAATACCAGTGATAATTTGATATCACAGGCATGATTAAAAAAACATTATATCGACTGGGTATGTTCAAAGAAATTTAACATATTGTGTTGATAGATGTCAGCTATACATCTTTGATAAAGAGGGGCTAGTTACCCACTTTACATTCTGAAAAATAATTTCTGTTCATGGCTAAAAAAATGAGAAATCTGAGTTTTGGCTTATGAAAGGCAGAAACTGTCTTTATTTGATGTGAAAGAATGGGATTCAGTAGTGTTTAGGTACTATGATGCTGATCCATGCATGCAGTCCTTTATCTATCATGTTTTTTTTAATTCCATGAAATTTACAAAAATTGTAAAAGTTCAAATGTGGCCATTTGTCAGCTGTCCAAAAACGGAAAATGATATAGTATGAGCTACTATGCGATGATGTATTCCTGATTCAGACCAACAAAAAGCGGCATTAAAATGGTGCCTAACATAAAAGTAATGTTGACAAAAAATGCCTTTACTGTCTGGCTACATTGCTGACTTTTTTTTCTGTTTACAATCACAAACCAAGAACTTAGAGACATGTCTGTGACTTTGAAGAAAGCAAACAGCTTTGACACTTTGCAGCAGTCCATGAAATTGGAATCTTATCTCCATATATCTGATCCTCATCTCCAACCAGGTGTGAAAGTAACCCTGGGTCTCTGCGATCAAATCGATTCTCCAGTCAAGTGCAAAGCCAGCAACATGGGCAACATCTGAGGTGACCCACTAAAGCCAGCACATAGGAACAAGACATAAAACAGCAGCAACTCAAAGCCCACAGACGGTGACGGTGTCTCTGTTTGTGTGTGGTCAGCTTAAGGCATCAGGTGAGGAGTTCACTGTTAATTATGTCAGAGTGAAACAGGAGTCACAAATTCTCACTACAGTGCTAGGTGTCAGGCAAATGTTGCAAGCCTTTGCTACGTTTGAACATCTCTGTTTGCTCTTTTTTATGAAGTGTGAGGAAAAACACTATTTGTAGCGTGTCTTTCTAAAAATGTGTCGCGTTTATTTCTCAGAGACATCATGAGATAACTGACAGGAAGGGAATGTTTCAATGCGTACACAGTATGATTACATTATCACCTACAAAACCCTACGAATCTTAGCAAGCTGCTTTAACACACCCACACATTTTGCAAAAGAAGCCTAAGTGTTCCGTTTTTAGGTCTAAGCAGCTAAAGAGGGTAAACAGTGATGTAGCTAGCAGAAAATACCAATTACAGTACACCCCTGCTATCAACAAACAGCCTTTCATCCGTGGTCTCACGCCTTCAGAATGTGGGGACCAACACTGAAGACATTTATGTTAATCCTGTTTCACCCTCTAGTCACAGTTGATTGCAATGCAGTGCAGGAAGTAGAGGGATAAAAAAGAAGGATCTTTTCTGCAGCTACGGTCAAGAATCCCACCCTCTGCTATTATCATTTTACAAATATTTTACTGGGTCAGGACCAAAATGCAAAACACCTGCACATAAGCTTTAAATAAAATCTCCTCCTGTAGCCAAAGAATGTATGAAGAGCGGATTCCCGACACGCAAACTCTCACTCAAAATACTAGCTCCTTTACTTTGTGCTCTTCTCATACGAGTTTGAATGGCAGTAAAACAGTTGGGGAAGTTACTGTGTGAGCTAACAAGAGTGCATTAACAGACAGCCTCAGGTGTACAGAGCCACAATAAGCACTCCCAAGTGAGCTCCACTTGGACAGCAGTATAGGTCCCATTACCTGTTGAATTTGTATGAGGGATGCTGAATTTTTCCAGCAGATGTTCCAGGTGACAGTTCTGAAGACAAGGTAATGTCAGGTCTCACTTAAAAGGTCAGGCAAACACCGTGAAGGCTCTTCAGGAATTCAACCTCTCTAGCCTCTGACCCACATTTATACTTTTCACAACCAAAAATTCTTCGAGCTGTAAAGGGTTTTGAAATCCTATATGAAAGCTAAGTAGTTCTCGAACATGAATAGCTAAAGAATGTAGGCACAAACAGAAAGAAAACATGAGAGATTTTACAACCTGTTGCAAAAAGACAGTTCCTTTATCGAAACTATGAAATGAAAACTTAAAAATAAATTTTGCAAGGTTTAAAAGTCAAAATACATTCAGTGAAGGCATTTTGTAGAAAAATGATTAAAGCAATGAACTGCCAAAAGACTCGGCATGAGTATCGAGGAGTGGTAACTGCATCCACAATGTGAAAAATTAATTATTACGCAGCATAAAATCTGTTTGTGTTGGTTTTTCTAGTGCTTTTTCACTTGACTGAAATCCCAATTTTGAAACAGTAAGAGTTTCATTTAACAATGGACCATGTATTCTTTTAAGCAGGAGACAAGGTAAGTTTAGCACATGGACTCTTTTTACAATGGAGCTGTTGCAGAATGTGGTTTGGCATTGTCTTTCTACAACATGCGCAGCCAACCCCAAGAAAAGGCTGGATACAACCAGGCCCAAAGCTGCAACGTATGTTTGGGCATTTATGATCCTTTTCCAGATGTGTAAGCTTTGCTATAAGGACGTGAGCATATCTATATAATCAGTGATGCTACCTCTTGAACTGTGGGCTGACAACAAACTAGATGGTTCTTCTTCTCTTCAGGGTAGAGGATATGGTGTCCATGATTTCCAAAAAGAATATCAAATTTTGATTTGTCAAACTACATTGCAGTTTTCCACTCCACCTCTCCAACCCAGAGGAGTTGGTGCCATTTCTGGATCATGTCTGGGTTTTTTTTCTCTTTGCATGGTCTAGTTTAACCTTAATATGTGGATGAAGCAATTAACTGCATTCACAAACAACAGATTCCAGAAAAGACTTAGAGCCTGTGCTGTGATAATAAATTAATAAATGTGCTGTTGGTATTAAATTCCACGTGAGCATTTCTTTCCTTTCAACACTTGTTTGCACTATTCTCAAATTAAAACAGGGTTCAAATGAAATCTGAATCATCCTGTCCAAACTTTCCAACCCTTTCCCACTGGATAAATTTATGCTGTCGCTCAGCAGTGATCCAGACAAATCCAATCCAAGTGGACACCCTCAAAGTTTGTATCCACTTTCTGGACCAACTCTAACCTTTTAGATCTACAAGGCTACAAAAGAAGGATGTTAATCAACTGTAAACTGCATAGATCAGTTGCATCCCTGACTCCCCTGTGATGTAACAACATGTCAGTTTCAGAAAGCGTCCAAGACTGATTCTCTGAGTTTATCTCGCCCCAACCCGCCCTCACCCCAAGCTTTTCAGCCAGTCCCTCCCCCTCTCACAGTCACATTTAAGTTGGATTAATGGTCTCCCTGTGTCCAGATGTTACATACTGATGGAGGAGATGGGAGGAGATGGGAGGAGCCTGCTTGCTCTTGTAACCTCAGCTATGGCTGAATGGCCTGCATCAGAAATCTAATAAAACTTATATAAGACCTGCTAACTCATTAAACTACAGGTCTGATCTCTGTGGAGACATTAGGTGACTAACAGCTGGTGTAGAAAACAAGATTTTGAAGGGTTGCTTTTACTTTGGGCATCAAACTAAGCTTTAACTTGAAAACAACTTGATTGTCAGATTAATCATACATTTTTTATTGGTATATGACACTGTTTGGTATCAGTAGCATATATTTTTACATACTACCAATATAAACCTGGTGTCTTCTAACTTAAAGTCAAATGGACTCTAATAATACATCTTTATCTCTATAAATTCATGTATGCAGCAGTAAAAAAAAAATCATCAGGATATTTTAAGGGCCATAGAAATTGTACTTATGTTACTAAGTGTACCTTTGTTTCACTTAAAGAAACAGCCAGCTGTAGGCTCAACAGGTCTGCAAAGAACTGTCACAAGAGCAATGGTGCATTTAATGTCTCATTACTACCATCAGGGATTCGGGAGCTTAAAGGAGCTCCCAGGACGTAACAAGAGGAGTACGTGACAATTCATCTCGCTATCAGACAGACAGTACCTGACTGTCACTAATAAAATGTGATTCCCAGGCAGCTTTACTGTCGGTGCACGTCGGGACATGCCGCGCCATTGAGATGATGCCTTCACGAGCAGACGGCACTGTTGTTTTCCTTTGCGCCAAGTAGCTGAAAACAAACATGAAAGCTGATCTGACCGATGGCCCCAGCAGGTTTGATATGAAAATCGAACGCGGTTGTGTCAATAACAAGAACTCGTCACGTTTGAATGGTAGATATCAGTTTTATCCCACAGAGGATAAAATAAGGGGGGTGGGGGTGAGAAGGAGATATTTTTCGCAGTCAGTCAGAAATAACGTCGTTCGTGATGAACGTGGACGTACATGCAAGTGTTGCTTTTGCCTTTTACCTGCTGAATATTCCAGCAGTGAATAACCTCACTGTCTGCCATCCTCTCAGGCAGGCCCCTTTCTGTCTGCTCCTCAGAAAGGGGCACTGCTTAAACGCAGACACGTTTTAACGCTAACATAACCAACCCGGTGCTTATTTGTGCGGTACTTTCTGATCAAAGGCTCTCCTAGTTATCGATCACCTTGTCTGATGACACTGCTGTTGCACAGTGTTACTGCCTTTAACTGTAGTTTACACAGGCCTGTGCACAGATGCTTCACAGAGGGAAAAAGTGGACATGCTTTCTCGTGTATCACAATGCAAGATTAAACAACAGGCGTTCTTACCTACGAATGCACCGTTAGGAGAGGTGATCTCCAAGCTGAGCATAAATCCCAAGTAGATCCACCTCATCGCCATCTCCTGAGCAATGCTCGACAGCACTGCTATTAGAAAGGAATAGAGGAAAAGTTGGATGGATTTCGCACGCCTAACAACCCGATCAACCACCACATCCGAACCCCTTCAATGGTCCGGTTGAGATTGTCCGTTCAGTTGCACCCTCAGCCCCGCGCCGTGGCCGCTTCAGACGGGCTCGGGGGAGAAAAGGAGACTTGCTACAGCCCGGTAAGGCTATAGGCAATGCAATACCACACTCATGTATATATCTAAGTGTTTATCAGCATTCAAACATGATGCACAGTTACACCTCTGTCTCTCTAAGCTGGCCGGGGTCCCTTGCTGGTTCACCACACCATGCCACCAGAATCGTCCACACGTCCAAAAATCAGTGCAGCCAGCCGCCGGTTCCGCTCAGCTCATGCCGTGCCAAAACTAAAAAGAAAAAATTAAAAAGTAAAAGCGTTTTTGTTCCTCGGAGCGCCAATGCCTCCCTTTGCTTGTGGTTGCATGAGTGGATGGTGACTCTCAAGCTCCAGCACTGTGAACGAGCCCGTGACGTAAACTCGACTCCTCACAAAAACTGGGTAACTAAACGGCGAGAACCATTGCGCATGCTCAAACACACCTCCTTTTCTCCTATTTCATGCGCTTTTTCATCAACCGTGGAGGTGGTAGCGACAGGCGGCGCTGCCTGCAACTGCAGCCCCAGTATCAGCCATGTTGGATCAATGTTCAACAGATAATTGATTATATAAACTATCGAAAGGAGGCGGGAAATGTGCATGTAAATGTTACTTAAATCAAGTTTTGCAGCTGTTTAGAGCCTCTAAATGAGTTGCTCACAGCGTTATTAAAAATGCTGATACATACTGCAGTTTTCAAAGCTTTTAGCAGTGAACTTTTTAAGGCTGTGTCTGAGACTGGCCCAAAGTTAGATTGATCCTGCTTTCCATCGCATTATTAAATAAAAAACAATTATTTCAATGTCAGAAACACTGATTTGGGTTATTGTAATAGAAACTTACGATAAATTACTTATTTAGAATGAAACATGCTTAATATGTTTATATTGACGACGTTGACGTTGTCTTTGTCCTACTGCTCGTCAATTATAACCTGCAAAAGTGGATGCCACCTTTGTCTAAAAGTTCAATAAGGGGCTTGTGTTTTTTCAGCGTTGACTGTGAAGGACCTTCAATCTCTACATTCTCCATTTAATCACGCCCTCTAGTGGTAAAAGAAAACAAAGGCAGTTTGAAAAGTTCTTTTGAAATGATGTGACATTGTTTTGAACAAGAATATACAGCTGTACAATACACTTTCCAGCTGCTTGTTAAGGTAATGACTCTCAAATCAATAATTTGGATGCAACATTTTACTCACTGCTTTGTGGAAAAGGAGAAGCTTTCTCCAGCTCAAGTTAAGACCGCTTCCACTTTCCACTGTCCGCTAAGCCTTTTTGAACAATGAAAATCATGTTGACATGCCCTATCAGATTTTTTAGATTTCTTCAAGGTTTTCTGTCATCTATTTAATATGCGGCTTATTTAGCTTAATAGGGATTGCATGTGTTAATAATTTTATTTGGATCCCCCAAAAAAGTAACACAACAGAGTTGCTGAGATAAGATAGGCTCTAAGACGAATATAAATACAGAATAAAAATCCTACAAAATCCTAAAAGTCCTACATGAGCTTTATGTGATTTTAAAGCTATGAAAGTTTTTAAACTTGCAAAATTGTCCTTTTGAATCATAAATATAAGTTCGGTTTGTATCATAAACCATATCGCCTGCAGGGGGAGCTGAATACTTGCATTAAAGAGAGAGAGGTACTGAGTGAAACTCGTTTCACAAACACTACAAAATAAATTCAATATTTAATGCTAAATTTAGTGAATTTTGTCAGGAACCACAATAGAGATTTCCATTATGATTGCATTAGCTTTTAACAGGAAGAAAATACACAAGATATTACAATTTTTAGTGCTGGTCTGTTACTAAAAGACTCTTACATTTTACTTTGACTGCAAGTCTATGGTGTAATACTGTGTGTCACCTTTTCCAGCAGACATTTAATCATGTAGACCAAAAACAGCCAGCAAGTTCTTTAAACCACTCAAACAAAATTAACCTTGCTGCCCCTGGCATAAAGAAAAAGTGTGTCTAACGGGGCTTTTCAGTTTGCAGATGTTTACCCAAGACAGAGTCACTAAGAGAATGCAAGGCATGTCAAGAATCCGTGAAAAACATGCCTAAAGTCTGAATATCTGTTGCATCCCAGCTTGTTTTCACTTGGTGAATCAAAACAGAACACAAACACAAAGTTTATAGAAAGAGTATTGTGTAAAGTCGTGTGAAAGCTTTTCTTTTCTACAACACGATCATAGTTTTGATTGTTTCTACTCAACTTCGTTGGGAAAGAATACTTTTGGATATTGGCAAATTCGTTTGACTTTTATTTACATTCCTGTTTGTCAAGGCAGTAAATCAACCTGATGTTAGTTGTCACCTCAACCTGAGAATGCCCCCTTTGTGAGAAGAGGGTTGAGCATTGTCATCCAGGAGAGACAGACGCCAGCATGCTGTGCGGGAGACAGCTTGAAAGAGTGCCAGCGTAAACACTCCCAGACCACATGTTCTCCCAGGGCAGAGGGGCTGGCCTCTCTCCAGGCACATCTGCACACAATCCCCCAGCTTTTAGCAAGCCAGCTGAGGAGACAGAGTGGGGCAAAGGGAGGGAGCAAAGAAGAGGGTGAAAGAAGAGTTCCCAGACACAGAGAAAACCTGCAACAGTAGTGTCAGTGAAGGAAGTAATGACGTTTGGGGCAAACAATGTAAAGCAGCACACAGAGGGAGGATTGCATGATCCAATCCCTACATGCAAAGTTTATAACAATTGAGTGTGGGAAGGCTGACCACCATTTTTGCAAGTGTACATCTGTATCACACCATTAGATTCACTTGCCAAGGTCTGCTTGGCAACATTCATTACCCAGCCTGCCCATATCCTTGGGAAGATGGATTGCTGTATAAATCAAGCCCTTGACTCGCACACATCCTTGCTCTGCAACTGTATCAGTGCTTCTGCATGAAGTGAACTGTACCTGTTCCATCTAGCACACTCACTCCTGAAAAACAGTCACTATTCAAGCTCATACTTTGCCTAAATGAACACATAAATGTTTTATCTACCTCCTAAATCCCAACTTTTAAAGCCTTTCTGGTTTTCTGCCACTCAGTTTGCTGCTGAAGTGTTGCTTTGTGCATGTTTTCACAGAGAGGTAATTACTGGGCAAGCTATGCTGACAACACCTGAGGAATGCAGAGCATGCACCAGCAGCCTGTGTTCTGCTAACCCCCCTTCATTCACCCAACTCCCTTCTCACCCATTTACAAGGCCCCCAATCCACCGCAACCCATGAGCAAGAGCTAGTTCAGCGTGACATTTTCACCTAAGTCTTTGATTTGCAGATAACGCTGAAGCTATTGGGTGAAGTTTTTTTTTTTTTTTTTTTTTGTTAAACAGTGTAATCACAATAATCTGTTGTAAATAGTTTCAATCAAACCGATTTTTTTTACTAACTAGTGTAAGAAAACCAATCCAAAACCTACAATCCCCACAGGCCCCACTTTTTCCGTAATTGGTGAAATCTGTGAGAGTTGGCTGGTTCAGGCATTCTGCTGCCTGAGTCACTCCCCAAACTGTCCTTGAGCTCAGAGGAACTCACAGCCCATCTGGCTGAACACTTGCACACACATATCAAAACATTGCATAGGTTCAAACAGGGGGAGTGAACAATTCTGGATGACCTAATTGTGATTTGAAAACAGTCTGGAAATAGGAAAAGGCGTCAATATCTGGCCAGAGAGAACAATGGTAATGCAGGCTAAGATTATTTTTATGTAAATTAAACCAATGCATCAAGATTCAACACTGTACGACTGCATGTGTGTGGGAGACAGAGAGATAGAGGGAGAAAGAGAGATAGAGATTATGAATTCAGCTGAGCCTCTCCCGTCTGTCTGACTAGACTGTCATGATGAAATCAGGATGAAATCCCTTGTGCATGTAGATCAACATAAGGCCTGTCCTCTGTCTTTCTGTGCTGCACAGTTCTGCAGATGTACATGTGTTATGCAAAAGCCATGGCTAGAAAAACACAGTTTGGCTGAGTGAACAATTGCATATGTTTTCTACACACATGAGAGCTAATCAGGTAGGGTATGCAAGACAAGGCAAAGGGGTCAGGGGACTAGGTTGCCAGGCAACTTCTGTTGATACAAACATTTTTTTGTCCAATAATGGAAGTCCTCAAAAACAGGACAGTGAATAAAAAAGCTGAGAGTTGCAAGGTGATTTATCAACAGTTGGATGTAAAATTGGGTCAGGCTAAGTATGTCAAATAAAAGGTAGATACCATGTAAGCATCACTATTTTAGCTGAAAAGCAGGGATATCATCAGGGAGGCATTCAGGTTTTCAAAGACACTACTATATCCCAATATAATAAGCACTAAATGTGTTCGATATACCTGGCTTGTTGATTTTGAAAAGGCAAGGCAACATCTATAAATCTCAGACGTAAGCAAAGTGAAAATTCATCAAATGACTGCTGTGCTGATGTAACTCACCACAAAATAGCCAGCTGTTGACAATAAGTTAAGTCATTTTTTAGAGAATACAATGTTATAAATGCTGTTCCAAAGCTTTGCCTTCACACACCAAGGGCCAGAAATTACTTGTTATAGTGCATGATTTTTCATACTTTGTTCCATTTCTAAACCAGAAGTTTATTGTGTAACAATTGACTAAAAGGTAGGCTATAGCTAAAAAGGAGGTTTATGCTACCCCTGCTAAACAGTTAATTATGCTAACAATTTCCATTGCACTTCATAATTATTTGTCAACAAATTCATCCCAATTGTTGCCCTCTGTATGTTACTTTAGCTTGTTTATGAATCACCTGTTCCTTTAATTGACAGTTTAATTTGTTTATCTGTTGACTTTAGCTAGCTCTGACGAAAAAAGATGAACCTATTATTTTTGCTAGCTATGGCTCATTATAAGCAAATTTTTGCTACTGTTTGACCGTTACGTTGGTAATTAGGCCTATTTTTTTTACTGTATGACAACTTCTTTGCGTTTTCGTTTTTGTGAAGTTTTCTTTCAGCTGTGACCCAGCTGCACATACCCCTAACAGTGAAGTAGTGAACCCCAGGAGAAAGGTAAGACTTAGCTAAATCATTGGCACAGAAGAATGCAATTGAATGAATTTTGATATTTATCTCGTTAGAAAATTCTGGTGTAATTCAAGGGTTTATGAGACTTTTGAGGTGCAGAATAGGGAGAAACCGCCTGAAATAACACGAAAGCGTGTATCCAGAGTATGTACGGAGTGCTTGGGACAGCGACTCCAATCACTCCCGCTGTTCCTGGCTGGTTCTCCCTGGCTGACGTCAGCTGACTGCCTCTGCTCTCGGCTCTCCACTCCTCCGGACACAGCGCCGCGGAAAAATGCTGCTCTCTGTACCGCCAAGGGCAGGAATCAACCCATACAACGGCTTCACCGGCAAAAACAGCAAACGGGTAAATAACAGCACCTCAGCCTACTTCTGTCCTCTCTTTGTAGAGCACTTGAGTGATTTCTTGATGCAGTGTTAGTGTTCGAGCTCTGCCTCTTCAGTTTAGAGCTGCTCGGCTGTTTAAGCTGCAGTGTCCTTGAAAGTGGATCAAAGACGACGTTTAAACTGTTAGTCGCTGCTGCAACCTTTTCTGTCGGCTTTTTTCAGGTTGCACTTAACACTGTTACAAACTACCCAGCGGCCTGTTACAAAGCTGCCTGTAGATTACTACTGTAGTTTCGCTTTTTTCGGTCGCTGAGCTCTTCCTCTATCTCGCCCACTCTCATAGTAGAGCCTACAAATGTGCTTTAGATGCTCGCAGGGCTTTATCAAGCTTAATATATGGTAATGGTTACTTTGATGTTGTATTTGGGGTGTAACACGAACCAGCGTCTTTACTCGGGTTATGTTTTCAATGAATTAACCACAAGTTAGCAAAGTTTTTTTTTCTCTTTTACGTGCAACGATATGCCCCACCCCTTCAACCCCAGTAATGATGACCGAGAGGGTTTTCATGAAAGAGGAAAGTTACATTGCCCATGTAATGAGTCTAATGCAGATCATATAGCCATTTGTGGCTGTGTTACATCTCTACTCAGAAGCAACAACTGAGCTGAAGCTGGACAGAAGGTCTAATATTGATCACCTCAGCCCCTCGTATGAATAATTCATGTCCAGACATTATCCATTTTCAACCACTCTGTGCTGCTTTTTTTAGTTTTAAATTTAACGATTTAAAGATTTTATAGAGTTACACAGGGATGTTTTCAACATAAAGTGGGGGACATGTCTAGATCCTGAGCACTCTGTTGATTCTTGAAGATTTCAGGGCAGAATTCATCTCTTTACAGATTAAGTGTGACTAGACCTGGACGTGAAGTTGGTTGATACCTTCAACTCAGCATAACTGTTTGAGCTAAACTGAAATCAAACACCTCCCCTGTGTTATTCCCTTGCCTGCCTTAAGTCTGGCATGAATTCAGATTGCTGAGATTAATGACCTGGAATTCCTGGAATCTCAGATTCAAATAACTTGCTTACTTCAACAATAGTTGTAATATAAGGTCTATTTGGAAGAGGACATCCAGCTTTTTTTTTTTCCTGCACATTGCATTATTGGAGCGCCAAAGTCATTCAGAGAAAAAACTTGTAAATACAGCATCAAGTGGTAACCCCTGGTCTCTCTTTTACTTGAGAAAAAGGGCGGAGAAAAGAAAGGATTAAGAGACACCCCCCTCTTTCTGCTTTCGATTAACTCCCCCTCTCTTTTTTCTCTCCCCCCTGTGCTTCACATACCTTGATTTCTTGTCTGTCAGTGGTTCGCTTCACATGGAGAACATTCCTCCTCATAGATGACTCCCTTGTCCTCAGATTTTACTTTTGCTGTCCTCATTGAGCTTGATGCCTGTTGAAACTTACTTTTTTGAGGAGCATGTTCAGGTTTTTCTTTTTTTAATATTGTGGACTAAAATCAGTCGACAAGTCAAGAAAAAGAGGTCTTACCTTTCAACCAAAGGACGTCAAGGATTTACCACACTTTTGTAACCTCTCTTTTTCAACATTAAGCTGCATTTTTCTGTTTTTCTTCATTTTTATTGTTGCTGCAGGAAAAAGAATACGTTTTTTTTTCTATGAAATTATGATCTTTTCAACAGTGCCCTCTAAAGTTTGTTTTGCAAAGCAGGTAGGAAATCACATTACGATTTTTTTTCAAATGAAAAACCCCAAACATCTATTGTTACTTCTTTCTGGCAGTATTTTAAGTGCTTTTGAAATGTTACTGTCTGGTTGCAGAAAGTACAATTTAATTAAATAGTGGGAAAAACATTTTGGTTCAGGTTCAAACAGATCATATATTTGCCAAAAGTAATATAAATAGTTTTATAAGGTAGGCAACCTAAAGCTCATATTGGTGTGATGATAACTAAATTGAGTAATTTAATTATGTGACTTTACGAAGAATTTAGAAGTTGGTTTTCATATCTAAAGTAGCATTAGAAAGAGGTTTGCCCTGCAAAAACAAAAACGTTTTAGTACCAGAACATCAGACTCACATCTTTGCTTTTATTACTGAATTAAAGGCATCCACTGAGCATTTGTTGTTCTCCCCTAAATTAAAAAGTCCTTGAATCACCTACGCTCCCCACAGGCATCACCTCTGCTCCCTCCAGCTGTAATCACCTCATCAGTCTTCAGCTGCTGCCTGCTGCACTTGCTCTTTCTGCAACATGCAGGAGGTCCTTACTGTAGTTATGCTTCTTACACAACTGTTATGATAAGGTGATGAGTCAATCTATCTTTCTGCAGCTACAACTGTTTGTCTTTGTATAAGTAACAGATGTGAGGACTATTTATTTCCAGTTTACGGAGTAACCTAGTGGCAGGAAGCAACTGTGCTCTTAAAGCCACCGACAAGAGCTAATCAACTCATGATACTTCGCTTTTGCTATAGGTCATTTGATTGTGTCAGTTTTATTTGCTAAAGAAATTTCCCATATTTGTCAGTCTTGATCTTGGAATGTAAAAAAGATAATGTACAATTATATGCGATGACATTCACATGAAAGAATATGACTTCTTGAATGTTTATCTTTCACCCCCTGTGAAATAACTCCTGTTCACTTAAGACGGGAAACCTAAAAGTGTGTGTAACACTGAGGAATCCAAAGAATGCTATAGGATGACACTATGATGAATACAAGGATTGATCAAAACATGATATGTAGCCAGCTGTGGATTAGGAAGTGAAAAGTGGGACGGGAATTAGTTATTTGCCAGGAGGTCAGGTTTTATGAACAGGCTAAGTGACAAGCTATGCAACACAGTTATCTGCATCCACAATGGTCTGTGTTTGCATGAGCTGATCAGGCATTACCTTACACAGGGGGTAACACACCTGGTGCAAGGGCAGATGGGGACTATGTGGATCCGTCTCAGTGCCATCCTTCCCTCCAAAGGAGCCAAGCAGAGCTGTTTTAATGAGACACTGCCTTCTGACTTGAGAGCACATGAGAGGGATTAGCATTTTCCGCTAACAAGCTCAGATCCCAATTAGACAGGCTTCACTAGCTAGACTCAGGACCAGGCTCAGTCTCCCGTCAGATCCTATCTCCCAAGGCCTCTGCAGGTGCATCTCCTCTGATAGTGTGAGAGGGCCTCCCACACTCACTGGAGGCAAGGGGGAGCACAGGAAGAAGCTGTGATTGTTGAAAAACAAACTATTGATGCCAAAGTGGAGAAGAAGAAAGAAAAACGATCAAGATAAACGATCTCCCTAATACGTCACAGTGATCCTCTAATCTGTATTGAAAATCAAGGAGTGAATCTGAAATTTCTCCAACAGTTTGAAAAACACAAGGCAACTAAAGGTCTTGGTATCAATAAAGATAGTAAAAAAAATCTCTCTGTTGTTACTGAATACAGTAACATTCAGCGTTCAAGGGCAGGTTGATATAAGACTGACGCAAATAAAAGTCTGTTCTGTATCCAAAGTTTGTGTAGTGGAAATGATTTAGACAGAAATATTTTAAAAAAAAAAATTATCTTGCATGTTGAATTATTATGGAGTGGTAGCCTCCTTTGACTGATTATGGATTTAGGTTTGATATTAATCTTGTTACATATGAGATATCACAACAAAAAGACAGTGTTATGGGAAATACAATTCCAAGACTTAAAACCCACAACATGATTTTGTGACAGTGATTTGAGGATTTCTGTGTCTGAAAAGTTTGTAACCCAACGTACATCGTCAAAACTTAACAGCTAGCAATAGCCTACGCTAACCTACTCGAGCAGAACCTCCAGCCAGCTTGCTAAATGTTTAATATAATACAATAGTCAAACTTTAGTCTTTCACAGTTCATTAATGTTTTATTATGGGCATTTATGATGAACAGATAAAACTTATAACCAAGTTTTAAACACGTGTGAACTTTTAAATTTACCCCTTTCTGTTTTCATGCTACCAGGGGTTGTTGCTTCTCTTGCTGTGTATGGTTTTACGCTAAGCCCCCTCCAGCCAGGACAGCTTTACAGTTTTCTCTTGACATATTGATTTTTATATTGCAGAGCTTTAATTTTTCATTTTGTAACATAACTTAGGTCTGATCAATAACAATGTAAACATAGTGAGTATAAAAACATGCAGCTTAAAGTCTCAAGCCATTTGACAATCTTTTCAACCTTAATTTATTATTTTTTCGTAAACCACTTTTATTTGATAAGTTTTATTTTGCATGAGTTCCTGTGTAGTTTTGTGTCATCTAAGCCCCTAGAAAGTCAGACGATATCTTCAAAAGATAGAAATGAAGGTCATAATTAGCTTAATTCCAGCAGTCTTTTGACATCTCCTGCTCTGTTAATAAGCTGGTGCTCCAGTTCTGACCTTATGGTGTTCAACAAGCCATCCCATTGTTCCTCAGGGCTGAGCCTGCTGACCCTGACTAATCAAACAGTTCCTCCTCCACCAGCACTGGGAGGAGGGCAACACAGTGACCAAACTCAGCAAACTGACATTTTACTTCAGTGCCAGTGTGGTGTAGTTTATTATCCACAGTGAAGTAGAGGCTTATAGGTTTCTAACAGGAAACGATTTCTGTTGCAAGCATGCATAAACTTGAGCCTTGTTTCATCAAACTGCTTCTGTTTTTATTCAGATGCATAGGTACACAAACAACTTGGCCTGGTCATAAAATCAGGTCAGCAGATCTGGAGCTACCATTTACCATTGACCCAGAGATTTCAATCTGAAATAGAGGGAAAGTTACTTAAACCACATTGTTAAATCAAACAGTACCTTCCTTGAAAAGGTCAGTTCAACCAAGTTGGAGATTTGCTCAACCACAAAAAGACAGTATTAGTAAATAGCAAAGTTATAAAACTTTTCTTTCTTTTGTTTTCTTTTGTTTTCTTTTGCCGCCTAAAGCACTAATGCAGATGTATTCAAAAAGCCAATTTCTCTTCAAATAACAGCGTCCTCCTAACAAATCATAATGTATGGATCTCAATGCGAAAAATTTTGCCTGGAAACGTTTCAAAGGCTCCCAGTAAAAACTTTTTGCCAAACCCCTTTTGGCTTCAAATAGCAACAACAGCAAAATAGCTTACTTGCAGCATTGTGGAGGTCAGTCACTTTAATTCATGCCAGATTTAATATTTAGTGCTTTGTTTTGACTTTTATGAATGACATCAGTTGCCAGCATGAATTATACAAAGCATGGTTCCCATGTATGCTATAAACATTTAGCTTGACTCTTCTGCCAAAAGCAGCATTTCACTGCAGCTCTGCATCCCTCAGAAGAAGTTTGGTTTGACTTCATGTTTAAATGCATGCTTCTAAAGTTAAGATTTTACCATTTACAAACCAAACTACCCAGCATGTGCATCATATGCAAACTGTTACTGAATCCAGAACATCATATACAAACAGAGTAATGATTCTGTGTCCCAACCTTCTGCAAAGCAAGAAAATACTCCTAGGAGCCATCTTCTTTGACAAGATTTAGCAAAAGTCAGAATGAGCAGACTGAATATTGACTGGTGGGGCTACCATCCATTCATTTCCTAACCAAACAGTGTAAACAGTTCAGCAGATCTGGAACTGTATAGCTGCTTGCAGAGTGGTTTCCATTAAATCTATTGTTAAACTTTTTTGGCATCTTTGTCTTGTAGTTGCTGATCTTGTTTCTTTATTTAAAGCACATTTGATTCTGTTTTACATTGTCTTATGAAATGTGCATGCAGAGATAGTATCTGCATGTATAAGCTTTTATTATGCATATGTCCACATGCAGCTCAAGGTACATGCTGCTTTCACATGTATACTTACTGTTGATCAATAGTAGTCTTTATGGTTGCATATTTTTATTGTTTACACTTCATCTGTGAAAAGGTAGAGGTATTTTCTACATGGCCATCTGCTTTACATATCAGTGTCATTTGATCCATAAAGTGAAATTAAAATTTAAACTGCTATTGGTATCATGCCTGTGACTCTGTAACCCAATGCTGATATAATGACACATAATCGCAAAGTTAACCAACCACCACTGCTTATTTTCCAACTTACTGCGTCTTTATAAGAGCACAGTTTCATAAGTACATAAGTAAACCATCATTCTGTCTTACTGAACATCCACACCTTTAAAAAGGGATCTGCTTTCTGTGATCTTCACTAGCGCTGCACCATTTGGCAAATTGTGTGATTGTGATAATTTTGGACAACATTGTGATTTGTGATTAGAGATGGGTACTTAACTAGGTACATTTATAGGTACCAACCAAATTCTGTCAAAAGTACTGGGTACCAATTCACGTAAAATCAAAAGGTACCATGTTTAGGTACCTTAACGCATCCTTGTGACTGTGAGGGAGTGGAAGAGTTGGTGATTTTCCATGCTGGGCATGAACACAGCATTGCAAGGTTAAATATTGAAAAATAAATATGTTAAATTAAAAAAATATACATTTTATTTTTAAACAAATTGATTTTTTTACCACGTAAACACAAAAAAAGTACAGAAAAATTGGTATTGTTAAGTACTAGTACGGATTGCAAGGTACCAGGCATTGGTACCGTATCGTTTCACATGTGAAAGGTACCCATCCCTATTCGTGACTATGATGAATAAGATGCATCTTCATGCTTTGTTGTAAAGGAACATTCAGAGATTGTAAGTAGTTGTATTGAAAAATAAATATTAATTTTTATATGTTTGAAATTTCAAAATGCAACTAAAGAAAGCTTGTACAGTACTATTTTTGGTGCACTTCAGCACAGTTAAGTTGAAATTCTAGTGCATTGTTTTAGTCTAGTTTTTTTTTTTACCTGTTTTATTATTTTTGCTACAACTGTGGCCTGTTAATCCTGTAAACAAACATTTATTGGAGTGTGGGCTTGTTTAATTCATGACCCCGCCTGTAGAAGTCAGCACCCTGGTTGAGTCACCCTAGTCTAAAAAGTCTAGACACAGTCCTGTTGTGAATGGAGAGATATAGACAGGACTTGACTCTTCCCTGGGTAAAAGTCAAACAACTTCTGGAGCATTTATGGCTGATGTATGCCTGCACTCCATGCTCCATCCATATCACCATGAAGAGGGGATTTTCTTCAGTAGGGTGGGAGTGTTCGAAGAGGACTCGATGTGTATTTCTTCACTAGCCAAAGGAAAAAATAAACAGAGTATTATTTTTTGAAGAGCAGTATTTTTTATGCACTTCCGTTAAATACACTATTAAAAATTTGCTGGTGAACCAAAAAGAGTCCCAGTTTTGTAAATGTATCTGTGAATGATCTTAAGCAAAACCACTAAAAGTCTTGGATAGAAAACAGAATATTGATGGAAAGTGGTTTGAGTTTTTTACTGATCAGGGGTCTAATTTAAGTTAAACCCTGTTGTCATGGACCATACACAATGTGTGTCCATTAGGGAGTCAGAGCAGCTGATGGGTTAAGAGATTGTAATGTTTGTAAACACACACTCACATTTAGCCATTTGAATCGCAAATCCCAGCCTTTTGTGAGATTACGTAAATGCACATTCTCAAATCACATTTGCGATTCGATTAATCAAGCAGCTCTAATCTTTACCATCCACATCCTAACTGTGCCCTCTCTTTTTCCTGCAGCAGCTGCATGTGTCCCCATCCAACCATCACATGGCTCCTCCAAGCCCCAACAACCACAGCAACAACTCAACCTCCAACTCCATCAGCAATGGCAACAGCAGCAGCAGTAGCAGTAGCAGTGGGGGAGAGCAGCTGAGCAAAACCAACCTTTACATCCGTGGCCTCCATCCAGGGACCACAGACCAGGATCTGGTCAAACTCTGTCAGCCGTAAGTCACCCAAAAAACCAATTGCTCTAACCTCTACATGTACACCCCATTAATTTCAGCCAGGCTGCCTGCTGGGCACATGAAGCAGGTTGTAGTTGCAGAGAAAGCTGAAAGAGAACAGAACCATGAGTGCAGTGACAGTTGGGCGATGCTTGCTGGGTAAATGAATCACGGGTTTAATAACTTCAAACTTATGTGAAGCAGGTTTAAACATGTATTTCTGGATCTAAAGAGGTCATTCAGATGCTCTTAAAGGCAATCTTTTAGTTGTCATATGGAAAAAACAACAAACATTCAGCCTGTAGACCAAGACCTTCAGTTTGGCACAGACTTTCCAAAAACCAGGTACAGAATGTTTAGTCTCCCTTGCTCACACTCACTCTGTACTCAACATTTAGACTGTAAATTATTGCTCTTGAATGATTTATTCTTGTACGTTTTATTACACGGTAAGTTGACGAGTGGCTATACTATCCTAACTCAAAGTCATATTCTGCACTATAAATACCACACTGTGTTGCTCATCAGTTTGAGTGTGACTCCTCATCGTGGCAACTGTGTAGTCAGACATCAAACAGCAACATCATCCAATCCATCTGATATTGAGGCTTGCAGTGGAAGACATCAGAACAAACAAGGCTGAGACGAATGATCTGGGTTCTCTTAATTGAATTCTGGAGCCTGGTGATGAAGACCACAAGAGCTGAGTGGGAGAAGAAAAAAGGAGGGAACAGGGGGGCTGGGCTGATTGAAAAATGGAGGGAGAGAGGGAAGGAGAGGCCTGCTATTTTACAGCTGTCTGGAAGATATGGCTCACATGAGGTTGCCCAACCCTACAGGAAACGGCGAGCCCAGGGGAAAGGGAAAGACAAACAAGGGCAATGGCATGAAGAGGGAGGTGTGTGTGTGTATGTGTATGTGTATGTGTGTGTGCAGAAGGGGATAAAGGGGGTGGATGGAGAGAATCAGAGGGGGAGGAGTGAATAGAGTTCAGGGTTTGTGTGTCAGGTGGTGTTTCTGTGGGGGTAGTTCTCGTATTTCTGCTTTTACAGAGCAGATAAAATCACTGCATGAAATTTGCCTTTGAGCAGAGCACATCAAGGCCGCTGTTATTTTTTGATAACACAGCATGAAGTGAGGCGACTGTGTACAATAATAGTTAACAGGCATAATACATGTGGATAAAGATGTAAACCAGCAGAAAACAGGCATTGTCAGGAGAATTTTGCTTGCTCAGCTCAAGTTTGAACAGTAAATGTGAGTGTAGTGTCATGGCTCCCCTCCCCCACACTGAGAGTAGGTGCATGCAGCTTTGAGATGTACTGTGTTCGGAGTGAGGGATGAGAAGAGGGGATGGGGGTTGGTTCTCCATCTCCAGCCCCTGCAGTTGTCTCTCTGGGTGCCTCACTGCCGCTCCGGTTCCTGCCCTGATCCGTCTCTGGTGGTTGACCATGGATGGACATCGGGCTGAAGTACACTGTGCTCTCTCACACATGGCTGAGTCTGTAGCCCCACTTTTTGCTCTGCACCATGCAGTCGAAGACCTCTTAGCACTAATAAGTGAACTAGCATCTAAATAAGCAGAGTGCAGCAACTATAGCCCTTAGTTTAGATTTTGGTCAGAATGAAGCTGTAGACTGGGTGGATTGCTGTGTAACTGTCAGTCATATTGCATCCTGAAAACATAGGAGGACAGTATTAGTGTTTCCATACAGCCTGGTGGCACCCTATGGCTTTGAATCAAAGATGCACCATAAAAAAATAATGCTAGAGATGATATGCATTATACAACAGAGCTTCAGTTTACTAACAGAAGATATATTCACATTGAAGATATCTTAGGATTGGTAAAAAAAAAATATCACAAGAATAAATTGCTGATCTCAAGTGTTTTTTTGAGAATAAGAATCAGCATATTCTTTATTTGCCAAATATCTTAAAGAATACAAAGAGTTTGACTCTTGTGTCCTAGGAATGAAGACCAACAAGATCATTGTAATCCAGCAGAGGGGTTATTGAGGTTTCATACAGTGAATTTAATGAAAAACATTTTAAAAATCTCAAAATTTGGGGGCTTTCATAACAAATATACTCTGGGAGCAATGTCCAGCTTTTGAGGACTTCCAGTGTAGTCAGTATTTAGTAATTAAGACTTTTGTCTGATTCTTCTTTTTCATGCTTTGCCAATGAACAGTTGTCCTCGCAAATTAAGAAGCATCCTATCAGTCATGAGTATTTTAACTGGACCTGTACTCTGATTTTGCTTTCTTTTTGTCATTTTTTATTTCCTTAAGAATATATCAGACAGTATTACTTTTGATAACAAGACATAGAATAGAATAGAATAGACTTTATTGTCATTATAACAAGTACAACGAAATTGAAGTCACAGCCGCAATCAAGAAAGCAAAAGTAAGAAAGTATATAGAAAGTGCAAAAAGGTCCATAAGAAAATAGATGATGACAGCTTGTCCATCATTCTCCAGTTCAGCCAGCCTCCACCTCCACAGGGTCCAGGACTGAGCTTCTTCAGTCTGTTCAGTCTCTGTCTCCTGGATCCTGTCTGCTCACAGCAGGCGAAGCTCTTCCAATGTGGTGTTGGTGTCTGATGTTAGCTCCGTTAGCCATGTCTGTGAATAGCATGATGCTGCTCTACCCTCTGGTATTCCCTCTGTTGCTGGGTTAGCACAGCTAGCTCGTCCATCTTATTGGAGATAGATCTTACGTTCCCAATAACGATGGATGGAAGGACAGGTCCATGTTGTCACTTCTCAACTCACACCTGAGAACCAGCATGTCGTCCTCACCTCCTTGTGGGAAGACATCAGGCCTTACACCAGTTAGCATTGACAAGCTACAGGCTGCTAACAGCTGAGTTCACATGTAAACAATGCAGCCATGGTTACATGTAGGATCTCCAGACAAACACAGGAGAAAAAGTAGTAAAAATATCACTGAAGCCACAAAAAGTTTGGTGTCCATGACCAACAAATGAGCCAAACAAAGTAATGATCCACTCCAAATACAAAGATTACGAAAAAGAGACAAAAAAATTACAAGAAACGGACAAAGAAGAGAGAGCTGCTGCAAAAGGCAGCCACAGCCAACAGGGTGGTGCCTAGCAACCAGACATCTAATGGCCTGTGATAAAAACCTACATACAGAACAACCAAAGTAGATAAGTTATACTGATAAGATATAATGCAGATGATTGCATCATCACAGTGTCGCAGCAGTGTTACAAGTAAGGAAGCAGTCCCATGACTTCTTAAAGTTCTCAACATCATCATTGATCTTAGCCAGCATGTGTTCATATGATAAGATCTCTAACATTAATTCAATACATTTTTTAACATCTGGGAGCGATGTACTTTTCCACAGTCTAAGGATCGCTCAGGCAGCTGTGATTGCACCTACATTTATCGCTGCAGATATATTTGGGAATTTCTGTTTGGTTTCCCAATAGGTATAATCTTGCGATACAGGTATTATTGAACTTACCCACTTGCCTGTGTATTCTACTACCTTTTCCAGAATGAATTAACCAGCTTAAATTCCCAGATGGCATGATGCATGCTCCTGTTTATGGGTTGTTGCCATAAAACCCATTCTGTGAAGGTTAGAAGGGATAAAATAAAACCTGTGTATTAACTTATACTGAGTAAACTTCCCCCTAGTCTCCTTTATATATTTCCCAGTATTTGATGATATTTTTTGCCAAATCTCATCACTCAGGTCCTCCTGCCAGGTGATCCTCAGGTTTTACATATATCTACCCACTAAAGATTTTGTAAAACACAGCTTCTCTGTATGCTATAGGAGAGAATTCAAACATTAGGCTCTTATCCTGAATGAATCAGTCTCTAATCTGTAAGTACTTCCAAAAACTATCTTTACAACCAAAATTATATTTTTGCTTTAGTTCCGAAAAATAATAAACACACCATCGGAATAAAGGTCACCTATACTGTTTTTTCCTTTTGATTTTGTTTTGTTGAGATTAATGGAAAGCCAAACTGTCACCAATAGTTTGTTTTGATCACATAATGACCTCTGCATTGTCTCTGTTTTGTTCTCCATGTTTTCCTGTATACATCCAGAACCTCTGTATTAGGCGTTACTACTGGGTCTACAAACTAAAACCAGAACAATTCTAGTATTTGTTATAATGGATTCTAATTTTTAAACAAAGAAACTGTAAAAAGAGATTAATTGAAAAGCAGTGACGGTTTGGCTGTTGATCAAAAATTCTTCGTACTCAGGACTTAATTGTACATAATCCAAGAATGTATTCATGTAAACTAATGTGTCAATCAATCAGAATTTACCATAGAAGCTAAATCATCGTCACAGTGACTGGAAGCAAACTCTGAAAAGAAACAAATGTTTCCTGTTCTCTTTTTGAATTATTGGGTAAATAATCTCAAATTAACCAGAAAGAAAACCATTTCATTTCCAATTTGGAGAAAACCAACAGATTAACTGTCAGATTACAATATTCACAGGGCAGTGCTTAATCCTTATTATAAGAGCGTATTATGAAATAACTCTCCCAGCTCAGATGAGATGTGGCAGCGCAGCAGTCAGAGCCACAGAATGAAAGCTGGGTTGCGTTGTGAGGGGCTCTAAGACCCAGTGGAGTGTTGAGCGCTGCCTGGAGAGGAGCTGGTTAGTAGAGTATGGCTGTGAGCCAGCACTGGACAGGACAGCCAAGGAGAGGCATATCACATTACACTGCATGCACATGCCTGCAGAGATGGGAACCGATAGAAACTGTGCTGCACAGAAGCATGTCCCCCAACCAGGCTCTATCATCTACATCTGCAGGATCTATAGCAGGCCAACTGGAACGATAATACAGATTTTAACATTGATGATGGGCTGTGAAGCTTTCTGTGAATAAAGCAAAAAAAATTAAAGTTAATATGTATTTTAACCCTTTTATACAGGATTCCTCTGTCATCTGCATGCAAGCTGGTAGGAAAGCATTTTTGGAAATCATTGGATCTTTGCAGCATTCAGAAACCCACAGGGCATCATGGGTTGTTAGATTCAGTGTCATCACGCTGAACCTGTTAGGTGACTTGTTTTTTCTCTTATCATGGGACACAATATGTCTTCAGGTGTGTTGTAAATGCTGCCAGGCTAAAACCCAATTTTAAGAGAATTTTTCAACACTTTGAAAAGATGATTACTAAAAATGGACCTTTCTGTGTTTTAGGTATGGAAAAATTGTATCCACCAAGGCCATCCTGGACAAGACAACAAACAAGTGCAAAGGTGGGTGTACAGGCATCAGCTGTTTAACAAAACAAAGGTTTTGCATGTAACTACTGTTTCATGAACCCTGGCTGGCTGCAGTTTTTTTCACTGGATGTCTCCATCTCAGGAAGTGCAGGTCATACCCATATTGTTACGAGGTGTCCCCCTAGGTACCTACCTTAAAAAGATCAGGCTGGATGGGGGGTTGCCACATTTACTCTGTAGTATCTGGTGAATATGGCTGGATCTGCCCATGAGGCTGCCACACATTTGTCCTACAAAGACACCCCTCTAAGATTTACCCATGAAGAGGATAGGCTCCTGGAGGAATGACATTTCATCACAAATGCTAAGGCCCGGCCTGTCATATCATATGTATGGGCTTTGGCTATGACGATCCAGTGGGTTAGTCGCCATTTGGAGAGCGCACACCCTTTCTTGGCACCACCAAGACACACCAAGAGATGATCCAACAGCCATACTCTGGTGGTTGTACCAGAGCCCTGGGGCACTCCTGTGACATCCTGGGAGGAGAGCTGTGTCCTGGACTGCCTGAGCAGTGATGCACCGTGTTAACACCTTTAGTTATACTTGTCAGGGGGTCATCTGAGGTCACACATGACTTTGTTCAAATAAATGTGCTTGCGCCAGATGCAGACCCCCAGTGAGAAGGACTGTCTCTGGCTGTCAGGAGAGGTGGAATAAAACTGTTGAGCAGAGGTTGAAAGGTCAGGTCACACAGGGGTTGCACACTAATATCCAAAGTATGTCAGTGTGTAATCTCTGAGCTGAACTCTGAAAGGTTGCGGTGGTATGACACCAGAATCACCAGGGTCACTGAAGGACACAACAGCTTGATTTGCATCAGTAGTTCCTCATAAGCCTTGTATGAAAAGTAGAAATAACACGACAGTGGTAGTAGAATAAGCAACAGGGGAGAGCTTTTGCCAGAATACTGAGTCATAGGAAAGTGTTTTCATTTTGGTAACAGGTGAAGTAATCACTTTTTTTGATCAAAGTCTTTAATTTATTTTTAAAATATTATCACAGAGAGAACAACATGAACCACAACAAAACATAGGACAGTCAGGGTGAGAGACATATATATATATATATATATATATATATATATATATATATATATATATATATATATATATATATATATATATATATATATATATATATATATATATATATATATTTATATATATATATATATATATATATATATATATATATATATATATGTATATATATATATATATATACGATTACGATTATTATACGTGATTTAGAAGAAAATGTTAAAATGTTTGAGTTCTTTACTCTTGAAACCCTCAGCTGAGATCAGATGCAACCACTTGGTCCGGTTAAAACAGGCATCTCTCAGATATCTGCATCTTTAATTGTTCCTGTTTTTAAATCAACGAGTGAAAATGCCTGACATAAGGTCATTTAAATTGTAGGTTTGGATACTCTGCTGAATACTGCTGCTAACACTGTATGCTGTCAGTTCAGATTCAAACACTGCCAAGCTGTGTGCTTCATTAGTTTAAATCACATCAGTGTTAACAGAGTCCAGCACCATGCACAATGTCGTTGTATCACATTGTTATTGCTTGTGTGTGTTGCTGTGCGTCTTGTTCCCTGCAGGCTACGGCTTTGTGGATTTTGACAACCCAGCCTCAGCTCAGAAGGCAGTGACGGCGCTAAAGGCGGGTGGTGTGCAGGCTCAGATGGCCAAGGTAAGAACCCCGGCTTAAGATGGAAGGGCGTGACTGGTTTGTGTTTGAAAGCTTTTTGGTCAGAGTTAAACTCTCTGCATTTATGTGAATGACTTAGCAAATCATTGAGTTATTAATTATAATACTTAATCATTAAGCTTGCAGAAGAAAAGCTGCTCCTCACCCTGATCTGTTTCTCGTAAAATTCCCTGTAAAAGCCGTCCCTCTGTCTTGCACACCTTCTTTTACTGTGATTCAGAATTATAAGCCAATTAAGCCTCAGTCTGTGTGTGTACATGTCTGTATGTTTGTTGGGCGTTACGTTTCCTGTACATATAGGTGTGTGCTAAAAGAGTATTTTAGTGGAATTGATTCACTGAGTTCATAGATGCACACAGGAGCATGTATGCACACATGAACGTATGTCTATATGTGTGTGTCTGTTTGTCTTCATAGCCGTAACGGTGTTGAGGGAGCGTGCTTCTTGTACAAAGGACCTGTCTGTTCTCCCTGGTGGCATCTGACTCAGTGTCTGAGCAGCTCCCCAGTCAGCAGGGCCCTCTGCCCAGCCACCCGCCCTGTCAACACACGCACACACACACACACACACACACACACACACACTTACAGCACCCTTGACAATCACACATGCACTCCACCAGCCCTGCCTGTGCAGGATTATGACACACACACACAAGACTGCACGCGCACACGCACAGCCTCAACACCCTAGGAAAGCTGATCTCTCGTTAAGCTGGATCACTGACATTCATACGGCTCCTTGCTCGCGAAATAACTCCACTTCACACCGGGTTTACAACTGGGCTTGTGTTAGCGTCACTTTTCTCTATGACTCAGTCTGATTCATTCGCGGCCGAAACCCAAAGCAGCTCACATGGCTCGCTTGGGTTTGAGTTTCACGTTTAGTTTGCACTGCTCCATGAGAGGAAGACAAGGAGGAAGGTGAAGGAGAAATCACCTTCACCACAGGTCGCAGCAGTGAAGCATGCATTATTCATGGGATGGAAATTAATTCACGCTGCATTTACAGGTTTTTAATCACATCTGCAATATGAGATAATGAATATGCAGGATGGTTAGAGGGTGATACAGATAGGTTATCTTACAAGATGCTATTGCTCAAATCAGATTTTTTGAGCAGGAAGGAGAAAAGCACAGACACATGTCTGATAGAATCAAATGAATCTGTGGCAGTTCTTTTAATTTTTGATTTTAGTTGGTGCATTTAAATTCAGAAAAGTACATAATTTTTTGACTAATGCAAGTGAACAAATCCTGTCAGTGCGGCATTATTCAAGGTCAGGGTCACATCATGAATGCAACGTCTCGTCTGCATATGACATATTATTACTACAGCCCAGGACACAGGGGGATGATGTTTGCCTGGTAGAGAGGTGATAGCACAATGCTTCACATGTTCTTCAGATCATTCCTAAGGTCTTTGTCCAAAACACTTCATCTGTAATTCTGAGCAAGAGCACATAACCATTTGAGATCACTCATGGTTGGAGAGCTATTAGAAATGTAATTACACTTTGATATCACATTACCTGAATCTTGTGCTTTTATCCTCTCAAGAGGCTCGTCTCGCACAATGGGCCCATCTTCTGCTCTTATGGTGTAATATATGGCTGATGGAGGGAGGGGTGTGAGGGGGGAAAGGAGTTAGGCAGATGAATAAGAGAAGAGGAGATAGAAAAAACGGGAGCGGTTCAGCTGAAGTCCAGCCAGAATACTATCTCTGCCATCTCTAGATGACATTTTTTCTCATTAGACTTCATCCACGCTTTTCCATGCAAGTCCAAAATGAAAAGATCCCTCAACTTCAAAAACCCTCTTGGTTTTCTCTCTTCCTCTCTGTTTTTTGGAGGACTGCCGACTTTGTGATAATGAAAACTAAGAGCTCTGTCTGCTCCACATCCTCATTCTTTAATCCTCTCTTGGCTCCTCTCTCTTCAGCAACAAGAGCAGGATCCCACCAACTTATATATCTCCAACCTGCCTCTATCTATGGACGAGCAGGAGCTGGAGAACATGCTGAAACCCTTCAGCCAAGCTATTTCCACTCGAATCCTCCGTGACGCCAACGGAACCAGCCGAGGAGTGGGCTTTGCCAGGTAGAAACTTTGATTATTTTGTACTGTGTCCTCAGTCAGCTGTGTTAAGACTGGGGCTGGGGTGCTGTGGTTGAAAATTTAAATGCTCATACAAAGAAAAAATGGTCTTTGCATTAAGTAGGGATCAACTTTATTTTTCAGTATTAATCATGGTGATTGAGCCCTCTGGTGGCCAGAGCGTGAAATAAACACTGCACAATTTCCTAATCTTAAAGGGGACATGTCATGCTGATCCCTGATTTAATACTTACATATAAAATAATAAATTTGAAAACAAGACCTTTCACCCCCTGAATTTTCAAAAAATGAGATATTGTATTTTTTCTGATATCCTAGAACGAGATTTGATGCCTCTGAAAATAGGTCATTGACAATTGGCTGTGAGATTTCGACCTTCATGATGACATGAGGATCCTTTCTTTTTATTGGAGTAATCTGATAAAGCAGCTCCTTCTCTGTGATGTCAGTTAGTCACACAACCGCCACTGAGGGACACACCTACCAAGAGCAGAGTATAAATAAAGCTCCCTACTAGCTCTTGCTAACTTGACTGAGTAATAACATAGTGACAAACTGACAGTAGAGGCGATCTTTAGACCACACTTTCAGCATGATGGATAAAACAGACAGAGAAAAGTGAAGGAGCAGGATGGAGCCCTGTTATAGAAATAGTTTATTGGTGAAGCCTGCCTATATTTCCACGTATAAACTATACATGTTACAGTACCGGTTTGACTCACCACACTGAAGCGTCCTGAGATGATCTGTGTCCAGGTGGATTTTCTTCCTCCTGAGCTGCAGAACCGTCCGGGTCTGACTCGGGGTCTAATACAAAAGGACGTATCCTACACTCTGCCATTTTATTAGTGCTATCAATGCCTTACAGTGAAGTTTTGGCAAACAGCAAACTCGCTCGGTCTGCTCCATTCAATGTGGCGATTTTGTAAATACTGCCATGCTGCAAAAACCGCCCCCTGGCTCTACCCCCTCCGCCCCTCTGATAGAACTGACCAATCAGACCACAAAGGGCTGTGACGTTGCGAGGTTACTGGAGGTCATTCTCGAAACGAAGCGTTTCAACACGATCTTCAGAATGGACTAAACTGAGGATATTGAGAATGCTATTGTGGGGCAATGAAGGAACTAAATGACTTGTACTGAGGGCAGAAATGCTTTACAGGCATCCTAGTCTGGCAAAGTGAAAAGGAGAAACAAGCATGATATGTCCCCTTTAAACAGAGGGGTTGTACTTGATAACACTTGTTTTTAATGTTTACTTCAGGATGGAGTCCACAGAGAAATGTGAAGCCATTATCCAGCATTTTAATGGGAAATACATCAAGACTCCACCTGGAGTTCCGGGTGAGGTTTGCCCCCGTCATGTCATGTCCCTTAAGGCAGCATCTTATTGAAATGTAACGCCTGAAGAAATATATAGACGGAGACACGATTACATATAACATTAAGTTTTCCTGACTGTTCCAGTGCCATCAGAGCCCTTGTTGTGTAAATTTGCCGATGGAGGCCAGAAAAAACGCCAGAGCCAAGGGAAATATCTACAGAATGGGCGGCCCTGGACAAGAGATGGAGAGAGCGTGAGTCCTTTGTGCCGTAATGACTTAAAGGAAAACAAATATTTTCACATGATAACAGTTAATCAGACGGCAGGTGAATAAGGAGTAGGCTGAAGCCTGGTTATTTATTTTTGCCTATCCTGTACCATCATGGGATTAACCGAATAATTCAGAATACCACAACCAGAATTAAATACATGATAGTTTAAACTGGAAATCAGCTCAAACTAAGGTTCAGTTCACAATGTAAGCTTCGATCATTTTAGAAAATCTAAAGTCTTCTTGAAAACTAACATGAAATTACACATCTTCAGTTCATCATTTAGTCCTTTCCATAACATCACTCCCAAAACTGACACACATCTGTACTTGAGAATGGTTCTCTCAACATTGGCAACCCCCTTAAATTATAGGTCCCAGGAAAGCTCTTATTCACCACTCAAAACTTAATTTCTAATGTTTTTTGATGTATGATGTCCAGAAATTTCCACGTGGATGATCCTATGAAAAGCTGATTGGTAGAATCACAGTTTCCAACTTGGTTTATCATCCTGATAACTCTTTTCTGCAAATCAATTATTGGATCTTAGTTGGTTTTATTTGCATTTGCCCAAGTTTTAGCACAGTTTGTCATATAAGACACGGCACGTAAACAGTACAGTAAATGAAGGCAGCTCATATTCAGTAAAGCCCTTGTTTTGTAAAGAACAGACATAGATATTGATTATTTCCTTCTCACATGTTCTATGTGAGGCCTCAAACAAAGTGTATCATCTACTATTATTCCCCAAAACTTTGTTAAATTCAGTTTTACCTCAGCGTTAGCCCTTTTAGTACTAAACAACATATATTTTGTTTTACTTTCATTTAACCATTTGTTTAACTTCATCAATTCTATTTCTTCTGTTTTTAACAGTTACTTAAGGTTCCCTTCAGAACAAAATAAATTAGTGTCATCTGCAAACATTGCATATTTCAGTGTGTCACTTACAGTGCAAATATCATTCATATAGAGTAAAAATAACTAAAGTCCCAACACTGAACTGTCTCAAACTCCACAGGTTACCCCTCTATGATAAGATTTAATATTATCAGTGATCACATATTGAAATCTATTGTTTAAATAACTTGGTGACCAAAGTTGTGCCACACCTCTTATGCCATTCCGTTTGCATTTCTGTAGAAGTAAAGAGTGTTTTATCATGTGGAGTTCTTTGTCTTTTTCTCTCTAGGGAGGAATGACCCTGACCTATGACCCCACCACAGCCTTACAGAACGGGTCAGTGCTAGCAGTCGATCTAACCTTCTATTTACATTAAGACGAAATGCTGTTTTTGTGGTGACGAGTCACTCTTTCTATCTCTCTCTCTCTGTAGGTTTTATTCCTCTCCGTACAGCATCGCTCCAAACCGGATTGTTGGGCCATCCTCTCTTTCCCCATACATGCATTCACCTATGTCCACATACCAGGTAGTGTCACGGCCCTACAGCTTGTAAAACATATGTCACATTTGTTCTCCCACTTGCTGCACTCTTACTCTGCTAAACATGCCCTTCTTGTTCATGCAGGTACACAACCCTTCCTGGATACATCATCCATCATACATTATGCCGCCCACAGTGAGTACCCCACCCTGACCTTATTTTAGACGCCTTTTAACATGTCTTCTGCTGCAACTGTTTTTCTGGATAAGAATCTGCTCGAACCAAAGCTAAGAGCTTTAACTTATGTATGTTTTCCACAGGGAGCAGTCTTGACACCAGGAATGGACCACACTATGTCGATCCAGCCCACATCCATGATGGGATCCCTGACACAGCAGCTCAGTCACCTCTCCATGGGCAGCAGTGGCACGGTCAGTAGAGTTATATCAGTATCCACTTAAGAGTGAAAACGCTGGTTGTAGAAAAAAACTGAAGTCATAGATCAAATGAAAGTTTCATGATGTTGACAGAGTGTAATTTGAGCTCTGCAGCTCCATGCAAACAAAATTCTTGATTTGGGAAAACTGATCGTTCTAATTTGTCCTTATTTGATAAAAAATAATCATCTAAATGAAGTTAGTCAACTCTGGAAAGAGCTCAGAGTAGGATTGGTACAACCCTTCAGCTCAAGAAGCTACATTTCCTTAGCCTTTAAAACAGCTCATTGCCTGTATGTTATCACTCTGTCCTTAGAGTGAAGTAGAATTAAACTTATTCTCATTTTTATTAGGGTCAAATCTGAGTATGTGTCAAATATTGTACAATGAAACAAATGTAGCCACGCTTTTGTTCAGCAGCACAGTCCACAATACATCAGCTGCTCACAATATTAGCCTCTTATCTACCACTGGGGTCTTTGGCTTGTCATGCATGCACATGTGAGAGAGAGGAGGTGTGCTCTCCCCACCCCAGGCTTTGCCATTTTATGTATGCATGTGGGGGGACAGGGAGCTCACAGATTATAGCCATCCTCTAAGTCACTAGATAGGATTCTTACCATTACTGCTTTTGATAAGAGTGGTTCTTACTAGGGCTGGACAATTAATTGGATTTTAATCATGATTTCAATTTTGCCATCTGACAATCATAAAAACAATATAATTGAAGAAAAACAATTAATATGCCACACAGTGTAGATGTATGCAAGTTCCTGTGCTTCATAGCTCTCCTGTGTTCCATGTGCAGCCACAGCGAGTGTGTGTAACTTAGGTGTATCAATAATACTGTATGTGCGACTTGCTGGTTCTTTAAAGTTGTGTTTAAATCAGTACTGAAGTTTTTGAATAAATGAATAATTGTGTATATTAATTGTGATTTCAATATCACTTAAAATAATCGGGATTCTTATTTTTACCATAATCGCCCAGCCCTAGTTCTTACCCAAATGTATTTATGGAACAGAGAAATGGAATCAAACCAGCAGATGTGATTTAACAGTGCAAAGAGCTGTGTGTAGCACTTTCTTTCCAACAAACTGTCCAGATTAATGGATCAATTTATTTATATATATTTCAAACTATCATCTGAATGGCCAATGTTATATTGTTTCACTAATTTTCTAAAAGAAATTTTGGAACACTATCTTTTCCACTGGATCATTGTCTGACACTGTTACTACTGATGTTTCTGCCATGTCTGATGATCCTCTCCATCCTCCTGCAGTATATGCCTGCAAACACATCTATGCAGGGGACTTACATCCCCCAGTACACCCAAGTGCCTGCCACCAACATCTCAGTTGAGGTAATATCCTCTTTTATGAGAATGTACCACTAAAATGTTACGTGAAACACTCACTCATGGGTTTAATATTCAATATCTCTCTCTTAGGAAAGTGCCGTCCAACCACCTGTTGCCATAGAGACACCATCAGAACACACAACCTACCCCTACCAGCATAACAAGTGAAGAGGTGGGTTTTGGTCATTGCTTGTGTCGGTACATGCCAGTTTTGGATGTATGGGAATCTGAACAGGTTGTTGTTCTGGCTGTTTTAATATAAGTGCAGTATCTACACAAAACTTATTCATGAACCTAATGAATTATTCATATTTCTAATTGGCTGATCTTCTCCCCCTGTGTTAGAACGTCCTCTGGAGCTGGAGTGACCCTCGAAGAGCTCAAGAGCTGAAACTCGGCACAGTGACTCTGCATGTAAGCTGCCAGATGCTCCGGAGGAACTGTTACACAGAAAGGACAAACAAAAGATATTTTCTACAAACTCATATTTTGGAATAAACTCATTTTTTTCCAAACAAGCAAGTCCAGAGGACCATCACAACAGGGAAAAGACGAGGAGAAGAAGGAGCATCTAGATTTTAACGGTCAAGAAAAGTCACACACACACTACAGGTCTAAAAGGTTTCCTGAACCAGGAAAAGAACATTTCAACACCATGTTTTATTTTGAGTCAAGTTATGTTTTGACCTTTTTGTAAGATATTCTGTTGTTTTACTGATATTTCCCTGCTTCGATCCTGCCTTTTTGTACATAATGATTGGTTTTGCTGTGTTTCTAGCTTCATGTGTCCTGGTTTGATTGGTTGGTGCAAATAATTGAACTCAGAAGACTCAAAAGACAAGCGAAAAGCTAAGGTCTCATACTGTAAACAGACATGGTGCTGACTTGAAGTAGTTTCTCTCTAATTCTATCAGGTGTTAAAGCTTACCTGAAGAGCTGTTGCTTCTTTTTGGCACTTGACTCTCATAATTTAGAGTTCAATCAATCGTAACAAAAGCTTCAGACAATCAAAAGATGGAAAAGAAGAGACAATTAAGAGAGGAAGTTTTTAAAGGAGATGGACAGATTCAAAGCATTCCAGAGATTATCACAGAACGTTCTAGATATTTTGTCCCAGTGAGCTGCACCTCTTGATAAAATCCAAAGTTGCTTTACGAGGATCACATCTCACACAGAGCTGCCTGTAAATAAGAGATTTAAATGTATGTCGGCTTTCTTCTGATTTCCTTCCTCTGTGCAGTAACGCTTCATTTACTACGACAACAAAATTGTCTAGACAGAGCAATTTATGTGCATCCCTTTTGTAAAAAGGGAAACTAAATCTCTTTAATGCCCATTTTAGCTTAGCATGATGTTTTTATTTCACACACACACACACACACACACACACACACACACACACACACACACACACACACACACACACACACACACACACACACAGATCAAGAGGTTTAGTGTCCCTCTTCCCTGTTAAGTTTCCAGAGAAACACTTCCAAGATGGACCTTTAAGGCCAGCACGGAGATTCTTTCATACTGGTGTTTGCTGTTTTTGCATCTACTTCTGCATTTCATTTTGTCAACATGATGTTTTTTTTTTACATTTTTTATTTAAATGTTTTGTTTATCCAGTTCTACTTTTGAAATTTGTCCTGTTTTTCAATGAAGCTTTGATTTTATTTTTATAGTGTGTTGTGTGCTTCAAAAGTAAGAAAATAGTTGTTTTCAACTTTTCTGTTTTTTTTTTGTTTTTTTTTTTAAATTTGGAAATCAAGATTTTTTATATGATTGCATTCTGTTCCAAGTTTGGTTTCAGTGTTCTCAACAATGCTTAATGTTTTTTTTCCTACAGATGCTTCAGTTCCGTCTGTGTCACAAATGTCGTCACTTTGTGAGTGTGGATCACAGGTGAATCACGTCGGCTAGGCTCAGATGCATTGTTACAGACTGTTGGACCCTCAGCAGTGGGGGACAACTTCAGAGAAGTTTATGTTCAAAAACCTTGACTTACCTCATCCTGCCAGAGCAATGTAGATTCCGTTTGTGTACAAGGTTCGCTGGCAATAACCAACAACAGCAGGTCTCATGGCTGTTCACAGCTGGTTCTGTGTCAACTTCCTTTAACCTTTCCGTCCAATGTTCGGAAAACACACCAAGGTCTGACGATCTATGCAATTTATTTATTATCCTTTATAAATGCAATACTACAGATATCCAAGTAACACCTCACTGTGTGACTTTACATCCTGGATCTCATGGCATTCGTTTTCACTATACATACGTTCAGAGTTGTTTGTTTTCTTACTGATGCGTCTATTTTTGGTTCATTCATTGCTGCATTAAAAGGGAACTATTTCAAACCAAAATGTGGTCGTTCAGATTACTTCAGGAACTCTAAGTGACTGGAGACCAGTTGCCTCCTCATCCACCCTGCTTATACTGTACACCATAGTGTTGTTAAATGTTTCATCCAGCTGTGGGTTTTATTAAAGGGTTAGATCTTAATTTTTTTGATCACCTCCTGTTTGTTACTGTCCGCTTTCTTGAGTGATAGTCACTGTTTTCTTTTTTTAAGCTATAAAACAGTTTATTTCCTGGAGAAAGTTCAGCGTCACAGAAATGCCTTTAATTTCACTGGAAAGTAAAGTTGAAAGGTTTGGATTTTGTGTGCTTGAACACAGACTGGAATTTCTTTTTCATGCACTGCTTATGTGAAAAAAATGTTATGTCAGATCAGCCTCTACAGAGATTCATGAAGCAAAGAATAATTTACAACCCTTCATGGCTTTCTTGCGTTTCCTTATTTTTTATCAACACTAATGAAGAAAAGCTGAATGGTGAATCATAAAGTTTAAGAACGATTGCTGCTAACTGTAAATTGCTAAGTATTCAGAGTTTTTTAGCGTAAGGTCACTCATTTTTAGTCACATCTGGAGTCAGTTTGCTTCCTGTATTCATCTTTGTCTGTACAGTCTTTGTTTTGTGAATCAGCTTGTCCTCTGTCAATGTTTGTCCGTGCCATTATGCAGGTCTTTGTCTCCTTCCCCTCAGCAATTAAACTTTTAACTTGATTTAAGCTCGTCTTTTTTTAATAAAATTTTTTCACAGTGTTTTGTGTGTTTTCGTTACACACAGATACACCTCTGCAGCACAGAAGTCCCAATAAAGAGATGATGCATTACAAGTAAGCCAGGACACAGGTGTAGGTTCTCATGTTTATGAAATGTGGCAGTTTGTATATCAAAATCAGGTGTCTTCAGATAAAGCACAAAAAACCGTCACAATACATGAGAATTTACCTCTAGAACAGACTTGAATCTAGATAAAAATAGATAAAAAAAATACATAAAGAGAAGTATATTACACTGTTCAAGAGGTTGTATATGTTTGTATGTACAAATTTCAAAATATACCGAATATGCCCAAGAGTTTCTGTTAAACAAAAAAAAAAAAAAAACTCTAAAATACATAAAATAGACTTTGGACCTTAATTTACAATCTTTATCGAGACTAAAGAAACAGGAGAAACTGGCAAAACATTTAACCCTGCAGGTTAAGGGTGTTGTTAAGACTGTTGGGTTACACATGCAACTCAGAAGAAAATAAGGATCACATGCTGCTTGGATTAAAACTCATACTCTGAGGCAATGTCAAACTTGATAATTTTTTCCATTTTATTTGTTTTGTTTACAAAAATAATCCAGTTTTTGATCACATGTTTATTATGAGAGGAGACAAAAAGGAACATACAGAACAAGTCTCATGCCAGGATACAAAGAAACCAGTTTTGGAGCGGCCATTTTTTTGTTTGTTGGCAATCATACTTTTATCAAAAAGTATTTTTTTTCCTAAACAAGAGTATCAAACAATTCCTGGGACTAAAATTTAGTACACCTGGCTGTATAAAAATTATGCAGCATCATTTGCTCTCCTCCCTGTGACAAAAACATGTAAACTTTGTCATGTCTGCACCACACTGAAAATTGCAGCTCAGAGTATGGTTTTATAAGTCAGAGTGATTTGGAAATCTGTTCTGGGCAACAGAAAACACACAGTGTTTCAGCTTCTTTACCGACGCTCCATGGGTGCACCAAAAATAAACAACAAAGTGGAGGAGAGGACAGGAGGCAGTGCTGGGGGCTCCATCCCATCAGCGGAGGGTTTCGGGAGGCAGAGTAGAATAGCTGGTTTTCCGATCTGGTGAGCTGGTGTGCAAGTTGATCCCAGAACAGGATCACTGTTGGTTAAATGAAGCTCATCCATCATCAGTATGACTCAACACAGAGTCAACTGTACAAGTTCAATGTTCTCTCACTGACATCACAACAGCTTGTGGTTCACGATCTCCCAGACCATCCGTCTTCTGAAGTACGGCATGTGTTTCTGTAAAAACATACAAAAACAGTCAGGTAAGCCATGTTTGAACCTTTACTGGCACTAGGGCTACCAGGGGTGGAAAATTTTTTGGTAAATTTAAGGAAAATGCTCTAAAATTTTCCATGAAAATTTTAATTCAGGAGTATTGGAAAACCTCAGGGTTTCGTTGCTTTTAACTTAAATTAATTTTCTAAAAAAATCCAGAAATTTGCTGTGTTGTTTTCTTGTAATCAACTTGAATGAGGTTTTCAAAAATGTTCTCAGTTGATTGGATGCAAGTTCAACTGTGTACCATGAATCATTTGTGCAAACCATTTCAAGCACATTTGATCATTGTCAATTACTGTGGTACTTAATATTTACCAAGGGAAATACAGTATTTCATGTTTTGGTTTTACTTTAAGTAATGGCCACATCTAAATTAAACTAACAAATGGTCATCACAATGTTTTTAATTTTTCAAAGCTGGCCACAACAAATAAATTTCTGAAAAAATCATTTGAAATATCTCATTAGACAATATGCTTATAACAGACCAAAATCTTTAAATCGACGCATGTATATGACCAGGTATGACTACTTAATATAACTTCCCAAAAATCTCTGTTGATTCCTGAAAATTCCCATGTCAACCCTGGTTGTCACAGAATGTTCCAGTGTGTTGTTGGTTACCTGAGTGAATGTGATTGGCTTGTCTTTGGTGATGTAATCTGCATATTTGCATGTGAACATTCCACAGTCGCTACCATTCATCTGCTGTGGGATTTCCTGGCAACAAAGAAAAATACAGAGACTTTACGAGGTAATCCACATGAGTTTCAACCAATTATGTACACAGCTGCTGAAGTTTTCCCCGGAAAAGAAAGTTTCTTCTTAAAAACTTGTGGTGTTATTTGTAAAAATAGAAAATAGTGTTTTACTTTTTTCTTGCATTGCCTTATTTGTACATTTTTGACAAGCATCACCGTTGATCTCACTTTGAAACTTCTCCAAAATATGAACAAAGCACAATTTTGTCAGAAAAGCATTTAGTACAAAGACTGTGCCATTCTAGTGACTGTTTATCAAATAAAACTGGGCAAGAAAGGTGCTTGGAGACGCTCAGAGGCCACTTGATAGATGTGCCAGTAGACCGGAGTAGGCAGTGTGCCAGCAGGTGATTGATGATTTCCCATTACACAAACAGCTGAGAGGCTTACTCAAGGGCTACACAATACATGAAGAAGTAAAATATGGATGCAAGAGAAAACACAGCGAAAATCTGAGCATGAGGTGATGTTTTACAGTCTGTGACACACAAATACCAACTCTGCTTGTACGGAAGTTAGTTCCCCCTTTTCATACAAGGGGCCGTGTGTGACATCAGGCAGACTTTTACCTGAGACTTGCGACTAAAAAACAAGAAATTGTTGACGGCATGAATTACACTGCATGTTAGAGATCTGACTATTGCTCACACGCACATTTCAGTGCATAAAAGTTCAAAATTCAGACATTTTCTAAGTAAAGGAACACCGTTATTTAGGCCTCTCTATACTTTTCACTCTATCTTGAAGCAGTGTTAAATTTTTCACAGAACATTTCACTCGACCACTGCTTCAAACTCCCTTGTCAGCGACCGAGAATATGTACAATATTCTAGCAGTTGCTTCCTGAACCGAACAGTGTTGGGTAAAAGAGAAGGAGAGGCTCTGCTGTCTGTGCCAATTCACTTCCTGTATGTACCTGTGTCTGTTGTGTGTGGGTTTTGCCTCGTTTATCTAGTAAATGATATGAGAATGTGCTGTGCACCGTGAAGGGGTTTGGGGAGTGGTGATGTTTGGGTGGGAGGGTGTAAGAAGGTGAGTGTGTTTACTGTGTGTGTAGGGGGAAAAATTTTAAAGCAATATATCTGTAATATCTGATTGAGATAAAGATGTGATGACATAATGTTAATAAAATATTCATACAAAACCCCCTTGTCAGCAAGGACTTCATTAGGCCTTCACACTCAATAGACGTGGTTTCACTGGTAGTAATGTGACCTTATTGTGTACATGCTGCGTGATGACAGGACATGAAGCAGATAAAATAACAGCAAAAACAAATAATACTCCTTGCTCTTGTGTGTGTAGGACTTACATGGCGTTTTTTGCTGTACAGAGTCCAGCCTGAGGTATCCAGTTCTTTACCCTTCTTGTCCTTACTTTCCTGTTGCAGATAGTCACTGGGGAAACAAAATCCTGTCACTTTCCATACATTCTGATTCCTGATCAAAATCAAATCACTCGGTTACAATGGGCCATCAAATTAAACTACCCTGGAAAAACGTATATACTCAGACTTACAACAATATTCTGCATGCTTCATCGTTGTTTCCACCCATAGAATCAAAGTACAGAATTTCTTTTTTGCGGAAATCCACCACCTGTAAGACAGTGACATAATGGTTCATTGCAATGCAAACCACAAGTTTCTTACTTCTAGTTTTACAGTTTAAGCACACTAAAAACTCACAGAGAGGCACCAGTGCACCCCCAAGTGGATAGGAACCAAAAGGATGTCTTTAGAAAATATGTCAGTCTTTTTGGTCCAACGGCGAACAGTAGAGTAGCCACTGCTGCGCAGCTTGGGATAGAAAAAAGTGTTGAAGGTGTTCACTGACGGCAGGCTGGGGTCCTTGCTGCGCTCCACCAACATGTTCATGTAAAAGTTGATCACCTGGAGGTTGAGGAGTGAGGAGGGTTTCCATTAGTCTACTGATAGCTCAAACACAGATTTTGCACCAGGACAATGTGAACTCACCTCATCATTCAGCCAGTTAAGGTTGCTGAGGGTCTGCAGGTCTTTGCGTGTTAGGCTGAGACCAAAGCCTTCACTTAAGACTTCATGAGGGCTGCCTCCCCTTAGTGCTCTGTTCACATCAGCTTCAATTTCCTATAACACAGAGGTAGAATTAGAAACTACAGGAAATGTTAACATCTCAATATATTACAATGTAGACTTAGTGAAAAGGGCTCAAAAATAAAATATCTTCAAAGTGGGATGATGCCTTTAAGGTTGATAATGTAATCTATTTTCTTTATGATACGCTTTAAAGATCTATTAACACCTCTGTCAGTTCAGGGAATTCAGGCTTCTCTTCCACAGGCTTCGGTTCTTCTATCACAAGAGTCAAAGGAACCTCCTTCTCCAAAGGAACTCGAACACGGACCTCAACATCTGGGCTGCGTTGCCCTTCTTCAGATAGACGCTGGGAGCAAGTAAATCCATACAACAGGTAAGTATGATAAGAGGAAAAAACCTCTTGGAGATTACTAAAAAACTAAAAGTGGGTTCAGATGTGCATGCTAACCTGTCGCAGCAGCTGGGCAGCCAAGGCCTCCTGCTCCTCTATCTGTCTTCGTCTTTCTCTCGCCCGAGAGTCATACATGCTCGTCCTAGAGAGATCACAGGGGATGATAACCACCATTCAAACACAATACCAAAAAGTAATATTAATCATCCTCTTGATTAGAGTGTACTTACAATTCTTTGATCCATAACTCTGCCTGGAAACATGGTGCACTGTACCAATAGAGAAGAATGTTAGTGTGTGTCCAAACAAAACATGAGTCAGCTGTAGAGTTGCTGACTTGGGTCAAAATTAAGTTGTACTAATACAATGAAAGTAGTCACTCAGACTAAATTGAGTACTAACCTTGAACTGTCTTGCTTTTTACCCTTTTGTTCATTTACAATAATTACAGAGTCTCCATCATGAGCTGCAAGAAAAGATGAGAAGATTATTAAATGGGAAGTAAGGAAATGCCCACTTTGCTATGGTACATAAAACAACAACCTGTCGTTGTACTCAGTTCAACAAGTGGTTGAAAATTTAACCTGATGATTGTGTGTCCTGAGATGAGTTATCCTGCACAGCAGGCGGGGATGTGAGAGTAGCTGCTCTGCTAGAACTGATGTCTGAGTCCAGAGACCATGCCTGACACTCTGGCCTGTTGGCGGAAGCCACAGCTGGGCTGGGGAGGTTGCTGGAGCTCTGGCTGGACATACCCCTGGAGCTAGGGGGACTGCTGGGTCCTTCTGAAGTTCCCTCCACAGCAGACCCAGCAGGAGATGAGACTTGTAGAAGTCTACGGCTGGTGGTCAGAAAGCTGGTGCTGATGAAGAATGTGAAAGGGATAAGAAAACAGAAACCTTCTAGATATATCTGAGAGACATAAAGATAAAAATATGTAGTTAAATTATAGTTTATTATCTCAAAATTGGATGGACATTTCAAGTATGCATTTAAAAATAGTTCATTTTCTAGAATACGTACAAATCTCTGTGGGATCTCACAATGGTGTGTGAGCTGCCATTGTGAAGGAAAGAAGACTGACCGCCTGAGACCATGGTAAGAAGCTGCCTGTAGACCTCCTTTTCCTCTTCCCGAACAGACTGGACAAAACAGAGGAGAACCATGATGCCAAACAGAAAAAAAACAGAAAAAAAAAAAAAAAAAAAACTGAAAAAAAAAGGATCTATGTGGTGTCTCATTAGCTGCGCTTCCACCAAGCAGTCCGGGTAGGTTCAGTACGGTTTGGGACGGTTTGGTACAGTGAAGTCTGATCCCATTTCCCTTTCCACAGCAAACTGTGCCCTCTCATAGTGGGCGGTGTGTAAGCCAAAAGCCGCCGCTCTTAAACAATAGCGTGACGCCGTAGCAGCTTATCCCGCTATTAAATCCAGCAAAGAAGAAAAACGCGACACAGTGAACAAAGATCATAGATGGAAGACATGCAGCATTTCGTCCTCTCTGTGATTGTAATGTAGCTCTTTGATACAAAGTGCAATCAAGCTTCGTTTTAGAGAAGTCTGTGTGCCGCCAGGAGAAATGCAGCCACTGTCGGGGTGAGTGACGATTCTTTTGACCAATCAACGGTCTGCAGTGTGTTGCTCCACCATCTGAGAGTGGATCCGTTAAGTCTGGCACCCATACGAAAGGGTCCCAAAAAAGTAGGCCAGTGCGTCTCGGTTTTTAGGGATTTGTCACAGGATAAGTCGGTGGAAACGCCGCAAAATGCGCGCCGTACCGAAACGAATCGAACCGGTCTGCTTGGTGGAAACACGGCTATTGTACTGGGTGTCTGACCTCTTGAGCAGTGCAGCGGGCTCTGGCCCTGTGTATGCGACCAGACGAGGTGCTGTGTGTTGGACTCTGCATCACTTTGATGGGAAAGGTCTTCTCATACATGCTGGTGCAGGAGTTGCTTGCCACTCCACGTACAAAACTACAAACACAAATTTAGATAGTGACATCAAACATTCGCACCTGAAAACTGTTCAGTCAGTGGTGAAAAAGATATATTTTTCAAAAGGTAAAAAAGAGAAGAACAAAATGTAAAGGAATACCTAGTTGTTCCATACGGTCTGAGATTCAGGGGCCTGCCCAACCGGGGAGAAGGGAGCAATTCAGAGGTGATGGATGATGGCCCGTTGACTGGGTGTCCATTTGTTTTTGGCACTTCGCGATGTGCAGAACTCATACACACTTGTCGCCTACAGACCTTTGATCCCAAAACAAACTTCTCACTGCGCAAGCATTCTAAAAGACAAAAGTAATGTGAAATTAATTTCAACCAGGAAAATCTTCAATCATATTTATGTATTGAATTGTGCAATATGGGGGAATTTTGTAAGACTTTGCATCAACGGCAGACAGACATGATAGACAGATAACGTATAATTCAACAATCTTTCCTCACAACTGCACAGCCTACCTATTGTGATAATCATACCTGGTTTGGGTGTTTTCCACTCCAAAGTTGTTGAGGGAGCAGCAAATGTCTCATTTAGAGAGTTCCTTTCCATGATCTTAAAGTAAACAAGTGGATGACATATTTTAAAGATGCAACAACTGTGATGAGATTCAAAAGTCAACCTCAAAACCTCAAATTATTTCTTACCGGACTCCCCGTTTGGATATCCGCAGATGTTGAGGGCTGCGGCTGGAGATCTCCAGGTGGAGGACCTGGAGAGGCGGGCAGTATGTTTCTCAAAGTGGGGCTTACATTGTTCCTCATCCATGATGCCACACTTGAGCTGTGACTCCTGACCCCTTCAGCTGCACTCTTGCAAGAGTCGATAAGATCCCCTGTAAAAATGTAAAGCAGATGGAAATGAAGTTGACACTCTGCAGCTATATCACAGAATGTAACTAAATTCGTAGATTATTACCCATGCGAGATTTCTTCATCATCACTCCATCTTGGTTGGCATTATGCTCATCTTCCAAACTTAAAAAAAGACAGATTGATGTCCATTGTCAATACTTTCCATCTTTGTCTACACGCAGACAAACATTTTTTCGTCACAGAATAGCAAGTAAATGAAATGTTACGTGAAACTATCAGGCTACACATGGTAGTTTTAATATCATAAAAGATAAAGTGCATCATTTAGACATCAGCTTAACCTAAGTTTGGTATTACGTCTTTTCAACACTCCTGCTCGTAACTACACAAAATACAAACGTTGTTACAGTTTATACCATTGCATTGGTCTTTTCCTTCTCATCTGTCCATCTCCCGTTGCCAGGTGTGTATCGGAATGGTCCACGGCTGGTACACCATTGCGAAGATTGGCAAAACTGGTTTCTATCCATTCATAGATTTTATTCAACATGGCTCAAAAGTTTGAGGAAAAACGCCGCGGTGTGAGGACAGGTCGCCCAATTAAAGCAGCTCCAGTCTAACTTCACTGACAATACTGTCAAAACAAATGAAACCAATGCGCTTCATTCGACCGAGGTACGTTAGCTGGGACCGTTTCAGCGGCTAACGCACCTAACGGACAACATTTTACCTCCCAAAGAAACACGCTAATCGTAAGCTAGTTAGCCGAGAATTAGCTCCCAGCCTTGCTAACGTTGTTAGCTACACGGCTAATTTATGGAAATGTGTTTAAATTCCTACGGGAATGCGATAAGTCGCAACCAACGCGTTCAAGGAATAGTTATCATTCTGAGTCACAGCGAAAGTCATTTATAAATCCTTAACGTCACTTTAAATTACATATAAACTCGTTGAAGAATATTATCTCCCGCTTCTTCCTCATTCAAAACCACAACATGGCTGAACAGGTCGCGCAAACATCACACACTCTGATTGGATGACGGGATGCTGGAAACCCCAGTGTAGAAGAGGACTACTGGTTGAATAGAGACCGAAGGAGACCATTTAATAACACGTCACACCCGGCAGCCAGACTCCCGAACACGATTTATTCCTATCACATGCTTCTTTTAATGTACAAGATATATTTTATGTAAAAGAAAACGAATGAATGTATAACAAAGTTTAAAAGGAAAACAAGAAAATACGCAAATTTTGAAGCGGACCATTCCAATCTGAAGGCTAACATGGTCCACGCTACACTAAATATGTTTTAACTTTGATTTTCAGGGCTTACAGTGGCTACAGCTGTTTAAAGGGGCAGCAGAGACGTTCAGCGTACATAATTTAAGGTTTGTTTGTTTTTTTTTAAGGAAAGTGATAGTGGTGGATAACATATCTTGCTGCTGCATATTTCAACAATGCCAGTTTGTCTGCTAGTAATTTAAAGATAGGCCTACCACGAATGTTTTCACAACATTATATTGTTCTGCTCTTGTTAGAAGTGACCTTGTTTTGGTAGCGCTATTCATCCTTTTTTACAGCACATTTTTGTGTTGAAACAAGGACAACAAGTGACTGCATTCATACATATTCATTTTTTAATAAATCGTGACAATCACACCAGTGTTCAGGTGAAATGCAGGATGATGTCAGAACAACATACAGCATCAATTTCTTCAAATAAAAAAATAAACCAAGACCACTTAAGTTATGAATTCTTTTCAAGCACCAATCTCACCGTTTTATGACACACAATTCAAAATATACCAATCTGTCATAGAAAAATAAAATTTAAAAGTTATGAAATATATAGTATGTAAGCCCCTCCACAATGAACCCATATCATAAGTTGCATGGAATCCATATATGCAATGTATTCTGGCATTCAACTGTCATGTGTCACTACTTTTAAACTGAAACCTTAAATATAAATACATTCGAGGTCTAAGTTATCAGCCCCCAGTGAAAGTTTCAGTTTTTTTCTCAAAAAATTAGTAAGAGCTGTAAAACAGAGCATTTAAGTTTTTAGCACAGCTTTTCCATACATCCAGGGTCAAAATCATTCACCCCCTTAAGAAATACATTGTTAATGAGCCCAAGTATAAACCACTGTTGTGCAATCATGTGCCGTAACTTTGTAACGTTTGCAACTTGTAATTGAAAAATGTTTAATAGCATCAGTGGAGCTAATGATTCTGACCCTGGTAGTTTTTTATCATTATTATTATTATTTTTTTTTTTTTTACAATTTTGTGTCTGTTTGCAAATTAAAGTCATGTTAGCATCCCAAATATTAACAGGATGTTTGGAAATCTGTTTAGAATTCATTGATCTATTTAACAGCACTTGGGAAATAAATAAATAAATAAATAAATAGGGGGTAATCTTTAACCTCAAGTCAACATCCAGGACTTTTCAAAATCACACATCAACCATGAAACAAAATCCAAAATCATGTCAGAATATAAAGTATAGATAATGAGCGGGGTAGAGTGAATGAATCAAATGGAGCAAAAATCCAAATATAGGCCTGACAGTAAATTGAGCAACAGTTCATTTGTGACATATAGCAACAATCACAAAACCAGTAAGTACAATATTCATGTTTGCATTTAGAATAGAGAAAACATATCACCTACCCATTTACAGTTAGAGAGTTAAACTTGTTGTATTAATACTGTTACTTACTATACTTATTTTCCATTACTGGAAATACCAAAGAAGGGAGGTCTGTGAAAACTTGTGCTCAATTCACCAAATTTATACACAAATTACTAAATTACTGATGAGACGACCATGCTTTGACATAGTCACAATTATTCCCTTTTACTTTCTTTTTGAGTCATGCATAGTGTACAGTTTCTCAGTTCCTCCTGTAAAGGACAAGATCTCTATTATTTGCAAGATACTTTGATGCTCAGCAGGCATGAATATAAAGACACCCATACAACCACAAGTGGGCACTCACATTATGTTCTATCTAACTTAAATAGAGAGAGCGACTTGAGATTGCTCATTGTTTTTTACTGGTGAAGCTGGAAAGCTAATTAAAATGTGTTTGATGATAACAGCATGCCACAGATGTGGAAAAGGTTTCAGACACTTTGGATTTGTTTACACTAATGAACATCTATTAGGTAGATTTTTTCACAAATATCCCTAAATATCCCCCTAAATTAATATGTTATTGATTTTGTGAAAAAAGCAAAGTTGTCACAACTGAAAGCACTTTAATCACAATCACAGAACTCTAAAAGACTGTATCATGTTCAGGCAAAGGTTCATCTCTTGGCTATTACCAAGAAAAGTAAGAGGGTGGTTTAATCATGACTTCTTCCAAAGATCTGAAGCAAGAAGGAGAAGATGTAGATAATATCTAGGTATATGTTGAGAGTGGCAAACACATACTCTTCAGGACTCAAGGTGTAGCGCTTGTTTCCCATGAGGAGCTGAGTGTCAAGTGCTAAAAACTGCAACAACAAAGAAAAGTAGATAAGTAAGGCAGCCTCATTTTCATCTCTGGTCCCAGCACTTTACAATATTTAACAAGCTTTGTTACCATGGTGAACAGAATGGCTCCCAAGATAGCATAGATAGACTCCAACCAGGGAACCTAAACATCCAAAATAACTTTATTAGCTTAAAATCGGGTAAAACCAAAAGGTCCACTTTGTAACTCCTGTGTGTATTAGATGGTCTATTACTAACCATGATTTCAGATAGACTTTGCATCAGCCTCTTAGCAAAATCTGTTAAGCTGGCAATTTAGAGCATATTATTTGTATTGTCGTACTTACATATTGAAAAGGGCGGACGATTATTAGCGCCATTCCAGAGATAAACATAACCAGGCAGAAGGTCAAAAATACGCCTTGGTAGGATGTCACATCAATCTGGATGGATACAGTAACTGAATTTAAACCTCAGTATGTTAATCCAGAAATGTCAAGACACCACTACATTAGGTAATTCACCAAAGAAGGCAGGAAAGAGTTAATGAAACTGTAATTTTTTTTTCACCTTAGTTTGGAAGCTTAAGGCAGTGACCAGGAGACAGACTGCTGCTGTGATGCCCAGACACATGACCACTGACTTTGTATTGTAGAAGCTATCCAAAAAAAGAGAGAGAAGATAAAGATTGAGCAAATGAAATATGAAATAAATAAATAAATATGAAAAATAAATATGAAAAACAAGTATAAAAGTAAAATGAAAAAATATAAAATATAATACAATATAAAAATTAATATAAATAAATATGATATGAAATTTAAAAGTAAATGAATATAAAAGCAAGTAAACAAAAAATGATCACACATATAGTTTCACCTTGACAGCATCCCGGTCATATAGGAGAGTGAGAGGGTCTGTAATAGAAAAAATAAGAAATACAGGCATTTAAGAAAATTTCTATTTAGATAAGTCTTAACTGAAGAACATTGTTCATAAAATGTATCCACCATTACTTACTTTTAATCATTCATGTGTTGGTTAAAAATAGAGTGTGTATTTCAAGAATGGCCTACAGAGTTGGGCAAAGTAGCAGCTTTTGAAAGTGTTTCCTATAGTATAATGAATGATACTGATAAATGTAATGAGAAATGGGGAATGTTTTTAAGTTTGCATTCTTAACAGGGTAGCTAAAATGTATTTGCCTACACTCTGATCATTGTGCTTTGTTTTGGGGGGGCTGGTATGGAAATGAAGATGGAGGTGGACTGGGTGTAATACAGGGATCTGTTTACTGGAAGACTACCTATGGACAGTGAAGTTCACATGGGGCAGTGAATAGACATGCAGCAGTGCTATGGTTTTCTCATGGAAAGACTGTTTAACATATTGAGCATGGACTAATTTTACCTGTCTGGGAAAGGTAAAATTGAGTTGTAAAAAGATAGTGTGTGGAATACGAAAGAAAAATAACAATAATTTATAATCCATAGATCTATTAATCTATCTATATCTGTTTTGTACTTACAAAGATGGCAAGCAGAATCAAATTCCATGGGAACTGTCTCCTACAGGAGCAAGAAACTGAAGTGTCAGTATTGTGGGCAATTTAAAATTGATGTTGCAGCTTAATTTTGATATCTGTTACAAACCTTGGTGCAGAGCAGCAGGAGAGAGTCAGATATGTGACGAAGAACACAGCACTGTGGGACAACAGAAAGTTTGTTAGGTGACAACCAATGTGAAGCAACATGAACCATGAATACAATGTATTACTGACGTCGGTCTGAAAATAAGAACATTGCTTACTAGGAGGCCCAGTACCATCCTGGGTTTGTCTGAATGTAGTCCTTCACAGGGTCACTAAAACAGCACAAATTTAATGAATTAGTTAATCAACCACTGAACTTTTAACTGAGTGATTGATGTTGTCAAAATTGAAAGGAAAGTCAAACAATTACCAGAAGGTGAAAATAGCAACAATGGCAAGAGTGACCATAAGCTGTATCATCAGGATGGAGTACACCTAAAATGAGACAGCAAGAATGAAAAAGACTGCATAACAGTGCAGATATTAAAACTTCCCCATAAGGCATTCAAAGATTAATAGCATTAATTTAAGATGATGTTAAAGTTGATGCAAAGCATTTAAATCCAGGCTAATATTCCACTGAATGTGATTTTAAAGGCTTTGATACCTTGCGGATAAAGATCCTTCTGATGTTGCGATCATCCCAGGTGAACTCTCTGAGCATCTCAGCATCATTATAACAAGGAGCACTGGTGCCTAGGAAATGAATGTAGTTAGAGCATATTCGTGATTAACAATGTATCTTATACCTTAATTGGTCATTTCATCATCACTTTCAAGTAGGTTTAGGTGTACCTGCAGTAGCTTCCTCATAGCTTGGGGGAGCTGGTGTTACCAAGGCCTGTCCACTCGGGGAGCCATCAGAGGCCTTGTTTGCAAGTGACAGCTAGAAGCCCCCCCAAAAGATTTGTTATTGATTTAGAATAACTTTTTTTTATTATTTATTAGCTTATAATCCTTTTAAGTAAACACAATGTAGTTCAGGAAACTCCAAAAAACTACATTCAGCCTGCCACTTCTAGTGGTATAATATTCCAAGTGGTACCAGTGTTGTCCACTTCAGGCACTGTTGCATAGCTTAAACCCACGGATCTACCAAAAAGAGGAACATCTAAAAACCCTTTTTGTAAAAAGAAAACAATACAAAACAAAAACATAAAATTGAAGAAAATTGCCTAACTCAGACAATGTAGCCATAGATGACGTGCCAATCCAGGTTCTTCCATTTCAGTAAACTGGAATCTTCATCTAAGTTGCATTTCTGCAAGTAAGTGTGGGTGTTGAATTATAAATGGATGAATTTTAACCCTTCACAATTCTGGTTTGGTAATATAACCAAATCTTACAGATAAATAATTTGAATTTTAAATGTTCATGTTACCAGTATCCACATGTGTGCTCATATATAATAGAATAGAATAAAATAGAATAGAAAATACTTTATTTATCCCCGAGGGGAAATTCAGGATATATAAATCATATATAAAAATGCTTACATGTCTCTTTTAATTCATACTTTTATTAACTCTTAACAGTTAGAGATCACATGTCATTTACTGTACTATAAATTATGCTTAATTGATTCTTTGAATTTCAGAAGAAACAGGAATTATTGTATACTCAAGTAAAGATATTACATATTTCTTATAACTGCACACTTTTGGACTATTTCAAGGGTTAATAGAGGAAATAAAAAACTGCTCACCATACTCAAACTTTCTACTGATGACCGTATCGCCACGTTGATAGTGGATTAGCTTCTGCGGTATATTACATTCTCAATTAGCAGTAGTTAGCTCCTTGCGTATTACGTTTCACACTCTCTAACTGGGGGTTGCTAAAGGCCGTTACTGAGTGAAATGAGTTGTCATGGTGACGTAACGTGGTAAAACAACTGGTGACGCATTTCCCCAGACAGACCAACCCTAAAAAGTTTGGTATTTTAAAGCACAAAACAATATAATTTCAGCATGAACATTGTTTCGCAACACGGTAGAGATATTGTGAATAAACTAGTGAGTTTAACAGCCATTCGATGGCATCATGCATTTAGAAAGACCCAGCCTTCAATAAACAAAGGGCATAAAGCCACGGTGAAAAAGTTATCCACTTCCCAAATTATCATTCACTGTGATGACGCAGTCTTTTTATTTTCACAAATGAATTGCGTACACTGACACACGAATCAACTGAGAGTTACATAACAAACTAGGCCCAGTGCAAAAATTCTAAATACATCAATACAATTGAATATATAAGGAAGGGGAGATTGATACTATTTATGAAAAAGAAAAAAGAAAAGAAAAGAAAAAGTTCATACCTTGCCCTGTGTCATGATGCCTCTCTGACGTCCTCCAGTGGGTTGTATCTTATTTTGGATGCCAGTCACTGGGGATCTGGTGTCTCCTTTCTTTTATAGCCTACTGTAGTTCCTGAATTACTCTGTCTACAGATGGTACTGGGTCTGATCCGACGGAAGACCTCAGACTATACCGTGATGCAATCCCAAAACAACGCATATAAGACTCGTGGACACCCCCCTCCCTTACTTACTGAGAGATGTTCTAGTAGCATCCAGGTGATGCTGCGCCATAGAGAAGAGCGGGGACTGTACCACAGCACCGAAGAACAGGGGGGAGGATGATGACTGCATGATATTTAATGGGGAGAATAGTCTAGAGAAATCAGGAATCGAGGAGAGTAAAAATAACAGACTATTACTTAGACAAATATATTGGGGAACTTTGTAGAGATGCAGTTTGAATCAATCTAGATTGAAACAGAATCTGCAGATACAGGCCTTTATTAGAACTACCTAAAAAACGGTTTCTTCATCTGGTAGATTTGACAGTTTAAAGCTGTTAACTTTGAATTTGATTCCACTGTAATCCATATTGTTCTAACACAAACCTGATAAATAATGTGGCCTTAATGCAACTCCGGATGGCACAAAGGGGGGTGTGCATACAGAAAGTAGTATAACATAATATTTGAGTAATTCAACTTAAGGTATTTGAGCTTATGTAGCTCGCTCATCATGAAACCCCAGCATTTGCAATGTAAAAGTTAAACCCTAATAAGCAACAAAATAAATAATGCCAAGAAGAATCACATGTATACTTTATTTCAAAGTGCCAAAAAAAAACAGAAAAATGTTGTTACTGGACCCTTTGAATGGTCCAGAATGACAATTATTCAAAATTGAATAGATCAGATGATTGCCCTCTTAATAAAACCCAATACACAAAAATAAATAAAGGGAGAAATCAAATACCAATCATCGAATCCCTGTTTTTAGGAAATAGTCATTAAGCAAGTCAGAACCTTTCCTTTTTTGTTTATGTGTTTTTACAGAGCTCTCTGTGACCCATACCTCTTCATGGCTGCTTTTAAAAACAAAAAGGATAGACATGAGGACCATATGCAGATGAAAAGTGATGTATCTTGGCAAATTCATCACCCTGTCTCCTCGTTGACCAAGTTGGCAAAAAGCTTGTTTAAAAAAAGATTATAAAAGCTAAAGGAATGATAAAGGTTTCGAAAATAACTGACAAAGCTATTTGCATTTTACATAACAGATGCAAGTGCTGTGGCTATATCCTGAAAGCTTTCCACCATATTTTATAAGCAAAAAGACTCCTTCCCAAAAAGAAACCATGCAAATGTATAAAAAAAGGAATTCAGTTGAAATGGAACATACTAAAAACATATCGTCAATGTCCTTCATCAATGAACTTTTTCAAAAGTAGACAACACATGAAGCGCCATTCTTAAGACACACAGCACTGACACATGACATTTGAAATCAGTGAAGCGTGGATGTGTGCAGTCTATCACCTCAGAACATTTCCCCCTCTCCTCTGGTTCCTTCTAGTCTCAGATCTGTATCATTTCTCCCCAGTGTGAACAGACTGACTACAGCCATCAAAGCAGCCAGCATCATCACTGCACAGCCCCCAAACATGTGTCTGGTACCACTGCCACCCTCCCCTCCACCTGTTCCTGAAACCTCTCCATGTAATGCAAGCAGGCCAAGGCAGGCCAGCAGGTGCAGAGGCAGCCGGAACCAGGGCAGCACACCAGCTCTCTTTTCCTCTGGGATCACCCGGCCCTGGAGAAAGCTGACAGCAGGGAAGTAGAGGCCACAGGCCAATTCCAGGAGGAGGAAGGCCAGAAAGGACTCGTGAGGTCTTGGTTGGCCTGGGGCAGTGGAGAAGGTCAGCATGAAGAAGGAGAAGAAGGCCATCAACACAGCCAGGCAGAGAACATGGCCAGGCTGTAGACGATAACGAGTGGATGTAGCCATGCGGTACAGCAGGGACCCAGCCATGCTGGCAGCCATCAGGCAGGAGAAAACTATTCCCAAAGGAGGTCCATGAGGGTCTAGCACAGGTGTCCAGAGGAAAACAAAAATATAGAGGACACTTTCAAACAAAGCCTGCACCCCACCTAAAAGCATGACCCTTTTGTCAGACAGTAGGCAGCGCAGTCCGTCATGGCAGCTACGAGAGAAGCGGGCCCTCGCAGACAATCGGGTCACACCCCCACTCGCAGTGCCAAGGAGCAATGTCTGTTTGTCACCTTCAGGACTTCTTTCAGCTTCTTCTTTGCCCCAGTCTGTCAACACCACCCAGGCACAGCACGCCAAACAGGGAACAGCCAGGAGAAAGGGAGCTACTGGCCCCAGGTGAAGCCACTCTGCCAGGACGTTAGCCACCAGCCCTGCTCCCACAGCGAGCCCATGGTTCCAGGTAGCAGCTTTGGTGAAAGTGCTGGGGATCCACTCCTTGGGGAAATCATGGACCTCTACATGCCGATGTACATACCAAGATTCAAATGTAGTGGAAAGCAAAGATGTGGACAGACCCCCTAGGACCCGGCCCACAATTAAAACAAAGTAGTCTCTAGATAGCTTTGTTAGACAACAAGCTGAGTAGGACAGGCAGAAGAGAAGGCACGTCCGTCTACGACCCAAGGCCTGAGGGAGCCAGCCTGAAAAAGGAGCAAATAGAACACAAGAGGCCAAGCCACACACATATAAGATGGCAATTTGGGATTCCAGGAAACTATAGTGGCGATAGAGTTTGTAGAGGTAAGGACCCTGGAGCCAGTCTGACCACAGAGCTAACAAGTATGCCCGGAGGAATACACTCTGGAAGCGACGGAAAGCTGGGTTAGCTACAGGTGTGGGAGCAGACTGTGGTGACGTGAGGCGGCGTGCTGTGAGCTCGAGGCCAGCACACAGGACCAGCAGGAGAACGACGGCGAAATAGGCTGTTATCAACATGGTGTAACGAAGTGCTGCACCCACTGGAGGTCAAACCTGAGGTTCCCGTGAGCTACCTTCAAGTCGATCTCCCAGCACCTAAGTTGAGGTAACACGGAAGAAATGAACAGACAGAAAGCAAACGTTTACGATTCCTCCCAATTACATCCTGTGGTTTATAATTCATTGAAAGATTTTTCTTAACTTCATTTCGAAACTTTGAAACACCACAAAAACAGCACAAGCAGGTTACAAGAGTAAGTTACAACAAAAGTGTCACTGGCATGAATGACACGAAGCCTTAGAAGTGTCAATACAACTAACCCAAACACGTAAGCACTAAATTGTACCTACCGGCTGGTGATATTAAGCTAACGCTAGCCAACAAGCTAATATGCTTCTCCAGTTTAGCTAAGATTGATGTTTTTTAACTTCACTGTTTCTTACAGAATTAAGTCTCTTACCGTGGAGTTAAAAAGTAGTCCCATTTTATTTATACGACGCGAGAAAGTCAGAGGAAAACTATGTGATGATGTGACACAAACACCCAAACCAGTCTGTATTTAGCAGCAAACCATCCACTTCCGGAATCCTGAATCCATCAGTTCACCACGAGATGGCGTTCTCATCTCATTATTTGTATTGAGAAAGTTCCTCCATGTTTCGTTCCTATGGTTCTAAAGATATTTCAAGATTAGGTTTGGGTTTCGAGATGTATTTTGTCAGCTTACTCTGAAAACAATTCAGTAACGGTAACTTGCCATACACAAAACCACTTAAATCACTGTCATTTTTAAAAATTTATTATTATTATTATTATTATTATTATTATTATTATTATTTATTTTTATTATTTTATTTTATTTTATTTTATTTTAATTTTTTTTTTATGAAAGACAAAAAATGGATCTTCATTTGCATGTTTAAACTCATTTAGACTTCAACTAACATGGTACTAGAGGGATAGTCAACTTTATTCTTAAACCTTTAGATTGGTATAATCCAAAATTATTGAAATTCTATACCTTAAAAATGACCCCCCGAAAGACATATCTCAAACTAATAAACATCTTTTTGTTTTTGTTAGTTTTAGCTCATTTTGAATTGTGACGTTATTTACCATAAACGAATTTTACTGAAATTACTGTCTATTAACCAGATTCACACAGCTGATATGGCTTATATTGTCTTTATGTCATTTGTCTCTGTAAACTCAAATTATAAAGAAAAGACACAGGCAGATTGATACTTAATTTGAACTTTATATCATTTATATTTAGGAATAGAGATTTACAAAATATACAAGATGTCCTCAATCATCCATAATCAAACAAGCGAACAGTGAGAGGACCAATCAACAAAGATCTCTCACCCAAAAATATCTCTTAAGTTTGTATGACAAACATTGGGGGCAGAGGAAGGGTGCATGTGGAGTGAGTGCTGGTGTTTTCAGAGATTATGCTGGTTGGTTATGTCATCTGGTAGCTCAAAGTGTGTCTAAACCATCTGAGAATCCCTGCTACGTATCCTCCTGTGCAAAGCCCCCTCCGCATGGCCATAGCCCCACCTAATACAGTAAGGTAGAGTACATTCTTCTTCTCACCAAACTCATCCGTCTGATTCAACATATCATTTCAGTCATTGATACATAGACATTGGGTAACATAATATTTACAGCAAAAAAAGTAAAGGAACTACAAAACCAACATGCATAGAGCATCCCCATTATCCAAGATGTGATACATCAAAGGAATGCAGACACATCTCTTTATGAAACTAAATAAATGCCATTGACTTATAAAGTTGGCATATTTTTAAACCGAGTCTTTTCTGGAAGATCAGCTGGTAATAGTAAGAGATAGAAAGCATCCTATTGTGTACAAGTGACACAACAACAAAGTGGTCTCAATCCATTTCCAATGCAGACGGTATGTTACCAGTGAAACAGTGATACACAATTACCTTAATATTTCAGAATTCACTACGTGTTATGTACAAGATCCCTTTGTTTTAAACACAAACCAAAACATGGTCATCATCACTTATGGTCCCTAAATAAAAACAGTTTGGAGCTATGGTATCCATCTGTCTTCTGCTGCTTGGTGATGTCCTGTTGATACTGTATGACTTGAGGAATAAACAGAAGTGAACTGGCTTTTATTCTTAAATACACTGGATATAATGAGCAAGTGCACAAATGATTCATCCAAAAAGGTATAGTTACTCTACACGAAAAGTTACATTTTAAACTGGAACAATGTCTTCAAGAGATGTTGAGGTTTATGTGTGTACATGAGTGTCTATGTTTGTATGTACTTGTCCTATAACATGAAGCAAAAAGATCAATAACGAATCGGAAACATGATCGCTACTGCCCTCGTTTTTCCTTCTGAAAAACACGCCTCAGATTGCACAATTCATTGTTGCCCAATTTTCAAGGAAGTCCTGCCCCTGGAAGAAAGTATCTGTGTGTGTGTCTGTGTGTGTGTCTTCATTGTGACTGTATAGTTCTGCGTCAAACAGTTAATGTCTGCATGCCCCTACAGCAAGCAGCCCTCTCAAGGGTCAATGCGAAAGGCCAACAGTTTGTCGGAGTGCAGATTGTTGAGGGTGCGCAGGTCTGGCAGGCGCAGAAGGAGTTTGGGGAAGAGGGCAGTGTCATCAGGGCGGCGTCGGGTGATCAGCGACCGCAGGGCTCGGATCAGACCCTCCTGAAGCTGCTCAACTGCATGCATGTCTGAGATGCCAGAGCGGTCTAAGGAGGACAGAGGAAGCCAAGGTGAGAGGGTGATACATACAAATACCACTGCATTCGTTCTTTCATTAGGTGTTATTGTTTACCCACTGATGAGTGAAATGTGCCTTTTTCTCACCTGCAGAAACCAGCACCACTGCCATAAAGAGAGCCATCTCATCAGGTTCCAGCCCCAGGGAGCTCAACTTCTCACTGAACTCAAACATTGCATCCAACAGAGAGCCCATGCCCAAGGCACGCAGTGTGGACAGAGGGTAAGTTTGGCCGTTGAGAAAGGTAACAGTATGCTCCCCGGCATTAAACAAGGTGCTGAACCTCACCATCAGAACCTATACACATGGAGCAAAGAAAATCAAGGTATTAATACACAATGGAGTAATAGCTCGTTAGTACACATACAGAAATCTAGCATTTCCACTTTGATTTGCCAGATTAATCAGAAATGACTGCAGATACCTGGAAGGTGCCTGATTTCAGCAGCATGACTTGGTCTTGTTGGCCGAGCTCTTGAAATCCTGGGATGCCCTTTGCAAATTCTACCACCTCCTTGACAGCAGGAGTGAAACACTGAGAGAAGGATTCCCATATCTCCTGACTAGAGCGCTCTGCTCCTGATACTGGCCATGCATTGAGAGGACAGGCCTTAGAGAGAGAAGGAACAACATAAAAAAGATTGTGAGCCACTGTTAACATGAAATGTATCAGAGAGCTGCTGATGTGACTTAGTATGTTTCCTGAACCTACCAGAACTTTAGCTCCTGGAGTGAATTTCCATGGGCAGGAGGGCTGATTTTGTGAACTTCCTGTGTTGCGATAGCTGTTCAGATTTGCAGAGCTTCCCCTGTGAGGTGCTGTGCTGTTTTCCTGATCATGATTCTGATTAGTTGGAACTGTGTAGGTATATCGATTGTTGTCCACATTTTGGAAACTATGCTGGTTGTTATTATGGGAAACTGGGCATTGAGCAGCTGGTGTAACTGGACAGGACTGATAGCTCTGGGTGGAGGTGGGTTGTGAGGAGGCTTGGGTAAAGGGGGCATCCTGAGAAAAGTGAGATGTGTTGCTGTTGGTAGGGATGTTAGCTCTCTTGGCTGGTCTCTCCTGGCTGCTGTTGTTCCTGCTGGTGAAGATGTCGCGGTAGGCTCTGGAGATGGCGCCGATAGCCTCTTTTGAGTTGCCGTCTACTGGGCTGGAGGGAGTTTCCCTCGATGAAGTTGAGTCCATTTCCATGGCAGCCGACTCATTTAGGCTGTTCATGTAGCTTTGCATCTCATCAAGAAGTCGCTGCTTCTCTCGCTTGGGGATTCGACCAAAACGCACAGCTAGGGTGAACACAAGTGGTAGAGACCTGTTAGTCCCCAGTAATAGCAATAATTCATCATTTTTGCTTGTATTATGCTGTCTGAAATGCATTTCAGTTGTCAGGATAAAGATGCTTTAATTACAAAGACAAATTAAGTGTTCAGAGATTGCTAGGCAGTTGGATCCTTCCTTACATTAGTGTCATTAAGGAACAAATATGATAGCAAATGTCACTTTTGCCTGCTTCTGATTAAAAATATTTGACATGCTGAAACAGTCACCCAGTACACAGGCACACAACCACAGCCTGAAAAACTCCTGAAGTGTTTTATGATTTCAAGGAGAATCATCTAAGTTGTGAGATGAAAACTTCCCCCTCCTCACACATATTCCCACCCCCCTTCCTCTTCTCACAGAAACCATCAGCTGGAGAGGCTATTTATAGCGCCCCTGCTACCATCTGCCTCATCCTCTCCTCTAACCACCCCTATCTCCTTCCTCTCCTGCTCCCTCCCTCTGTTTGTAAGTAGGGCAGTGGGGCAACGTGAGCGTGATGTCACTGGCACTGAGATGTTGAGAGGGAGACAGATGAGGGAGGTGGGCTTGGAGCGCAAACGAGATGAGAAGACAGTAGTGGGAACGTGAAGGGGACTGATGTGTGAGACGGTGATGCATGTGAAGCGGGAGAGCGTCTGTGTGTGGGTGGGTGAGCTGTGTGCACATGTGTGAGCGTGTGAATGGCGGAGTCAAATGAGGTAAAAAAGTTTATGTAGAACAGCTTCAAAGACTTTGCAACTTTAGGATACCTGAGCTAGAAAGTACGGAAAATACTTTGGACATTGATATTCTTTGAAGTAAGTTACTTTGAGTCACAGTCAAACAGTTTACAACCCCCCCACAACGATGAGTCGCATAATGTGACTTTGTGTCCCTGTAACGTACACAGTACATACTGCTATGTTTAAAAAAATGAATTAATCTGTGCAATGCCTGCAGGATCCTTCAATAAGGATGCGACCGATAATGTCTCATCCGTTTCTTCCTTTTCATCATTTTGAAAAAGGATCTAAATTGTGAGCTGTTGCTCTAAATTTGATTCTCTGATGAGAGGAAGAAAAAGTGTGCCATCATGCTAACCGACTTAAACATTTTTCCATAATGCAGCTTCAGATACACAGCTACACTGTGTGAAATCAGTATGTTCTACTTGTTGTGGGCTGGAGACAGATGCCTGCGGTTTTCCTGTTTTTGTAATGGTAGAGACTGAGAAAAAAGGGGTTTCTAGGTTGTGGTGATGGTATTCAGAAATCCTGTCAAAAAGGGTTGACCTGACTCTTTTCTCATTGAGTCATATTTTGCCCACCTATTTTCTTAGTGTACCACAAATGTCAAGCATATGCAGAAATATCACTAACCTCTTTAATAGATTAAGCAAACATGGGGTACTGGAGGGTAGAGATAAGCACAAACCGTACTGAGGGACTGAAGGAAGGCAAACTACCCCAAGTAGGTCATGATGCCTGAGTACACTATAGGCTCAATTCTGTATTGTTTTTCTAGGTCAGCCCAGCTGTTTCCTAATCCGCTATGATAGGTGATCAATCATTTTTCATCTGTCAGTGCTTAAAATGGTTGGTGTGGGCATCACGCTTAATAAATTCTGTCATTATTGGCTGTTTTCTGCATCAGTAGCTTAACTGTTGCTCTTTCTCTCATTAATTGCAGGAAGACACTCTATGGGCAAACACAAGGTAATCAAGTTGACCCTGTTCCAATTTCCGAAAATAATTCCTGTGTTTGCTGCAGTTTTCTAGATGATAGATAGCTTCAGGGACTTCAAGGCTCCTCTTCTCATAAATCATTGTCTGAGGGAGAGATGTAAGAGAGCTGAGGGAACATGGTGGGTACTTGAGAGGGGGGGGGCTGTGCTGAACCAGAGCATTCAGGTAACAGTATAGTGGGGGGATGCTGCAGAGGGCAGGTGAAAGACTGTTAAAAACTTAAGAGAGTGAGACAAGGCCAGATCTTTGACAGTGCAGGGACACCGTGTAAAGGCAAGGCAGGTGTGGGTCTGATGATGAAGTGAGAGGCTGAGCTACTGGCACCATGACCTCAAAAGACTTTCCGCATCACATTTTTCACACAGACCTACATATCAGTTCTGTGCTTCTTCCAGGCTGCCCATGTCCCTGTTGCTTTAGTTAATCAGAGCACTGTGACATCCTGGCAGAATCTGCATAAGGGGTCTCTCTCACTAACAAGAAATGTGTCAGGATGTCTCACCATCTCTTGACATGCCAACGGAGAGGCATTTCTTGAAGCGGCAGTGCTGGCACCGGTTGCGGTTCATGCGCATAATCAGACAGTTCTCGTTCTTCACGCACATCTTGTAGTTGATGTTCTGCTGGATGCTGCGACGGAAAAAACCCTGACACAGAAAAACAACAAAATGTGGCATGAAACTGGTGCACCAAAAGCAACACATCTTTTAATCATTCCTTGTTGTTTGACTAAACTAGAGCTTACCTTGCAACCCTCACATGCATGCACTCCATAATGAAAACCTGATGCAATGTCCCCGCAAACTTTGCACAACAGGACCATTCCACCCGTCTCTGAAGGAAGGAAACACACAGTTTGAGCATGTGTATAAATCATATAAATCTTATTGGATTAAAGAGCAAACCAGCACCCACTTGTGAAAGTTCCTGTGAACCCACATGGCCTCTTCCCTGCGATGGGGTGTGTATAGGTATGCTGAGGAGTGGCTGCTGCTGCTGCTGCAGAGGGGCCACTGTACACCTCAGGGAACTGGAACACCAATTTGGATGACGGGGTGGTGCATCCAGCTGACCTCTGTTTCAACGCCCCAATCTCGGTGAAGGTAACCTCTTCTGGGGAGGATGGCTGGGAGTGTGATGAGGGTGACTGTGTCTGGTACCCACTTGAGGGGCTGCCAGGGCTGGGGCTTGCACTGCCTGAGGAGCCTGCATACAGGATGACTCCTCCTGCACCTGTGGAGGAGAGAAAGATGAAGGGAAATGGAATAAAGTTTACTGATTAAAGCACACAGAGTCATCCAGATTTTGCAGTTGAACATTGTTTTTTAGTGCCTAATATTAGAAATGTTAGCATCATAGTATAGTTGCCTAAATAAATAAAATAAATACATTTAACACTAATGATAAAGATAATATGAACATAGTGTAAATTATTGCACAAAGTAATACATTTACATAAGTAATGTGTTTTATCATCTTTTCTGAAAACTTTGAAATATGACCCAGGTGATAATGCTATGAGGCGTATGTTATGGTCATGGGACAACTAGATCAGCTGTAAAATTGTAATACATTATTTCTCTTGAATCCGTCGAACGACTCAACACATTTAGATGTATTGTGATGTAATGTTGCACAACCTCTGGACAGCAGAGGAGAGCTTGGAGTTTGCAACGTCGTTGCCTCATCCCGAGTGTAACACGCGTAATGGTGCGCCCAAGCGGATAAAGTGTGCGCTAAAAATACTGCTGGTACCACAGCAACAAAGCAGGCGAGCATGCACGAGAAGCACCAACAAAGCGCTTCTTTCAGTAAATAATTTCTGTGTCATGCTTATGCAGTATTAATGCATGCAACGCTGGAAGAATCGGGATGTTTGTGTTGATAAAGTTAAGCTTCCCTCTCATCCCACCAACTCTGGCTCTGTCTCTCCCTCTCTCACTTGTAGTCATGCGTTGTGGATGAGCTGAGACACGGCCTCACGTGTCTGCGGGGTCTGCTGCCTCCTCCGCTCCAATAATAGCCTCGCTCCCCTGGCACCGTGCCCAGCGCCAGCTAACAGCACGACACCTGACCGCCGCCTCACATGCATGGACTCCTGACACGGTTACTGCCCGAACCAAATCCGCAGTCTCGTGTTGAAATATACAACAATCTCGAATCAGAACTGTGTTTACAAACATACGCGGGGAGCCGGGAAGCTCCCCGGGCGTGAGGTGGCACCAAGCCTCCGCTACTGCTTCTGTTCATGCGCCACCAACAGTTGTGAGAATGTGAGTCACGTTTTTGTAAGGGAAAGCCTCAACTTAATGGACGCGACTGCTGTAATAACAGACCAACAACTCGGTAGAGTCCCGCAGAATGACAAATTGTATGCATTTCAAATTCAGTGCAATCCAAATGAATGGGTCCAATTTAAACTGGCTTGCAGAAATTTTAGACTTTCATACAACTCCAACAACATCCAAATGTTTGTGCTTCATCACGCAAGCATTATGCGAATTCTGCGCAAGTGCAGTAGGTCTCTCCCTGTGTGTTGCCCTTTGCCGCACAAGCTATTTGTTTTGGCTCAAAGGTTTGAATAATCCCTTAACCAGCACGTGTTGCTGGTTTGTTGACTCATGCCAGAGCCACAGACAGACAGCGCCAGCAGATGCAGGCCTGAGCCTCACTGCTTCCTGAGCTTACATGCAGACAGTCCAGCCCCAACTCCACCCAAACACATTGCATGTCCACCTGAAGGCTCACATGTACAGTTAGTGTTTATGAATGACCCCTAGAGCTACACTGTTGTGAACACAGTCAAATTACAATCCCCTATGCTGGCTGCTTGTGGGTATGTGGGCTGATACTATAAATGACACCATCACCTGCATGCCCCAAGTGTTGTAGTACAACTGTGATTAAAGTTTAATCTAATCATGGAGATTCCTTATATCACTTTTTTTTTTTTTTTTTTTTTTTTTTTTTGGGGGGGGGGGGGGGGGGGGGTGCTTTGTCAGCTTTTATCTTCAAAAGGACTGAGTTTTCAGCTGTCTTTAGTGTCATGCTATGTGAGAATCCCATAATTGCTTTGTTTTTGATGCACATATTTCATGAAATTTGAGTATATGCACAGGCTGCAGACTGCTATTGCAGTAACAAATCAGTGCATTTTGTGTGCATTGCAAATTTCAATCCTATTGTTGCCAGCATGAACTATATCAGTCTACTTCTACGTTGACCTTCTAGTGGATTTTGGATGTATTCAGATTTTTTCTCCCTCGGTGCCCATGTTAAACTTAGCCTACCCGTGCAAGCACTAATCTGCCTGGGACCGGAGGCAGGCAGAGAAACGTGAGCAGTGAGCAGTTGAAAGGCACAGCACTCCTCTCCTCTCCTGTCATTCCCTCTCCTCTCCTCTCCTTTCATCCTCTTGTCCTTTATCTCTTACTTTCTCTCCCTCACCTCATAATGCAGGACATAGAGAAGCAGCCGTATATATAGGCTACAGTAAAGGTGACCACAGTGTTTGTCCTTGAGATGCATACCCTGACACATGATTTCTTATAAAGAAAGATAGTGGTTTGGTCTTCTTATACTATGGTATGGGCTATGGCCAGCTATAGGTCCTGGTGTAGTTTGAAAGTGCTCCTGAACAGGGTGAACCTTTGAGCACTACTTGGGTGTTCGCTGTAGACTTCATTAACTGTGGCTCGTGTAAGTAGGTCAATATCACAGGAACTTGATAGAATTGTGTCTATGCGCCTGCAGCATCTCTCCAAACTGATGCTGCATCACACACTAACTCTGGCTTGTGCAATTGTCAGGAAGAAGTGGGCCAGATTATCACATAGGATCGAGATTATTAAAAATACCAGAATACAAATACGATCTGATCTAATATACGTTTTTGTGCTTTGTTTGGTACACTCTGTCAGTCATGGTCAGGAAACATCCTTAACACGGCTGTGCGTTATTGTACCATCAGATATGACTGCTTTGTGTATCCAAATCTATTGTCTGTTTCAGCACTTTATGGAAAACGCAGCAGGAACCAGGATTCTTGTACTGTTTGACAGCAGAGTCACGTTCCAGCTGAAACGCACCCTAAGCGGATGTGTGCCTTAAACCGAGGGGGTTGGGGACAGATGTTGCCAAGTCAAAAAAATTGAGTCAGCTTCCATCAAACACTGTGATTCAAACGAGAGATAAAAAGCGCTTTCATTCCAAACAGGATCCGCATGTGGCGGGAAAACGTGACGAGAGAGAGGAAGAGAAAAAAAAGTTAGTGCATGGAATCGCTGACCCACTGACCAAGCTCTCCCTCACCATCACCGCAGGCGGCATCAACACAGAAGCGTCCGTGAGAGCGGGGAAGCGGCGGGAGGAGGGCTCGGCTATCTCACGCGCCGCACGCGGCTCTGCAAAGGAAGCCACGTGAGGAGGCTTTTGACGGAGCTTTCACTGGGAAGACTTGAAGCTGCAGCTCCAGCTAGGAGCCAGAGCTTCTACAGTCCGCCAGGGGCTTATAATTAAAGAGCCGAATTAAATAGAGCAGCATGTTGTGCGGGGGTGGGGGTGGTGGTGGTGGAGGGGGACCTGACCACCAGCAGCAGCAGAAGGAGAAGCAGTGACATCGGCTGCACTGACAGTCAGGCGCTGCATCTACTTCAGAAACAGATGCGTTGTATTGCATACTTACTTTAAGATATTAAACATGGACACAAAAAGATTTCTATTGCTATTTATAACTCTCTAGGGTCTGTTTATATTGAATGATAGCCTCAACGCTTGGTATTCGACGCAGTCATTTTTCACCAAATGCCCTTTTTAATCACTTTATTAACAGTATAAAAGCAGGAATAAGTTAAGTTTGAAAATATTTACTAGCTATTCCCGATGGTTTTCCTTTTCATTAAGAGAAAGAGATGCCAACAAACTGAAGCTATCCTATTTTTAACACCTAAATTTGGGTGCTCAAGTTAATTTATTGCCTTGTCCATTTGGAGTACTGTTGGAGTTTTATTGCCCTCGAGTGATTCATTTATTCTTGGTGTTGATTTTATCACTCATTTGACCAGATACGAATCCATTCTGGTTGTGTAATGAATAAGCATACATATTTGTATGGTTGACTTTAAAAGATCGAGTTGCATATCTTTGCAGAATAAGCTTGTTATGTAAGTGTTTTTAGCCACCATGTAAATGTTAGCATAATAACTATTGATATTTATAAGGGATTATGAGAAGTAACCTGAATTCAACTTCTTGCTCTTATAAAGGGGGTTCAGACCATTGCAGAAAACCTCCACCAGGGGAGTGTTAGAGACAGAATTAGAGATGGAGCTCAGGATGCAGGAAGTTATGCATTTGAAAGTTGGGAAATCAGCAACATGCACTTTGTGTTGTAATTATTTGAGCTTCATTTTACAGCTTTTTTTTTATTGCAGTTGTGGTGCAAGAGTCCACAACTGAAATACTAGACACTAAGGCCGACTCCTACTTGATAGTAAAAGGATGCATTGCTTTGTATCTATTGTTTGAGCTTACTATTTTCAGAAAAAAAGTCAAACACTGTGTACAAAATATACAAAACTATTTACCATATTCCAATGGTTTATAGGATTTATGAGTATGTAGATGCATGAAATGTGGAATATTTATTGTTTAAGTATTCCTTGGGGTATCCCGGACAAGCATGTGAAGTGGGGGCTCTGTGTCAACACAACAACACAAACAGTCCCATTTAATCTTCTGCACTTCGTGAGACCCAGCCCACTCCTCTATGGCCATATTTTTTAGGATGATTATATTTATGAGCCATTACATTGAACCTGTGAGTGTAATAAAGTTGTATGAATTCCAGCATTAATGCTCAATGATTTCATGTGAGGAAGAACACTTATCAAAATTTTTTTGTACATTAAAAGATGTCCTGTTACTACAATGACAAGGGGCGTTTTGCATTTAAACTTAAATAACTCAACAACAAACATCAAAAGAACACCAACAGAGAAGCTCAGCATACTTGATCTTGTTCAGTACAAGTACCATTTGTGGACCATCCTGTAACTGCCTTTCTTGTTCCTTTCAAAACACTGGCCCACTTTATCTGCATAAATAGAAAGTCACAACCTGGTGAGTGGGTTTAGTGTTGCCAGATCACAGTAACATGTTGTCAGACCACAGGCTGCGCCCATCACCTGTGCTGGAACGTGACTGTGGCTGTTGTAAATGATTCACCGTCAATTAGTAGAGGAAGCAGGACGCATGTGCACCTTTGGCTGACCTCGAGACCACGCTGACTAATACCACTTAACGTGGAAATCCTGTGGTTATCAACTTTTATACTGCAGGCACTCAAGTGATGGCCTTGATAACAGAAACAAACACGCCTCTTACGCCAAAGTTTCCGTTTTTTCTCCTAGGGAATGATAACAAGTTATAAAGTGCTGGCTCTGATAGACTGTTATTACAGTGACAGCCAGTGTACTGTAGCTCCACGTGAGTTTGTTTTCATCAAGGGATACAGGAAGTAGCCAGCCGCACTGTGAACATATGGCGAGAGCTGCAGTGCTGGCGCTGTGATTTGACATTTACAGCAGCGTCTTGACAAGTTTGCCAAAGTCTCACTGTTTAACTTTGTTAAACATTACTAAGGAGATGACATGACTTTTGTGTCTTGCAGATCGATGCCGTGAACGTACATATGACCATAAACAAACAGAACCAAGCATCATGAAAACTTGTAGGTGCAGGAAATAACATTTTGTGCATCTTTTCATGCATGATATAAGAACTTCAACAAAACATGTCGGAATTATTTTCACATATGCACAAGTAATATTAAACCCAGATATTTTTTTATAAAAAAGTCGGCCCATTGAAATGTGAAAGAAATACAAAATTATGATGCCAATTTAATCAAAAACTCCTGCATCTAGATGAGAAAGAGTACCCCATTTTACTTGAAGTGTGAGGAAAATCAGACAGACACAACAACTGATTGACAACTGCATGACATACTAGACAATACTAGACAAGTCGATCAATATGACTGTTATGTCACAGCCAGAACTGTTATTGTAATGGACTGGCTGCTTCGCGTTCAAAATAACATAAAAGTCGAACTTACCACCAGGGCTGTTATCCATCTCTTATTGGCTGATGTCGATATCTTGAATCAGTCTTGAAGTTAAAGTAAATGTCCGTGAATGTAACTTGAACGAAGAAAAAAACCTCTCACAGACAGGTGGAAAAGTGAAGAAAAGGCGCTTCGTAAAACACCTGCTCCATAGAGCGCAAAAATGGGAAGCAGTGATTGAGAGGTTCCTAGCGCGCGTATTTTTTCTGCAAGAAAAGTAACGCAGGTGTCTCTTTCACTGTGCAGGTTGAGCAAGACTGGCTGGTCTTCAAGATACCTGGGTACCTTCTGCGTTCTGGATACTGCGCCTCTGCTGCGTTAGAGCGTGTGTGATGTTGCACGAGCGAAGATTAAAAGATTGTCATGAATTCCAAGAAAGTAGAGTCAGCATATCCGTGAGTGTCAGGCATGACATACACACCCACTGATACAAACACCCACATCTATCACGTTTGCAGGTGAGTAGGAAATGTGACCGCCTTTCCGTTCGCTCAACTTGTGTTGTGTCTGTTTGTGTGGAATTTGGCGCACTCTTTGTATCTCGCGGAGTCCTTTCTCTCCCTCTCTCTCCTTCACGCTTTTGTGCATTTTCATTGGCGGGGATCTGGAGCTGAGGGGAGTTTGATGCGCTTATTCGACCGTGGTATGTGTTCAGTAAAGCCACGCTACATGTGCGCTCTGCATGTGCAGGGGAGAGCGCTGCCCTACTGATACACATTTTATGCAAAATACCTAGCGCGTGGGACGGAGGGATGGAGAGATTGGAGGATGGAGCACATGGACAATAGGCGTGGCTCACCGTGACTGCTAGCTCACTGACATGCAGCTCTGCAAACGGATGGTAAACACTGAGACATGCCAAACAACAAGCGAGTGCCAAGGTTAAACCCCATGTGCCAAAAGAAACTGTAGATGTGCAACTGGCCGTCTGACACGCAACAAGCTGCTGCAGTCATTTGTATTTCAATTCAAACTCTGGCTCTGATTGCAAAAAAAATAATGTGATCCTTGCTTGTGGACGATTATGTCTGAAAAAGCTTACCATCTCTGTAAATAATAAAAAAGACCCATACAACCATTTCAACGTAGGATGGATTTTCCACCTCACTTCCAATTTTAAACTTTTGCGAAAAAAGAAGTTGCGTTACATTTGGTCAGCAAAAAGTGTCTGCAGCCTACTTGTATGTTCCTGACTATGCAGCACAAACTGTATACGGCTTGTGGACAGCGCCCCCGAATGGTAATCCATGGTACTCTACCTACCTACCTACCTACCTACCTACCTACCTACCTACCTACCTACCTACCTACCTACCTACCTACCTACCTACCTACTAACCTATGTACTCACTCATCTCACTCATATATTATCTATCTATCTATCTATCTATCTATCTATCTATCTATCTATCTATCTATCTATCTATCTATCTATCTATCTATCTATCTATCTATCTATCTATCTATCAGAATGTGAACCAGAATCTGAATGTTTCTAAAATTTGATTTTGAAAAGTAACAAATAAGTTTGACAGACAGACAGATGGACAGATGAACCTTTTTTTCATGTAACATTTTTGTAATGTCGGCCTGACAGATATAGAATAGAATTGAATAGAATAGATTTTAATAGAATAGAATGTATTTTATTAATCCCTCAAAAGAAATGTAGATGTCCTGGGTATTCACAAATTTTAATGTAGAAATATACCTAATATCCAGGATGATGATCGCAAGATAATGTTTTGATGTTGACTTTTGTCTTAATTCAATAGGTACATCCCCTTTTTTAATTTCACATTAAATAATAACGTATCACAGGTGAATCAATGAGGAGGGTACATGCAAGGCTATGAAAACCTGATGTAGTCAAGTCGTTGTATTAACTCCATACATTCTCTTTCTTATGCCTGTTTTTGAAAGACAATGCTTAAATGTTATTGATCTTAGTTAGGTCAGCGCCTCTTCTTACCCTCATTTCTCACATGCTGCATTTCTCTCTTTCACCACTGGGGGGAGTCAGAGGGCCAGAAATCTGTAACTCCCATCAACGCCCAGCGCTGCCGGCGGGACACAGAGACGGACTGGCAACAAACGAAGGTACTCTGACTAATGACTGAATTATCTCCGAAGCGTGTGAGACCAGTTGACGCGATGTTTACACGTTGTTTTGTGCTGTAACTGACAAAATTTCCGAAGAAACTCTGTGACTTTGTTTGGCCTACTCCACAGAAAACTTCGGCGTGCGCGCTTTGACATCCACTATTTACGCTTCAAACTTCGGTGGGAACGTGCTCGCTTTTGAAGCCGATACTTCTCCGGACAAAGAAGAAGGAAGGTATGCTCTGTATTTTACATAAATCATCGCCTGTCGTGATTAATTGGACGTGTCTAAAAATAAACGAAGGCCAACTTAGCTGCGTCAGACTGTATCTGTAGGCTACTGTGTGTGTGTGTGTGTGTGTGTGTGTGTGTGTGTGTGAACACGTTATGGCAGTGAGGGCACTGGATAATTACAGGCTGCTAGAACGGTTTGGGGACTTCAGCAGAACAGAAGTCGCTGCCAACATACACACCTGCAAAGCACTGCTCCGCCTGAGGCTGAAAAGACAGTCTTCATCACTGTCTGCGTCTCTGTCTGTATATCTGTCAGTCATCCCCTCCGCCCCCTCCCTCCCTCACACACCTTGTTGAATGTGTGCTTTATGTGGCTAATGCCTGGTAGGTGTGTGGCTGGTGAGAAACTCCAAATTATTCCGGGATGAACCTCCCAGTTTGTTTTTAGACGAGCTTCCAAGATGGTTGATTAAGCCCAGGAAAGCAAAGCAAATGAGAAAAGAATGCAGAAAATTTTCCACTTATAAGTAAACTGTGTGAAATTAGCCGCATGATCAACATAGGTTGTTTTTCCCCTCCATCATCCCTTAAGAAAGAAAGTTGGAGCAGACCTACGTTTAAACCTAACCTACTAAACATATAGCTGTTACATACACCAAGCAGCCGTTCCAAAAAGCAGAAGCAATGAAAAGCTGTGTTTTTTTATGTTTCCTGCTTAGTATTTAGTGCCCAACTTTCTCACAAGGGCAGTTTTATGTGCAGGGAAGGAGGCATGGAAAAGAAGACCTTTCCTTTTGAGCTCACAGATTTGCAGTAATTACAGAATCACTTCCATATGTGGCTCGCTGGCTGCCTTCTCGCTGCCCCCACCACCCCTCTCTTTCCTCTCTTTTCCCTCTTTCATTTGCATTCTCCCCTATCCCCCCCGCTTTTTATTTTTTTGGCTTTGCCTTATGCACTCTGAGCGTTCTTCTTTGTAAAACCACAGCTTAAACAAAGTTTATGATAATCAGAACATCCTGGCATTTTTGGCAAACGACTTGGCTTTTTGGTGATTCAATTAGACCTCGCTTGCCAAGTAAGAAGAGAGGGATAGAAAGAGAAAGAGTTTGTGAGGTAAAGAGAAATGGATAGGGGAGGGGAAATATTGAAGAAAACAGAAATATGAAAAAGAGAGAAGGGGCAAGAATGGGAGCTAGGCAAGAGTCAGCGAGGCAGGAGTGGAGCATGAAGGAGGGAGAGGTGGAACAGAAAATGAGGCAAAGAAAAAAGAGTAAGAGGAAAGGCTGGAGTAATGCTTTTTGACAGAGGTGGGTTCAGGATGGGTTCATGGTGACATCATGGTTGATTTTTTGAGAAAAAGTATAGACAAGAGAGCTGTTCACCTTTCATTGGACACACATGTGGGGGACTAGGCCGGACCAGGCGCTCATATACTGGCACACACGCTGGTAGCTGTGCGACAGCCTCTGATTTCACCCCAAAATATGCACACACACATGCACACACTCACACAAAAAAATCCTCTTTTATTTTCTCTGCGTCTGTTTTTCCCTTAGTTTCTCCCAGCAGTAAAAAAGCTTTTGGCTCTCTCTGTCTCTGTCTGACTCTCTTTGCTCATTTGTTTTTGTCATACAGCTCCAAGTGGCGTGTGCCCTTCAGTCCCTAACACATACATTTCTCCTTTGCCATGAGTAACTCATTTTCCCGTGCGTACTGCTCCTCTGTGTATGTTTTTACTTCAAGGCGGTTGGACTCTAAATGAGCGCACTTTGCCAGGCGGGATGAATGAGCGCCTTCATTTCACAGGATGTGTGTTTAAGTCTGTAACCAAGAAAGCACAAGCAAGTGTATATTTGTGTGTGTGTGTGTGTGTGTGTGTGTGTGTAAATGCATGTTCCCTGCCTGTCTCAGTGTGGCAGCTAACTTTGCATGACATCAATCTGGATGTGGGGAAATAGTGATCTCATTACAGGAATCTTGTTACTGATTAAAACCTGCCGCCACAGGCACCAGCTCCATGCGCCCCTTCTCACCTCGCCACCACCAATCCCATCAACCCCCAGTTGATGGGGCTCCCTCTCTCCATCTTTTCTCCCCCCTTATGCTCTCATTCACCATATCATGGGCCCTCTTGCCTCCTTTCTCCTCCCCCCACTCCCCTTTAACCCCTCTAACCTCACTTCCTCCCTCCGTTGCTCTCCTCATCATCCCTCTCTTTTCCTCCTTCCTTTCTGCCTTTTTATGCTTGTCCTCTGCCAACCAGCCCCAGGCCTCTCCTCCATCGCTCCGTGAATGCAAATATGTCGAATCCAAAGTGGAAACACACAAGCGAGTACGACGATTCCATGAATATTTCATATCTTCATAAACACACCCAGAGAGGCTGCAGAGTGTTCGCCTGTGAGGAGCAGCCTCAGTGCGTTTCGACTTTTTGTCAGAGCATGCTGTGTTAGGATTGATGTCAAGGCAGCGCGTTATGATGTCACAGGCCGGAGTTAATGATACGAGAACGGAGAGGGGGTGAGAGGCCGTGTTTCCAGCAGTGCCCTGAGAGAGAGATAGCACCCTGATCTATCTTCATTATCCCCCCACTCTGCAGCCTCACAGACACAATGATCATAAATCTCTGCCTGGAGCACACTTCACTGACACTGAAACACAAACACTAGTAACCTCTGACCTTCTTGCTGCTGCTACTGCCTATGCATACCCATCCACTCTCACACACATACACACTCAAAAGTGCGTGTATGCACTCCTAAGCACACCCCCTGCTCAGGCTCACTGTCATATTTTAATAAAGAGCACAGCATGCCCCGCGCAGTGCCACACACACGACTCCCATCATGCACCTGACTGCACACTCTGACACAAACACAGGGTCTCCATCAGCCCTGATGACATTACACAGACTTTAAAGTCACGCTAAAAACTTTCTATCCCGCTAATTGGAAACACTGAGTACGTTTGTGCAGCGTCCTATGGCTGTATTTACCTACATGTTTCATTTCACACAATTGCTGATTTAGTAGTGCTATGCAAACATTTAAGGGATTTCTGTTAGCCTTAGTGGCTTCACAAGCAACACATAAATCAAATGCAAACGAGATAAGGATCAGCTGAAGTGCTCTTTGCAGTGTGGCTTAGATCTGAGCTTCCTGAATATAAGGTTTCTGCAAGAAAAAAAAGACAACAGCGCCTCTCACTGCTTAGCCATTCATTCACCCTGATTACGTACAAGCAAATGCACATGGAAAAATATATGAAAGGACATTTCAGTAGGCTTCTGTCGACCATATGTGGCTGTAAAAATATGAAGCACGCTGCAAAAAGTAGCAAAGAGGCCGGGTAAAGGTTTTTATTCTGTTTTATTATGGCTTGACTTTATCCTTGAGGATATTGAGGTCATTGTATTCGGGGATAAGATCTCCGCATGTATCCGGCCAGTCACTGTGATTTACAAACAAAATAGTGAGCACTTATAGAAAGTCTTACAGGTACCTGAGAAGACTGAAATAAAAACTCCTGCATGCTGAATTTGTTGGCATTTCTTCTTCTGTCTGTAATATTTGGCAGAATGTGAATGTGAAGTGATTCATGTCCAGTGTACCTGAAGGGCATCATGTTAGAGGAAGCTAATAAATAAATAGTGCATGAATTAGGGATGGGTACTGAATAAGGTACTGTTATAGGTACCGACCAAATCAAAAGGTTCCATGTTTAGGTACCTTAATGCATCCTTGTGGAAGAGTAGGTGATTTTCCATGCTGAACATGAACACAGCATTGCATGTTTATATCCATCCATCCATCCATTTTCTATACCGCTTATCCTGTTCAGGGTTGCGGGTGGCTGGAGCTTATCCCGGCTGTCAATTGGCGAGAGGCGGGGTACACCCTGGACTGGTCGCCAGTCAGTCACAGGGCTGACACATAGAGACACATAGAGACAGACAACCATTCACACTCACACCTAGGGACAATTTAGAGTGCTCAATTAATCTGGTGAGCATGTTTTTGGACTGTGGGAGGAAGCCGTAGAACCCAGAGAACCCATGCATGCATGCAAAAAACTTTGAGATGAGATATTATTGAACAAATGGATATTTATTAACACATAAACACACAAAAAAGTACCGTTGAGTACCGGCATTGATTGCCATGTACTGGGCATTGGTGCTGTATCGTTTCAAATGTAAAAGGTACTCATCCATAGCATGAATAGCTTTGTTCTTTATAAGGTACTTTCTCCACTTACTTCTAAAAAATGAATCAAACTGGTTGTTTTTCAGTCAAGTGTCCCAGTAGCATGCATGAATTTACTTTTTCTTTTTCTTCTCATCTCAGAAAGCGTAGTTTATCTCTCCCACAGAGCGCCAGTTAAGGTGTGCCTTCTCCTCCCAGTTTTGAGGTTTGAGGTGCTCCCCATAACCAAAACAACTTCAGAAACATTGCATTCAGAAAAACAGGGCACACGCCCAGAACCACAAACACATAAACACAGATCTGAAACATATGATCTCATATGGAGAAAGAGAAAGGGGCCCGCTCGAGGGCACACCTGAACGTGTCGCTGCTATCGCGGCTGCTCTGCTCTGCCATCTCACACAGGACTTCCCTGATGCTCGTGTGCCACCACAAGTTTCACAAGCGGTTCTGATGCAGAAATCTGTACAGAAATACTCCTATAACAACATAATGTTTTGCAGGATGTCAGTCTGAAAAAATGTCCAGCTTTGCTTTCCAAACCCTGGTTTTCATTTCTCCCCAGCATGAATGTTTTAATTTTCTGTAACTTGTTTCATCAGTGTCCCAACACATGCCTTTTCTTTTTTTTTTTTAAATCATGTCCTCGCAATATAAGCGGCATCTGCTATGATAGTTAGTCAGGATTTACTATCAGTACTCTCTGGATATTGTCACAGACACATTACAAGCAATAAAACTCAATGCCAAACACAAACATGACTAACACAAAGACAGCACCTCCACAGCCCGTACAAAGCAGGCAGATGCTGTAAGACTCCTTAAGGCTTGTTGTCCAAAGTTATCTCACTGGGAATAAACAACATAAAACTACTAACAAAAAACTACAGCTATCTGCTTTCTATTTCAGCCGCATCTGTGTTAAATAAAAACATTAGGTATTCTGTGTTGTTCAGAACACTCAAACATCCTCTCCCATTAAACCCTGAATCTATTGATCAAATCCAAATGAAATGAGATCACGACACGGTCTGCTTTTCAACATGCACAAGCAGTTTGTAGGTAAACTGACCCTTTAGCCAAGAAGAAGAAGACCAGAAAAAAAGAATTTGCCCAAGAGACAAAGGAGGAGAGAGAATTAAAAACAGAAACTTAAGCTGGCTGGACCCTTTCCTCCCCTCCAGGCATTTTGTGGCTTGAGAAAAATGTGCTGTATATTTGAAGTGTTGGGTCACGTGACAAAGGACGGCTTTATGAATCAGAGAGTATCATTATTTCTTAGTGAGCAGGAGGAGAGTGAGTGTGCGTCTCTGTTTGGGTAGTGGAAGAGTAATTTTTTAAGAGGTAGAGACTGCGAGAGAGAAGGAGGGAGGGAGGAGGAGGAGAGAGTGGAAGAGAAGGAGGAGGAGAGAGGCTCACTGCGACTCTGTCTTTGCTGTCAGTAGGACTCTGATGAACAAACACACTTCTTTTTTTGCTTTTTCCCGGCTAGCTCCGCTCATCAGACCGCCTTGTTACGATCCACACCGGTTCCCTGCTTGATCAACACCACGGCAGGTGAGTCAAACTTTTAGACTGATCAACTTTAATGTCTGTTTGTCCTCCTCTTTCCAATCTTCCTCAGCTAACAAAGCGAGGAGGAGAGAGGCTGCATTTTTTTAGGTCGGCGTTGACACTTTTAATTGAAGACAGAGGCTGAGTGTGCAACACACTTGAGAGACTTAGTGACAGTTAATCATTGTTTCCCCGAAATCTGAGCAGACTTTCACGTGTAAACACTAAAACATCCTAACACACATGTTTGTTTGCATGCAGTGTTTTAGTTACTTGGTTTGTTTCTACTTTATTAGCATGAGAGTGACACTGAGTTTATATGCAAACATACTTGAGCTCTGTTTGTGCCTGCATGACTCTGTGAGCACATGTGTGCCTATTAGCGAGTGTTACCTAGTGCCTGTGGAGCTCTTTATTACAAGCATATGTGTGCGTGTATGTGTGTGTGTGTGTGTGTACACTCACATGTGTTTGATGTGTATTCACCAGAGGAGTCACCAGTCCTTGACCTGTTTTTTTTCATAACCAACATATGAACACTTGGAAAAGAGCAGCATTGTTTTCCACCTTTAAACTGCACAGGCTGATTCCTGTGGACTGAGGTGTGTCTGAAACTCGGCTCTGAGTTTACATGAAAGTTTATTCATCGTGTTCCCATAGTTAGCAGTGTGTCACCAGAGATTATTTATTGATGCTGGCGTTTGTGCAAGGTTAACAGGTTCCACTTGTTACAGCCATGAGTAACACGGTGCGTTCAGTGCTGTGTGATTTGAATATCAGATGAAGATCAGGGGCCTGATGTCAGAGCACAGCTTTGGTTTATTGCTCCAGCACCGGTTGGTCTTGTAGGTAAAGTGCTGCAGCTGGACTGCCTCAGCTTTTGCACCTGCTGTTTCCTCCTGGTGGACCTGACATAAGTGTGAGAGACGGTGTGATTAAAGTTAGATGAAAAAAACACGCAGACAGCTGAATGAACGATTCTCACTTCAAGGCCAGCGAAATCTGTGTCGGCCCTCTGCTGTCATCTGCTCCATTGGTTTGACTTTGGGATTGGTGACATCTGAAATGGAGGAAACAGAGCAGCAAAGCAATATCACCAGTGAGCCCCATCCACAGCACCGCCCCGGGTCTTTTTATGGAGGACAGGCCGTCCACACAGAGCAGCTTTAGCTACATTGTGTTCAGGCGCAGCATTCGGCTTGTCTTCAGTGACAGTTTGGAATCAATTATTATTTGTGTGTGCTGTTATACGCTCCAGATGGGTTGTTAGTCATGATCCCTGCACTTGTGATCACAAGTTTGTTAGCTTTGTTGTCCTTCCCACGAACATTTACTTCTTTTCTCAGTGGTAAATATTTAGCAATCAAGCATAAGACAAATACTTAAACTCTTTCATCAGCATTCACATACTGTTTCAAGCATCCAGACAGATGACCGGTAAAACACTGTCTGCATCCATTCAAATAAATACTTCTGAGTTCATTTTTCTTGAACTCAAACAGAGGTAGATTCTCAGTCATAACTCTGGTGTAAATACAAATGTGAAACCTCCCAGTGAAGCAGAAGAAATGGCCATCACTGTTATCATTACCTTCCTAGTGCTATTAAAGTTTTTTTAAAGGATTTAAAAATGACAAAAACAGGAACGTTTCTGGTACTTTGTGAAAAAACAACCTGATACCTTATGGGGCTGCTCTCTTCAGGTGTAGATACAGTAAATCCTACGCTTTATGGAAAACACTAAATCAACAGTTGACCCATAAAAGCTTATGTGTTGCAAAATCCGCCAACAGTCTTCCTTTGTGACACGACTTTGAGCAGTAAATCTGGGAGTTGTTGATACCTGTCTTTGCTGGAATTTCTATAGCAATTAAGGCCAAGTGGTAGGGAGGGGTTAGACAGGTGGTTTTAGGGGAATCGAGGGGCTCTCCGCCCGCACACTATAATTAACAAGGAAACTATCTGCAAACTATTTCCTATGTCTATTTTTGCAGGTGTGCCGCTCTGATTGTGAGGATTTACATTTGCAGGCGGCGTCCAAGCTCTCATTAAAAGATCTCCTGGCACTGGAGGGAAACTTAAGCGAGCTAACGTGTGTTGTTTTGTGCTTGCATGTGTGTGTTTGGGCCTGCATGTGTCTGAGTGTTGCTTTGAGTCCTGAGGCTAAGAAGCGGTGTTGGTGAAACCATCCATTATGCCTCTCTTCATACAGAGCAGGGATTGTTTTCTCTGCAAGTTGGGGAAGAGAAACACCTTTATGGCTCCACATAAGAATCCCCTCTTAGTTTTAGGATGGGCTTCCTCCTTTCATTTGTGGACCAAAGGAAGTGGCACAGACTTAGCTTTGAGAATCCAGAAGAGCAGCCATCGTGCTCCTGCCATCTGTCTCACTATTTATTTCTAAAACGTCTTTTTATTTCACCATCATCTGTCGTTGCCTGTTCCTGTTGTGGTGTGTTTTCTTGTTTTGCTGGGCCCACTGCTGAAGTCTCCATGTGGAGTACTCCAAAGAGCTCCACCACATCATGGAAACAGCGCTCTGTTAGGATGACTTCATCATGTCACAAAGTGCTTTATGTCTCACTCTGAGTGAGTTCTCACTCTTTCCATAGTTCTCTCTTTCACCACTGCGAGTCAACACAGGCTGTTTTTGGACATTTTGTCTAAACTAAGAGAAGAAAGAGAGAACAAAAAGGAGATTTATGATTTAGCGTTTGATGATTTATCGATACAAACACCACGATTGCACAATGCCACTCCCTGGCGGAAAACAATACCTCTTTAAGTGACAAATGATTACACAGAGGTGCTACTTTGCATTGTTGCTGCAAGCAAATATGTGTTTGTGCGATGCCAAGAGGAGACAGATGTCAAACAAGTTTGAGGCGGAGGAATGTGGGTTTGTTTGGAGACACCGAAGCGTCTGTCACTAGGTGTCTCTCCCAGAGCCATTAGCCCGCTGCTTGTTGAAAGACTGTGAGCTGTCAGCTTTGCATCAGATAATAGTGTTGAGGATATTGTTGTCACAGCCTAAATACTGCTGACGCCAGCACCAGCATCAGATAACACTCTGATCCTGATTTAATGTGAACCTTTTGATTCCTCTGTCACGGACCTGAGATGTTGATTGTTCTGTGTTGGCATTTTAAAGTGATGATGACAATAAATAATCTTTCTGCTCCAGGCAGTTGGAAAAGCCAGACTTTCAACTCAGCGAGGACACACAGTTTGTGAAATCACTGTGTTACTACTGTGATAATATGACTTCACCCCTGACCCAAAACTTAGACTGTCTGCTTCAAGTCGTTTCCTTTACAAACTCCACCGAACGTAAATCACTTGCTGATGCTGACAGTCGGAGGACAGTGCCTGGAAGACACGCATGGCTTTCTGTCAAAAAGAAAAAAAAAAGAACAGGAGTGGGCAAGTCAGGGGTGGAAAAAGAGCATGAGGACTGCCAAGCTTTCCCTGCCAGGATACATGGTACACTTCATTTATCTGGAGGCTGTGAATTGACATTCAGTCCTTCTTCCAGTAAAGGTTTGACTTGCTGCTCTACCTCCTCGATTGACTGGCATATACTTTGATTTAACCTTGCAGAAAATTTTCTAAAAACTGTGCTTTGTGGTAAAGAGAACGAAAGAAGGAAAGCCACTCAATCTCAGAAGTGAAACAAAGAAACCAGTTTCCACATGAGGCAAAGAGAATGGTTGCGAAATTCTTACTTCAAAGGGAAAAATCCACCAAGAAAAACATGTAATTATAACTTAATTTAACATCAAATACAGTAATGCCATTTTTTGTTTCCCAGAAATGAGAAACCTCCTGTTAACAAACAAGAGGCGACCATGGCACCCAGAATCCTCTTCATATGCGCCGAGTAATCACCTGTGGTTTCTTGTGCTGACTAAAAAAAACACGCTCTGCCTCTCTTGGTTGTGTGGTGCAGAGCTTCCTTAGATGCTGTGATTTATTTGTTATGTTTGAGTGCAGTTCTTATTGCCTGAGGGGCCTGACCCGTCACAACGGTTAAGGCACAATTGTTGTGTTGCTCACAGAGGATTCGATACCCTTTGTTTGACAGACATTCAATCTGTGGGAACTGTTTTCTCTCCCTCTGTCTTTGTCTTTTTTTTTTCTTAACCTCTCGCTTGATGCTCTGTCTTTGTGTCGAAATCCACGCTCTTCAACAAACAAGACGATCCCATTCTCCATAAGCGTGCCTCGTCTTGTAAACCGTCTCCAAATTGTCGGCTTGATTGATTTCATTTCATTTGCGACACGCCGCGCTGTCCCGTTACTATCAATGGATTATCTCGAGTGTAACCAATAAGTCTGCTTAAACACGCCGAGCTACTGTGAGGTCTGACACTCACTATTTAAAGAATCAACCAAAGTAAATTTGAACTGCTACAGTGCACCTCTTAAGGAATGATGGAAAGTCCCAGCAGCAGCCGTGAACCCACCCGGCCTTGGTGCTCTCCGCCTGCCTGGCCGCCTGCTGCCTCCTGTGTGCCCCCCAGGCTCAGGGGAAGTGGGGAGGCCCTCCATGCCCATTTGGCCCTAGCTAACAGGGGATGAGGTCACTCACAAATTCCCCTTATCCCCTTATAGCCCCAGACGGACTGGCGAAGTTAGCGTACCACAGGACCAACATAAAACATAAATGGCTCTGTAAAAAGCTGCCGGGCTGATGTGACTCATTAAAAAACACTGGCGCCAACTCTTTTATTAATTCATTATTGTGTTTGAGGAGATTAAAGTCACTGGGTTCTTTTTTTTAAAAGCTGTGTCTCTGTCTTTACTCCTTAGATCTTACTTTCTTCATTTCTTTCCTTTCAATGTTTCAAACATGTGCGAACTAGCAGTGGCACTGTGGCGTATTTTTCCTAGAAAGGATTGTGCGCTTTGGTTTTGTGGCTTGAAACTCATTTAGAGCTTAATTTTTGGATGAATATACTGTTGTTTCCTCCAGTGGGAATACAAAAGTCACATGCCTACAGTCCCACTCTTTGCCATGAGCCTTCTTTTTCTCACACATCTTTATTTCTCTCTTTATACTCCTCTCACAGTGCTCGCAGACAGATTGTGCTGCCTTTAAGGGGCCTGCTTTGAGTTCATGAGGCAGATACCCAAACAGGCTAAACGCTCGCCAAGTGCATACTCATAACACACATGCGTTTGCACTCACACACACACAGACATAGTGTGCGGCTGTGCGTTAGCTGGCAGTTTTGTTTTTCCAGTCTCTACCTCTTCTCCCATTAGGCCCACTGTGAAATCTTTAGTGATGTTTTTGTGTGTTAGCCACACAGTGGAACCGCTGCACAGGGTCATGGTACAAGTTGTATAAGCAGTAGAGGGACGGAGACGGGGAGTGGGTGGAGGCAGGGGGGGTAGGAGGTGAGGGTTGGGGATTGGATATAAGGACGTGATTATAGAGAGGAGATGTGGGGTGGGTCAGAAGAAGAAAATCAAAAGAAGTTTAGACGAGGGGAAACTCAGAAAGAAATGAAAGAAGGCAAGAAATGTAAAAAGAGAAGAGGAAAGAAAAAGAAAGATGGCAGCATAGCTGCGTTGGCAGGATGGGGGTGGGTGCCTATCGGCGGCTGCTCCTTCCTGAAACGTGGCCACCCGAGCCTGCCTGGGCTCTGGAAGCACATGTGGAACAGTTTACTGTAATGGAACTCTAAATTAGTGGTGGTTTGAAGCTGCCTGCAGCAGTAGGGTGTAATTAACTGGCTCTGTTGAAAGAGAAAGAGCCAGAAAGAGAGGCAGGGAGGGAGCCAGAGCCCTGGAAAAGGCAAAGGGTGAGGTGTGTGTGTGTGAGTGTGTGTGTGTGTTTTACTGGGTGCTCTCACACATGTGCAGAGTATTTTTTTTCAGTGCTTGATTGCATGTGTTTCAGACTGTGTGCATATGTGTGCATCTTGGAAAGCTCTCCCTCATTTTCCTGGGCACGGCGCCACGTCTTAGTGCCCCCCAGTGCCCAGACCCTGTCACTGTTCCTCTGTGCGTTCTCGCTCAGTTCAGCAGTTCACCGGTTCAGCCTTAGATCTTTTTTTCTTTCCTCCACTCATTTCTTTGTTTATTCCGAATTCATTACCAGGATTTTTTCCCTGTCTTTTCTCCCAGATTCACAAGCCACAGCAGTTCCAAATTCCTTGGCTCTGCTCTTTTTCAAAGCCACATTTAAAAAACAAGATGATCACACCACCCACTCGTGAAATCACGCTGGGGAAGCTAAAGGCAAAGAAAACATAAAAAAAGAAAATGGGAGGCTTTCACAGGCTTTTCCCCTCCACTTTTGTATTAACAGTCAACACTGGGGCATAAGTGCAGCCTTGTCCACACTCGAGCCTGACTTGTCTGTGCCTACTGTGCGAGTCAAAGTGACGAGCAGGCTGCAGGAGGTTCCAGCCAAAATGACTCTGTGGGATGAGAGCCTGACCTCAAGAAGATAGTTGGAAGTGACAGCAGCAGTTAGCAATCAGTGGATCTTATTTTCCCCACCATCAACACCCCGACCCCCCCTCGTCTCCCTTCTTCATGCCTCGGACCCCGTGTCTGGGCCTCTGGTCCTGGGGGAAAGCGGCAGAGAGGCAGGCTGCTGTGCTAGGCTGGCAGCAGGAACAGAGGAGCTCTTTATAGTAGAGTTCTGGTGATTTAAATCATATGGCATAGCCTGGAATCACTGTAGAAGTCTGGAAGCGCTTCAAATGCAGGAACAAGAGCTCCCTCTCTTTCTCTCTTTTCCCCTCCCTTCCCTGCTCTTCCCTGTTATAACTTTTTCCAAACTTCTTTCTTATTTACTTTTCCCCTTGCCTGGTTCCAGTTTTTCTGCCTTTTTTTTCTCTCACAGCTAACTCTATCTTTTCTCTCACATCTTTATCTGTTTTGGTTCCTCGCCGCCCTTTTCTCACTTCCTGTGTCCTTCCTGTAATGTCATACCTGTTGCTATGAAGAGTGCACATCCTTCTCACATTAGAGCTGTGGATAAATTCCTCTCCATCCCAGAGTGTAGACCATTCAGGGTTTCAGAGTTGATGTGAGGTGAATCATGTTTCGTGGAATCACAACACGAGCCGCTGACTATATCATGATGTTGATGCCGATCAGGAACATTTACACTCGTGTTGTACGTGCTGAGTTTATTAGTACAAATGACAGACTTCTCTTCCTTCTCTTCCTCAGAAAATTGGACTGGATCGGATGCCTCCCCTGAAGTGAAATTGGACGTTTTCTCAGTAAACCAGAGGCCACATCATCGCTCATCCGTTCTCCTCATCCCCAGAGTTGTATAAAAAACGCAGACTGTAGCTGGGATTTTCAGGTGCTGCGCGAGCCGTTACTCTCACCCAGCGGCCGGCTGTGGACCCCTGGGTGTGCTCCCTTACCATGGCTACCAACAGGGAACAGCAGGTGGGTCACATGACCGGCTTCCCACCTGCTGTCTACCCCTTCGCCTTCAACTCCATGAGAAGCCACTCCCCCTTCGACCTGCTAACCAACAGCAGCCTGTTTGGGAGATTTGGTGCTGACCTGCCAAAAGAGATGGCCGCTCTCTGTAAGTCATTTCCATCACCGTGTGTTTGACTTTTCTTCCCTTTTATGCATCATTTTTCCAGCCCTGCTCTAACTGCATTTACAGCCTTTTACTTTCATTTTAGTCAATGCACATTAAACAATTTGGACGTGCACTGGAAAAAGGAAAATACGGTGGTTTAAATTGCACTTCATTATGTGTAATTTTGTGGAAATGGAAAACTTCAGGGTCTGTTTGTGATATAGGATGAGTGGTTTGAAAAAAAAAGGGGGGAAAAGTCCACTTTCATCAGTACAATGATTACTCTGCTCCTGTGGTTTCCTTATAGATGCTTGAAGATGGTGTGGTTGTGACCACAAACTCTGGCTCTGGCTTCAGCGTAGTGTGTTTATGTGTGTATATGTGTGTGTATCTGGACCTCTCACGGAGCTTTGGTACGGCAGGCGAGCCACAAGTCTGCAATTAGAGACAAAACAACATTCTTTCAATGTGAGGTGATGACTGCAGCAACAAATACTTGAAAATGAGCTCTGTTTCAGCCCAGAAACGTGTGTTACTTTTTACTCAGAATGAGCACACTCCAATTTTCTGTATAAGGAGCGGTTAATTGAAGGCAAGCGTCATGCAACCAGAGGGCAAAAGCACACTTGATTAGTTTCCACAGAGACTTGTAGTTCCAGGGCTGACCAGGGGGGGCACTGTTGTTTGCTCAAGGATGTAATGATGTATGGAGCACAGAGCACAAAGAGGAGATTGTTGGCAGTCAGAGTGTTTTTCTGTCATGGAAAAAACAACAAGATTACACACACTCTGCCTACATACATTACTCACAGTTTGAAACACCTGCTAGCTTAAAAACAGATTTTTAATCAGCATCAGGATTTGAGGTCAGGGAGTAGTGTCCTTATATGAAACCACTGCTGTGTAGTTATCTGCCAAAGAAGTCAGACTTAAAGAAGAAAGAAAGGCTGAGGTTGGGATATGAGGTAAAGGTAAGCGGGACTTATTTGAAATCCTATCTGGGTGCAGCGTTAGAGAGGTAGCAGGTGGTGGGTGGTAGTGAGTGGTGGAGGGATACGATGGGTGTAGGTGGCAACAGCTGAGTGCAGAGGCCTGAGAAGCCCCCTGTCTCTGTGCAGCAGCCCCCCCATCTCTCTCTACACCACAGCATGCCTGAGCACCTCTCCAGCCTTTCAGCCGTCAATCACTACCTCACCCCCCTCCCCCTCCCTCCTTCCTCCTCTCCGCTGCTGCCCACCTAATCCTCAAGGTATTTTCATAGAAGCAGAGTGAGCAAGAGCGAAAGAGAGTCAGGGAGAGCACCTGGGGGTAATGTCTTAGTGTGGTGGAATCCAAGAACACACCCTGCTAGGAAAACACACAGATACACACATGCAAACACACCACCAGAGACACTCTTCCCATACCCCCCCCCTCTCTGTTTTTCACACACAGAGCGCTTCTTTCATCTAAAAACTAGAAACATACCCCTGACGCAGAGTGAAATCCCACAGCACTGACAGATGGATTCTTTCTGGTTTTTGCACTGGCATGAGTTAAAACACAAAAAAAAAAACAAGTATCAAAAGTATAAACAGACGCAGGCAACCACATGCAGCAGGGCTTCATACATGACTGCTTGTACTGACACATCCACGCTGGCAGTAGTATCGTTCACAAGGGTTGAGGACCGCAGTTATTCGGTTTAAGCTCTGTGTCAGAGCTTAAATGAAGCCGGGGTCAAAGATTAAGTCTGGATCACAGAGACAATTAGCTCTGACTCAGCTTTATGTTAGCAGATTGACATTTTTTTGGTTCTGCCTCTCTCTGTCAGCGCACATCAGCTTTAAAAATCTTTAGTCTGACATTGTCTTTTGTAACTTTACACTGAGGTTCAACATTTTGATTTGTCCCCTGGAGTCACAAAAGTTAAATTAAACCCAAATCCTTCACTTAATTATGAAAACTAAGACTCCTAATCATCATTTTTATGTTAACAGATAATTGTTGATTCTTGAATGTGTCAAAACACAGCACATCAACACAATAGAAACAAAGTTATGCCCTCAAAGTTCTTTTTTGTGTCTTAACAACTCATAGTCATTATATTAAATATTTTTAAATTATCTAAGTGGGTGAGGGGGAGTTTCACTGTGTTTGATACATTAAAGAGTCGCTCTATTGCACTGTTTTCAGTAAACAGTGTCAATGAATTCTCTGAGTATCTTCATTTTTGAAGTCTGAGCAATGCCTACTTCTCTGAGCTAAAGCTCACTCAAAGTGGTGGTTTGAAAAGGATGGGAAATTATCAGCTGTTTGTTTCTGCCTTTAAATCTTCTTTTTGTTGTTCCCCTTGACAGGGAATGTTACAAGGCACTTTACTGACAGCGGTCTCAGTCCCCGCTCTCTTAAACGTTAGCAGAGAAGACAAAAGGCCTTAGTTTGGACATTCCCCAGGCTGTTTTTTTTCTCTCCTTCTCCTTCTTCTCCAGGAGTTGGCCTAACAGGCCTGCTCATTGTTGTCAGGCCTGTCTGTGGGCCAGACTGAGAAAATACCTTCCACATAAAGGGAGCAGCTCTGCAGATATTTTTCTGTGTGCTTATGTTGGTGGAGTTAAATGGCACTGCATTCCTGCCCAGGTTCAGAGCACCGTGTGTAATTGTTGTTAAAAAGGTAGCCCGGGTGACGCCTACTTTTGTTGGGTGTGCACGCTGTGCCGACAGGTCGGAGCACCTCCCACGGCAGCACTTTGTTTATGCACCACAGTGTCTTTGGAAATACCTGTTTAGCACCGAGGATGGGATGAGACAGGAGAGGGGAGGGATGTGGAAGGTGGACTGTGTTTGCACATGCAGAGGTAGAAGCTTGCTCTTTATTTTTAACTCAGTGCTGCTTTGGAGTCATTTGTGAATGATGTTCGCTGGCCATGTGGGTGTGCTTCAGACTCTCATCCTTACCACCCACATCTTTACCAAGAGACAAAGAACTCGGTTCATCCACGAAAGGGTCCGATGGCTCTCCGTACCGTGAGTGCTAGAGGCTGTTATCACTTGATCCCTGTCATTATAGAAGCCCTTCAAACAAACAGTTGGAAGCCCATTAAGGCCACTTACTGTGTGATAACATCACCACTGAGCCCTGAAACACCTCTCTAAGCTTTTACCAATCAGGGCCGGAGCCCTGGCCCCAAAGCCAGCCACAGGGATGTTTTGAAAAGCTAGTAGGTCATTTCCTTCAGACTATATGGCAAGGACCAAAATCTGAGTCCTACTGCCGGGCTCGGACTTCATTCAGAGCATAACTCTTAGCTTTTCCGTGAGTAATGTATCCTGCTAAGTCAGCTGTTAGTGTTTAAAGTGCATCACAGAGGGATCACATTCAAGCATTGTATTAACAGGAAGGAATGAAAAGTGTGTCGAAACTTGTATGGAAGCTGCCTGAGCCTGCTCAGGTGTGCCTCTGCTGGAGAGAAGGGGTAAAACCACCCAGTTCATGGAAAGAGTGTTGGGTTTAAACGCCACATGCAAACACATATGCACATATGCACAAACAATAGAATACAGGCTGCTGTGCATATGTGCATGCATCCTTCAGTGCGCATGCTTCACCATGCACGTATGCACACTCATACACAAACACTCATCATTAAGTCAGACAGGCTGTGAGAAAGACTAAAATGTTCCAGCCGAACAAAATATCCTCATGCTAAGTGACATAATTAAAAACACGCTTTGCATTCTTTGACAGACACACACACACTCACACACGGAGGTCATGTTGGCTTAGGGAGCTCGGGGAGTTGCGTAAAGCAGCCATTTTGGTGGGAAATGTGGTATGAGAGAATGTAAAAGCGAACCTTTAAATGGAGGAGAGGGACAGCAGAGTGAAGGCTTCTCCCCTGGATGCAAAGCAGAGCACAAACAGCTCATTGTACCGCTCTATTTATTTTCATAAAGTTTAAAGTGCTGGGTTTCAGCCCAGCACTGATGGAGGCAGGTTGACGGGTGGCTGACTGTGAAGGTCTGGATCTGTCTGCGTGCATATGTGGGTATCCTGTGTGTATGAGTGAGGGGAGGGGGAGCATGAAGGAGAAAGGGGACTATGTATGAATATGAAGATGATGAGCTCAGCAGCAGCTCACACTCACCTCATAGCAGGCGTGAACTTCCCCACAGACACAGAAAGGCAAAACCCAACCTCTGTTTCTTCTTTATGCAAACTGTGATCTCATGTTTGCTTTAAAAACTCAAAGCGACACCTGAGTGTTCTGAAGCCAATCCAGCCCTGATCTCTCCTCAATGTCTGAGTCATTTACTGATTTAAAGAATTTATTGAAAGGGGCAGAAAAATAACCTGTGCCTCAGGGGAGAACTCTTAAAAATTTCAGAGAAGCTTCAGGATTGAGAGACTGTTATTTAAGCTGAATAGCATGTGCAATCCCTGGTCATCAAATTGATATATTCCACATTGGTCGATGATTATACCAAGGGTGCATGAAGGAATTTGTTATTAAGTTTCCCCTAATCTTTGGTGTTTGGTCTACATATTGACCAGTTTTCATACTGACCTAAAATGATCCCAGCCTCCTCAGGGTATGGATTAACCTTATATTTGATAATTCAACTCACAGTCAAGCTAAAATATTACTCTACTATTTGTCATAATGGTGTCTTCATTCAGCTAACCTTCTTCTCGGTTTTGCTGTTCACAAACTCCCAAAATTAATGTAAAAAGAATTGTTGCTATTGCTAATATTGTATGACTTTGTGGTGAGTGGAAACTAAAAGATGCACTCACCAACTCTGCTGGCTTTGCTTGACGCAATCTTGCGCCACCTCTACCCTTCAGAGATGGTTGGAGAAGATTGTCTCTGTCTTAGACTGCTGTATAAGCACATACGTCAAGAATTTTGCAATGACATTAGTCAGCAAAAGATTATAAGGGAGGAGGGGGACTTTGTTATGGATGATTTTGTGTTTTATACCCAACTTTGAGCCACAAACCTGGATTTCTCTGTGAAGTCAGATTATCAAATGACACACAACCACTGAAACATATTTTTTCTGTTCAGGAACATAAGTAAACAAATGTAATTTGTCATTCAGAGAATAATAAATAGCGTGCTTACGTTTTTTCTGCTTTTTGAGATTTCATGCATAACAGCAATAATTATGTTTTAGCCTGGAATGTCTAATTTTGATTTGATTAAAGAACTTGCACACCCTGGTGGATAAGCCATAACATAACAGAAACATAAGATTACAGAAGTTTATGGTGTATATATATATATATATATATATATATATATATATATATATATATATATATATATATATATATATATATATATATATATATATATATATATATACAACCTACACAAACTTTGTTTACAAACAATTTTCAAAACAGAGTTACAAAGTGCTTTACATCTTCACATCATAAAAGCAAACAGTAAAAAGAAATAGAAGAGAAGAAGTAGAAGAGAGGTCAAAGAGAAATATGAGGAAAAGTATAGACATATATAACTGGCTAAGAACCACAACCAAATAAAGGAAAAGAAAACATCTGTAAAATAAAAAACAGTTAAAGATTAAAACAATAAAAACAACTAAGGGTAAATGATTTAACACCCAGCTCATGATACTGTCAAAGAAAAAAGTTAAAGATAAAAATAAAATTAAAGCAGCATCCTGACAATTAAAACAGGCTCAGATAAATTCTCCAATAAAAGCACATCTAAAAAAATTGAAATAGAATAGAAAATAGAAAATAGAATAGAACTTTATTGTCAATGTAACAAGTACAACGAAATTGAAGTCCACAGCAATCAAGTAAACAAAAGTCGGAAAGTGTATAGAAAGTGCAAAAAGGTCCATAAGAAAATAGATGATGACAGCTTGTCCATCATTGTCCAGTTCAGCCAGCCTCCACCTCCACAGGGTCCAGGACTGAGCTTCTTCAGCAGTCTGTTCAGTCTCTGTCTCCTGGATCCTGTCTGCTCACAGCAGGTGAAGCTCTTCCAATGTGGCGTTAGTGTCTGATGTTAGCTCTGTTAACCATGTCTGTGAATAGCACGATGCTGCTCTGCCCTCTGGTATTCCCTCTGTTGCTGGGTTAGCACAGCTAGCTCGTCCATCTTATTGGAGATAGATCTTACGTTCCCAATAACAATGGATGGAAGGACAGGTCCATGTCATCACTTCTTAGCTCACACCTGAGAACCAGCACGTCATCCTCACCTCCTTCTCCTCACCTTGTGGGAAGACATCAGGCCTTACACCAGTTAGCATTGACATGCTACAGGCTGCTAACAGCTGATTTCACATGTAAACAATGCAGCCATGGTTATATGGAGGATCTCCAGACAAACAAGGGAGAAAAAATAGTAAAAAAATTGCTGAAGAAGATATATATATATATATATATATATATATATATATATATATATATATATATATATATATATATATATATATATATATATATATATATATAAAAATATATAAATATGTATATATATTTATTTTTGTCTTCACTCATTTTCCTTATTCAGAGTTTGAGGGATTGGAAAACCATCAACTCATGTGTCACACATGTGTCTTTGCTTTTCTGAATTCAGAGTTGTAAGATTCTTTGTCTAACTGAAGCACCAATCAGTACTAGCATTATTTAAGAGCCCTCTGCTAACAGGATCTGATTCTGCCGTGATCAAGAGCTACATATCACTAGTTAAACTTGGTCAGACTCCTCCATGTGGCTGTGTTTGATGACAGCATGTGTTGAGTTGTTAAGCTTCATCTTTGATCTATCAGTGAGATTGGAGCCTCCTCTCCTTTAATAAACAACTTGGACATCCCTGCTTTCATCTCCCTAGGCGAGCGCTCGCCTCAAGACGACAGCTCTCCTTGGCACTGTGCTTTCTTTTTGAAAATCGATTTCTCTCACATTGCTCTTTCTATTCTTCAGCTGGTGCTGGCCACGAGTCAAAAGATAAGAAGGGACAGAAAAGCCCAGTTTGTTCTCGCGGCGAGTTAAACACCACCAGAAGAAGCGTTTGTGCATCTGAGCAGAATTTCTGCTCCTCTGATGATATCCACCAAAACCCTGATGGCTTATGTGCTCTCTTTGCTCTCTCCTCTTTCTCTCTTTTTCTTCTCAGTCTTCACCTTGGATTTCCTTCCAATATCCCTCTGTGCAAGTTGGATCCAATTTTGCCCTAAGTGCTGGAAACTGGCTGAAACTTTGCATGCGTTTGTGTATTGTGTGTGTGTGTGTGTGTGTGTGTGTGTGTGTGTGTGTGTGTGTGTGTGTGTGTGTGTGTGTGTGTGTGTGTGTGTGTGTGTGTGTGTGTTTGTGTGTGTGTTGCATGTGTGGGCATGCCTGCATGTGTGGAAAGTCAGCGAAGGTTGCTGGTGAGGGAGAGGCCGCAGAGTGTAGCTCAGCTCTGACACGATGACGGATGAAGATAAAGAGGCTACTATTAAAAATGGGAGGGGTCTGTTTTCAGATGGGCCTTTGTGGGCACGTGCAAGACTAGGAGCGCGCAATGGCGAGAGAAGAAGGGACGAGCTTTCCAGGGCGGGCACGCAGGCGCAGGAAGAGGAGGAGGTCATAATTTTGGCCACAAAACTAAAAGAGCCTTCTTTTTCTCTCTAGAAAACACGGGTAGTGAAATGTCATGACGGTGCAGATAGTGAGGGAGAAAAAGACAAGAGCAGAAAGGACGTTGCTGAAAGATGGCCAAGTCTGATAGCGCTCTGAAAAGTAGCTCTGTTGGGCCTTTGGTGAGACAAGCATGTGAGCAGAGACCAACATGGCCGCTGCTGAGAAACAGACTCTGTCGTGTGTCGCTCCTCATTTTCCCCAAGTCCCTCCTACTCTGCGAGTCATCAGGTATCTTTTTTAGAAATATCGTGGGATCGCTGGAAGATGTGTGTTTTAGGTTACAGGTCGTCAGAGCTGAACATGTTTGAAACCTGCGGCTGGTTGAGCTGGTCATGAATGTGATTTGTAGAAAGGCGAGGACAAAATAAAAACACAAAATGAATCACTTGAATGTTTTTCAGATTAAAAAGAGTTCACAGGTGCAAGAGTGTGAGCAAACAAAATAAGACATATGACATGTATAGTCTCTCTGTGTGTGTTTGTGTCTGTCTGCGTAACCTGAATCTGCCTGTAGTGGGAGGGTGCTCTGAACTGGTGCTCAGCGTCTCTATCATCACCGGCAATCTGTTTCAGCACGTCCACACACTGCACACATGCTCGCATCACCAGTGGAAAAGCTCTGCATTCCTTTCAAAATCGCCGAGCTGCGTTTAGCACACAGGCATTCAGAAACAAGCTGTCTTTATTGCCTCTCACACCACTGTGCTGTTGACCGCTTGGCTGAAAACCTGAATGACTGTATACAGAGGAAGTGGCAACAATGTGTTGTATACGTCTTATCTGTAATCGGCATCACTGCGTCAGACAGTAGTAAAGCCTGATTTTCCTGGGCTCAGCCCACGTGGAGGTAGAAGCAGATGGAGGACATCTCACTGAGCGTCCCTGCCTGCTGCTGTAGATAAAGAGATAAAACATCGCAGATAGGAATCCCATTACAAAGGTGACATTTAACTGCTTTAATGTGTGTGAAAGATTTAAAGCAACAGTTGCAGAAAATGACCAGTGAGTTGGCAGCCACTGAAAATGAAACACTTCCAAAAGCAGAAACAAAAGCAGAGAACTTTGTCAACTAAAACAAATCATGCAGTCAGGGAAAAAATGGCCATAGGGAACTTGATGAAATAGGGAGAGTATTTGCAGAAACAAGGAAAGGAGGGGGGGACTCATGAGCCAAAGAGTGAGGCAGAGAAGGAGGGAGGGCAGGATAAGTTTGGGGGGAAAGTTAGTGGCCCAGTGGGGGTTTCTTCTAGAGTTCAACCTCTCTGGTTGGGGAAGGAAGGGGAGGGAGGGGAGAGGAGGGACGGCAGGGACTGGCCTGGGTCAGCAGCAGTATAGAGTTTGTGTAGATTAGATGTCTAAACTCACTCGGCAAACCCTCTGAAGCGCTGGAAAACTCACAGTTCACAGTGACGGGGGCCAATAAGTGGAAGACCTGGGGTTAGTGGACTTAATTACAGTCTGAAAAACGGTTAAAAAAGAAATGTAAAAAGCAGGGGAGAGCCAGATAAGGTCCATCAATCTCCAAAAACACAAGATTTCTAAGTATGAGCGCATGATATAATAAATTGAATGTGTTGTGACTCACCGGTCCAGAGAACAGCCCCTGGCAAACAACCCGAGAGTTACATAGAACATTTAAACACCAGGGAATCAGCCAGTTTTGAGTTTCCAGGATGCTGTTTGAAACTAGCTGCAAGAAAAAAAATGACAGGAAGGAGACGAAAGACGAGTGTGAGAAGAATTTTTGCGGACCACAAAAATGTGACTCGGGGCAGTGATGATTTAATCTGAAATGCATCCAGATCAGAACATTTTCATTATTGTGCAAATTGGGTGGAGAGGCAGAAAAAGAGAGCAAAGTTTTCAACAGCAAACTGTTAGCATCTTTGATAGTTTGTTATCCTGTCCTGCTGCTCTATTCCTGCCGTCATAAAGCTACCCCTTTATGACCCGACAGCTGTACGAAGAACCACATAAAAACCCACTGATGTTGTTTACTCTTTGATGCTACAAAAGAGCTGTTAAGTGTGTGTGTATGCTTGTGTGAGTGCCGCCGTGTAATGTGAGGAGTATCAGCTCACATGTGTGCAGGACTCTGAGTGTGCCAGCTTAAGAAAATAAACAAGCCTTCTCCAGCTTTAAGGTCAATAAACATGTTCATCAGAATCATTCAGAATAAGCAGGAACGTGAAAGCATGGTTTCTTTCATGAGACAGGAAGAAGAGTGAAGTGTTAGACAGAGGAGGAGGAGGAGGGTGGAGGAGGAGGAGGGCACTATGTGTTTATGGAGAGTGTAGCCAGCAGCACAGATTGACAGGAAATGTTGTCTTTTTTGCCTGCTGGGCTGTACCACTTGTGCTGGTCTGACAGGGGGGGGAGATGAATGTGCAGGGCGCGCAGGCTAAAGCCATTCTATTATCATATATCTCCCATTGTATCAGGCTGTTTGCTTAAGCCCAGCCAGAGTCTATTCGTCTGCTGAGCAACAGTTAGGACCAGTGACAGGCTTTTTTATCGACCACAGACCGCCTATTGATTCCCTTTGATTTACCGTCACTGTGAGGGCACTGTCATGTTTTAAATTAAATTGTTGCAGACGCACACAGAACAGTCTGTGTTAGAAGAGCTAAAATGTAAAACATTACATGATACATGTGCAATAAATTCAAGAAGCTTTTGATAGATTAAAACTCATCCCTCACACAACCACATCGTGCTCAGAGATAAATCACAAACAAGGTCAAGTGAACCTGTGAGGAGTGTGTCCAGCACATGGTGTGTTTGTATATTGGGGGTATTTGTCTGTGGAAATGCACTGCTGGGGTTGAGCAAGGCAGCGCCTCATTCATCACTGTTAAAGCACTTCCAGCAGGAGAGACAGAAAAGAGCTGCACCATCCTCTGTTACTCTCAAACAGACGGAAGAGGGGAGGGAGGGATTTACCCTGGCATCTGGTTTCTGGGTTCAACCACAGCACAATGTTCTTTCTCTGTCTCTCTTTGGCTCCCTTTCTCACACACACACTCACCCGGCCAGTGGCTGGACTTTAATATGGTTATGATTAGAGACGGGGGCTTAGAGGAGGGAGGGGAAAGGGGCTCATATTTACTGCAGGGAGAGTGGAGGGGGGTGGCAAAGACAGACATAGACCAGATCTGAGTGGGACACAAATGTAGAGAGGGGGGAGTTTGTTTGCATTCAAAGCTGAAATATGAAACACAAAAGCAGCAGAGACAAAAAATGGAAGAGAAGAATGGCAGCAGAGTTTTGTCCTCTAACCAGCTCAGTTCTTCCTCCAGTGCTGTCCGGCCTCCTCTCCCGCCCCTCCTCCCCCCTCCCTCTCTGGCATTCTCTGTCTCTTTCTCCACCCCCTCTTACAGCGTCATGCCGAGGTAGTTGGTTCGCTCCGCCGTGTCTGGGGCTCAGCGAGAGCTGTGAGAGGCTGTTATTTAGGTCTGTTACAGCAGACAGGGAGCAGCTCACCCAAGGGCAGGGGGGAGAGTAGAGAGTCAGAGTCACGCTCAGCTCAGCTCAGCTCAGCTCAGCCAGGCAGGAACCAGATCTGCATTCCAGCTGAGAGGGAAAGAGGGGAAACTCCGGCAGCATCGACAGGAAAAGGAGAGCAGAGGGAGAGTGACAGAGTGAGATAAGTGTAGGTAGCAGCAGAGCCAGCTGGCTGTTGCTGCTGTTTGTTGTTGTGACGTGAGCAGCGGTGGTAGGAGCAGGGAAACGCAGACAGCAGTGAGGGCACGTAGTGATTTTTCTTTTTTGTTGAGGGCGGGGGGGTTGCCATGTTTGACTGTATGGAGGCTTTGGGAATGGGCCCCCGTCAGCTCTATGATGTCACCAGCAGAGGTGCGTGCATGCTACGGAAGGCGAGCCCCTTCTTTGCGGGGCTGGATCCCTTCGCTTGGACGAGCAGTGCCAGCGTTCAGTGTAAGTGGCATCCTGTTTGGATTTCTTGTACAACACACGTCTCTGTCTCTGTCTCTGTCTGTGTCTGTGTCTGTGTCTCGTTGCTGGCTGGCTCACCCTTCAGGGCTCAGCTCAGGGGGCTGCTGTCAGGGGCTACAGAGCAGCACAGGAAAAGAGCAGGACAGACAGTCCCCTCTCCTTTCCTCTCCTCTCTTCTCCTTTCCTCTCCCCCTTCACAGCCCATAGCCACTCTGAGCTGCTCACCCATCTGAAAGAAACTCTGCTATGATACAATATGCAGTGTATGTGTGTGTGTGTGTGTGTTGGAGCTGTGAGTCTGAGCTGATGGAGTCAAGTTTCACTGACAATGTGAGCCACCTGAGGTTTGACCTTGCCAGGTGCTGTGTACTAAAAACAAAAGTTTGAGTCGTCAGATGAAAGAAAGAGGAGAAAGTGACAGGAAGAGTTAACACTCACACTTAAGAATCACGTACACGTTTCGTTAATCTGTGGGTGTGAAACTACAAGTTCAGTTTCTGATGAACCTCCCATTTAAGGCTCATGAGGGATGTGACCTACATGATGATACAGATGTTAAAGTTTTCATGTCAAAGGTTTGTTTACTGTCCTTGATACTAATGATATTCCTTTTGAGGCAAACAGCCATGAATAAATAAGTAGATGAATTATTTAATGGAGAGAAATGGATGAATAAATTAAAAATGTGGAATGCATACACAGCTTAGAAAAGGCAGAGGGATCCTCAGGCTAGCTTTTCTTTTTTCTCTTCAACTCTGTCAGAGCCTTTCGGCTTCAGACGAGGCTCGGACTCTAACAACAGGCCTGTCTCTGCACAGACAAAACTGGGGTCCATTTCCATACACTTCCAGGGGGCCGCTACTGCTGTGAGAGAGTGAAAAAGAGTGGGGGTGTGTATGAACGGTATGGAAGGAGAAGTGTGGTGGGAGCCATGCTAGATATGACAGTGGAAAAACAATCAGGAATACAAGACGAGTTAGAAAAGCAGAATAACTGTGTTCTTTTCTGTTTTTTATTTTTTTCCTGAGAAGTGCTCTGAGTTTTGGTTCTTTTTTCTGTTTTTTTTGTTTGTTCTTCCTCCTGCTTTTTGTTCCTTTTTACTGCCTCTTTGGGGGAGTCATCTGTCTTCATTAATCGTGAAGACACCAGCATTTCAGTGGCTGTCATGCACACTGGCTGAGCTTTAATGAAGACAGATGCCTTGTCAGTGGAGGCCGAGGCCAGGGGGGACTCCAGCCGGCCCAGCCTGCTCTGCTCTGCTCAGCCAGGGGAGCCCTGATGATAACAAGATGAGATTTGTTTATTTAATCAATCAGGCCTCTCCCCTTAACCCATTCACACGCACACACACACGTTTGAAATTAGGCCCTCCAGATTCCAGAAGTACATTTTTCTTTTAGGGGCTTTGTTCCGGAAAAATCAAAGAGATAAAAACGTCCTGAGAAGCTGCCCTGGGGGTAAGGGAACCGAGACTAGTGGAGCAGAGCAAAGTGGAGGCTGCTGTGGTGTACTGTTTCAAGCCCTCTGTGCCCAATAACCTTTGTAAACAAGGCCGCCCTCTCCCCACACAAGGAGCCATAATGCCTCTCTTTACTAAAGCAGTTGCCCCTCATTGTCCTCATCAGTGAGGCTGATGAATTGATGTTTGAGGCTGATATCTCATTAGGCCCGGCCCAGCTGCACAACAGAGGGACCTGTCTGGCTCCTAATCACACAAGCACGCTCTCTGCACACCAAAATAACTAGCGGGTTTGTAAAGAGTCACCTGGCCCTGGCATGATACCCAACAAAGAATTACTGAGGTTAAAGTGTGCTTCTCCTTGCCTTGCAGTGATCAGCCGTGCAGAAATAAAAAACAATCCTGAAACAGACAGGATTTGTTTGCTTGTAGAAATGTAGTAAAAAAGAATTCCCACCCCTAAATCTTACTCAAATGAGTATATCCCATTGTCCTGGTGGTAAATCTCCTGCAGTGCTAAGTGTCGCTGTCGCTGGCTGTTAGCCCAGAACAGTCAGAGGACTTAAAAGTGTGTGGTCAGTTTTCCTGTTTTTTGTTCACTAGTGGGAGACCTCAATGTCAGAGGTTAGTCAGGGGCTACGGCCTGGCCAATGTCAGATCTACACCATGTGTGGCGGCCTTGTCAGCCAGCTGAAAAGGAGACCCTTTCAATGTAATGCTCTTAAGTGCCTTCTAGCACAGAGCTGGTCTGGTACTACATCTGAGCTGCCCTGCGCGTAAGGATAATGGACACTGATTTAGTCATACGTCAATGGGAACTGAATTAGTCAACTGCCAGGGAAGCCATTTGAGAGAGCCTATGCAGAGCAATCCCCACTCTGTCAATGTTCATTTGCTTAGAAGAATGAGCCAATTATGTTCAGTGATTCTCCGGGCTCACAAGGAGGGGAAGAGCGTGTTTCTTTTTCACCAAAACACACTCTAAGCTCCGTCTTTCTGAACACTGTTTGGACACTAAATATGTTACTTCCAAGAGATACATGCGGGAGAATGACACAGCAGTGACAAATCTGTAGTAATCTATCACCATGCACACACACACACACACACACACAAAGTTACACAGGCACACACACCTCTTTGTTTCCCCCTTAATGTGCTGTTCAGATGTGAATTGAGGAGCTAATTGAAATGGGGGTATATCTCTGCAGCAATGGCAGAGAAAGAAGAGCTTCCTGTGACCGCTGGCACAATCTGGCCCTGATCATTTTCTCCCTGATGGAAGTCCGCAGTTATTTCATTATAATTACAAAAGATTCAATTAAAAGATTAGAATGCCTGAGGGGGCAGGACTGGGAATAGATAGTGGTGTCCTGGTGAGGGGGGTAAGTGTGTGTGTGGGTGTCTGAAGGAGACTTATAGCTGCAGTTCTAATGAGGACTTGTCAGTGCTGTTATATATACATAAACCTTGTTGATCCTGTAGAGATAATGTCAAATGAATGTGCTGAAGTTAAAAGGGCTTAAGTAGTCAGCTGCTCCAAGGTCACTGAGTCGTAATTGATATGCCCGATGGAAAAACCTTCACTTGTCTGTGAAAAACAATTATACCCTGAGCAACTGAAGGAGTTACTTGAAGTAGAAATGCAGCATGAAGTGAAATGTAAAACAAATTCAGAAAGACACTTTTAATTGAGAAGTCCAAACTGTAATCCAAACATCATTTTACTGTGCAGTTTGTAAAAAAAAAAAGATTGCATCTATGTTGCTAAGCTGCTTTCATATGCATGCATAATTAAATAGGTATGGTAGGTATGAGGTAGGTTATGGATGGCTTATTCTGTAAAAAGTCATGCATCTATAAAATAAAGTGTCCTCACACAACTGTTTATTCATCAGCTCAGGCAGCTGCAGTAATCGGATATGTACTCTGCACTACAAGAAGAAACTGATTTCAACCCAGAAGCTATTACCTGTAACACACTTTCACTTTTATCATCAAACAGTTTGTATCAATTTATATTTTGTGCTACCGAAAACATATATTACCCCCTGAAGTCATTTTCAGCGTAAGGACTGCTTATGGTATGTTGCAGTATCACACCACCTTGCTAACAGATCCGTCTCAGCCTGAGCCCATTAACAGGCCATGCCACCTATAAATAAACAGATTCAATCCCTGCAGTTGCTTCAAGTTTTTCCACAAGCCCCCCGCCCTTTTCATGAGTGGTTTTTGCTTATGCTTGAGTATGAGAGCCCACTCCTGCATGTATGTGTGGAGCCTGCATGTGAACTCCTATATGTCAATGTATGTAGTGTTTACATGCTTGTTGGACCAGCATTGGGCACCCAGACTGCTGTGTCAAATCCAGAGACAGACAATGTGCCAGGCTGGATTCCTCAGGCCTGTGCTGGAATCCAGCCCTGCTCTAATAACAGTTTATAGCCCGTCAGCAGCGTCAGTCACACCACTGTAAATAAAACTCATCAACTACCGGGCAGAGCCTCAATCTATTGCCTCACATTTTTTGTTTGCCTTCTCCTGAGGAGCATTTCACCAAAGTGGCTTTGTCACAAAAGGTTATATTTGAGGTCAAATTGTCCGACAACCATAGCTGTTTACTGCCTACAACCACATTTTTCATGATACAAGAGTGAGATTATGTGTGTCTGCCACATGCACTGTGGAGTTTGTGCATGCCTGGTGTATTTGTGCATGCACCTGGTCAGCACACTATGTACAGTTTGGCATGTGTGTTGGTGTACAGCGTATATAGGAGCGTGTGTATGTCAGCTAAATGTGAGTGTTAAGAGAGCAGTTCTGTTACCAGTGTGTTATTGACTGACGACTTGGCTCGAGCGTTGCCAAGGGATCGCTGTTATGAGAAGCGAAAGCTCGGACAGCCAAGCAGCGACTAAAACAGCCAGAGGAGCCCGACCGTCCTCTCTCTGTGTATGTATGAATGGGCTGTGTTTACGCAGCCGACAGTGTTTGGCAGGGAGTGGTGGGCGGCTGGTGTAGTACAGCTATTATCTGGGCTCAGGGGTGGAGAGTGATGGAAAAGGAGCTGGCCGAGGAAGACAGGGAGGGTGGTGGGACAGAGTGGGAGGGACCTGTTGGTGTTGTTTTCACTCGGACGTTAGTCGCTTTCTACCAATACGCTCATGTGCAACTGCCATGTCCACTTTTTTGGAGATGGTGCGTGAGCTCATTTGTATATTCTTGCATGCGTTGCTGTTTTTGTGTGTGTATTTTGCCTTTGTGATCAGTGAGGGGGAACAGGTGTGCTCAGCCGACAGTTTGCTGTTTTTTACAGGGAGGACGTGAATGGAAGTGGGGAACTTTACTGATGCCTCTGTGAAGGTTGTGCTCTGGTTTCTCTTTGTGTGTGTTTCTATGTGTTCACACACATCAAACCAGCTTCATGTGAGAAGTTAGTTTACTGCAGGGAAAGGGAGAAATGCATCTTAAAAACTTTACATACAACTGGTCAGTTATCAGATTCGCTGACTTATATATTCAAACAAAGTCAGCTTGATTTTCACTGCTGTGCAGACATGAAATACTCCACAGCTCAAGTTTGATAACTGGATATTTATTTTGGTTTCTTTGCTATTTTGGACTTTTAAATTGTGTTTTCATTACTGCAAAAACTGAAATCTTATCAGGTGTTTTTCTCTTGTTTTTAGTAAAAAAAAAAAACCCATCTTATTTCAACTGATTTAAGACAAAAATGAGGACTAGACCGCCTGTGGCAAGTAAAAAATCTGTCTGGGGTAAGAGAAATGTGCTTGTCAAAAGTAGAGTGATGTCTTATTACAAGCACATTTCTCTTACCCCACTGACAGATTTGTTTTACTTGTTACAGGCAGTTTAGACTAGGGCTGAACGATTTTAAGAAAAGATTGAATTGCGATTTTTCTGGCAGATATTGTGATTTCAATTCGATTCACGATTTTCTTCAAATCGAGCTTTGGGATATTCACATGTAGGGCTGAACAATTTTAGGAAAAGATCTAATTTTTCTGGCAGATATTGCAATTCACAATTTTTTAATCATCAGTGGTGATAATAAATAATCTGTTGTCATCAACTTTTACTCCTAAACAGAGGCTTTGTGTTGTTGACCTGCTTACCAGCACTTTTAAGATATAGATTGTCTACAGATTCGTAAAACAGAATGTGTATAATACTTGACACAACAGATCCTGAGTCAGTCAGGAGCGCTGCAAAAAATTGCTGCTTTGGCGATCTCAAAATTGCATTGTCTAAAATTGCAATTTCGATCTGAAAACGATAAATTGTTCAGCCCTAGTTTAGACCTCATTTTTGTCTCTAAATAACTTAGAATAAGATGTTTTTCTGGACTGGTCAGGTGAAAGGGCCTCATATCAAGTCTAAAAAGACATTTTTACTTAAAATAAGACAAAAACTCTTGATAAGATATCAGCTTTCTGCAGTGATTGGATGCATGTTTGCAGGAATATTCTTTCATTTCACACCACTGTGTTACTGAAGATCAGAATACTAGCTCAGATGTAAACACGCTGTTTCTGACCACCCCATGCAGATGACGTGTTGCTCTCTTACACATGTGACACACTCTCGTGTTTTTGGACAAAATAAAGCCAAATGCCCTCCAGTTGCTGCAGAGTCATACAGAATCCATCCATATCATTTCTCTAGTGTGACCCTGACTTGAATCTGAGCTGGCTGCAGTCATGCTGTCAGTAAGCCCGGATTTATCAGCACCTCACATTTGCCAGAAAACTCTGGGAGAAAACCTGCCGGCAAAGCGGACAGCCAGTTAGACAGGAAGTGATCCAGAGAAGGAGTTAGGGGGCTGCTTGGGATGATTTATGCCTCGTTCAGGAATGCTGAATGAGTTCAGGGTAGACTGCTGTTATGGGAACTGACTGAATGGGCAAAGCTCGAGTTCTCAGTGACGTGTGTGTATTCCCTGAATGGTAATACTCTAAATGTCAGAATTGTTACGCTGTTGCCCCATGTTCATCTCACATGGAACTTCCAATACATCGAGAGGCAGACCAAGAAGGAAATGAATCACTCTCTGGCCCCAGTCTGTGGTTCTTGTCAGCGCTCTGACAGCCTCCGCCCAGACTGAGTTGGGCAACCTGTTGGTAGTTGGTTGCCAAGCAAAAGTGAAAAACTCTGATATGCATCATCACTCAGGCAAGCCACTCAAAGCAGAAGTTTCTCAGAGCTACTTCTAGGTATGAAATGATTTGTGACTGTGTGCCAGTTTTAGGGGACTTTATGCCAGTGTTGCAATTCGCTGTACACGTGTACTGCAAATCACTCACATACAGGAAGCCACAGTCATTTTTGAGCTTCCCCTTTACTATTCATCTTTCATTTTTACCCTCAGTCTTTGTCTTTGATGCTGCTTTGAAAAGTGCTGCTTTGAAAACGAACAAAAGACACAGCTGTTAATACAACTATTGAGGGGGTAAAATCAGAAGAGGTGTAACTTAGGGTCATAACCTCAGATAACTTAATAAAGCAGTTAAAGATCTGATAGATTAGACTAAGGAAAGCTTGAGCTGTGCAGACTCTCTGGCTCTAACATTTAATGTAGTAACACTGTGCTCCGCTCCTCGTGGGTGTGCTTGTTCCGTCCAATAAGAGGTTTGCGTTTGCACACTTTGGTCAGCGGTGCTTCCCCAACGAGCTGGAGAGTTAATACTACTGTTGTTGTTTACGTTATCCGCCTTTCCCCAGACTTCCTCTGACAGAGCGAGGCTGCAGCCATGGCTGGGCTACTTCTACTTTTTGTAGGTTTCTATTGTTGTAGGGAGGAAGCAATAGCAATTGAATGAGCGCTAGCGGCCCTGCCAGAGACAGACAGGTGAGAGCCGGGGCTACAGATGGTGAGAGGAAGTCTAGGAGGACGAGAAACAACCTGAGGATCAAAGACTCAGGGCTTGCCTCGATGACTCCTCTCCTCTCTTCTGTCCACACCTCGCCTGTCTGCCTGCCTCCGCTCCCTGTCTGCTTCCTCGCCTGTCCGTGAGCTGTCCTGTCTTCTTGACGTGATCAATGGCCCGGGCCTTGGTGGGACTGCCAGGTTTGGGTTCACCCTGCAGTCATGGGAGGAGAGCTGTGCGCCTCTCTGTCTTCTGTTGGGCAGATGAAGAGTCAGCTGGAGCTCACTGCGGGGATGAAGGGGTACATTTTTTCCACAGATCTGCACTTGACTGTCTGTTTTTTCCTGCACAGGCCACGAAAGGCTGGTGACTTAAATCCTTTCATTGAAATAAGATTTCCTTGAATTTTCCTTCACTTTTTAATACCTCCTTCCTCAGGTTGGGTACAGGACATTTGAAGGATTTTTTTCCCTCGGTTCATAGGGGACAAATAGCCTGGCTGGCAAGTTTGTGTGTTTGAAGCCAACTTGTGTGTTTCTTGACAGCGTTGCAGGAAAAGGGGGGTGCTTGCTGCCAAATGTTGGCTTGGCCGACTCCATCAAGAAAATATCAAAAGGCTCTTTATGAGGTGCTGTAAAGAAGAAAGGGTGTTTTGAGAGCAGCACCAGACTGCAAGGGTAATTCCACTTTTTAAAATGTGCCCCGAGGATACGGGCTTATCCCACCTGCTGCCTTTCCTGCTCTGCTCAGCCTCCATGCCTTCTTTGGTGGAGCTTTGGATACACAAGAAGTGTGAAATGTGTGTGCGTGTTGCAGGGCTTTTGGATGCCGTATCATGTTGTTGCTCTTGAGATTTTTGTTGTTAGCCCTCATGTCGGCCGTGTACGCATGCCAAAGTGTTCCACACTTCACATATGTTCGGCCTCGGATTAAATGTGTGCATCATGTGTTTGCCTCTCCCTGTGTTTCATGACTTTCTGCTGGTTCTGACAGAAGGGTGTAAATTCCTGGAGGGGTGTGTTAATGTCTGGTTTCTCACTACTCCTGGCCAGTTTGGTTTGTTTTCACCTCTCCAACCTGGACCAGCCTCTGGTTTTGCAGCCAAGCTTTACCATAGACCTCATTTTAAAGGACAGCAAAGACAGTTGGGCCTCTTTATGGGCCTGTATGTGTGTGTGTCTGCAGGAGCTTAGATAATGAGCTTTCTGACAGCTGTTGAAAGGTGTTGCTACCGCTCAGCACCTTTAATGAAAGCATCCACCCCCTCCTTGTCAACACACACACACACACACATTCCTCCCTCCCTTCCAACTTTTGACTCCTTTGCCTTATAAACTTTTCTTTCCCAGCTGCTGCCAGGTTACATTGTGAATTCTTGTGTAACTTACACAGTATAGACCTGTTAGACCTCTCTCTTGAATGTGCAGGTGACTCAACTGTGCGTGGCGAGAGCTTGAAAAGAGAAGCGATATCATGGGGTTGTGGGAAAAGAGCGCATGTGTGAGAAGGTGCAGCGGCGAGGGACACGGAGAGAAGGTGTGACAAAAGCGATGACGGAGATCCTCCGGAAAGCCTGGTACAGAGGAGAGGAAGGAAGCGAGTGTGTGTTGTGTTGTGTTGGGGCCTTGTAGCAGAAAGCTCAGAGGGATGACAGGAAGACGTAGGCAGAGAGTCAGAGGGGTGGAGGAGAGTGAAACATGCTGGCACAGCTGACAAGGGTGTGGTTCTTTCTTTTCCTCTTTCATGAAGGCCACTTCTTCATAGAAACCTTCCAGTGTGCCTACAGTCACTTAGCAAGCACCCTGTGGTGCTGTGGCCTCTGCTGTGGGGTAGAAGGCCAAGGGCACCCACAATGGCCCCAAGTAGTGTGCCAGCAAGTCTTCCAGCTCACTGTTCACCATCCTCTCTCAATCTGCTCCCCTTCTGCCACTGCTGTCTGCCCAGCCCCTCTTTTTTCACAGCGAGCCCCTCTCTCACACACTGTCTCCTGGTCTCACACACTCTTTTATTGCTGCACACATTCAACGAGAACACGCAAAGCTCTGCAGGTTGTTAAATGAAGGTAGGGACAGAGACAAAGGCCCAGCGTGCCCGTGCATGTGGTTTCACACGGGCAGACAAAACGGAGACATTAAATTGCACCCACGCACACACAGGAGGAAATTCTAACAGGAGACGCTTTGCTGCACTGTAACAAACAGTTGTGCATTTGCAAATCAAATAAAGGCTGCAGGGAGTGGGAGAACACCCCTTGTCGGACTTGGACACACATCAACCCACATAAACACTTACACACATGTCTGTGTCACTCACTAAATGTACCGTACTGTATGTACACCATCCTCACATTAAAAACTGCCCGTGCATTTGCTCCCACATGCCAAGACTAGACTCCTGGAACAGAAGATTCAATCACACCAACCAGTCACGTAGACAAAATCTGCAGGCCTATTGTGAAAGAACAACTTGTTGCCCTGCCAGAATGTCATATGCTGCTCGGTTAAAAAGGAGCGTGTTGCAACATAAAAACACGAGCTGCATTGTCATGCCTTTACTCACATACATTAGAAACACTCCTCTTTCCAGCCGAGTGAACAACAGGCAGCTTCAGTCATACCAGGAAGTGCCTTGTTTTTCTCTATCCCTTGGTTCCTGGCTCTCCTTTTCTCTCCTTTTGTATCTGTTGTTGAACCTACAGGGACGTCAATCGGCCCGGCTGACATGACCTAGAATTTAATGTAATTGACCTAGTTAAAGTCACCTTCAGCCAAACAGCTATTTCTGTCGTGTGCAGTTACATTTCACATCTAATGAGGTTGTGGAGAATGATGTACCGCACATCCCACTCCAGCTTGAGCACTTTAATGGAATGTAGGGGGGGGCGGGTTGTTGTTGGAGGATTGTTGTGTGTGTTTGCTAGTTTAAAGCTAGTGAATATTATCCTCTTGTGTGTGTTTGAGTGTGTGTTTTGTAGCCATTGAAAAGCGTCTGTGTTTATGTGATTGAGGGATTAGGCCTGGTCAGTGCAGCTGGGCCTAGAGAGCATTGAGAGAGGGGATTAGGGAGTAAACTGATACTGAGCAGGAAACGAACAGTGGCTACTGGTAACCCTACTATCCCTCCATCTTATCCTCTTCTCCTCCCCCAACAACAGCAGCCACCCACCTATCCCACTCCTCTCATCTCATCCGTCTGTCATCGGCTCACAGGCCTCGGCCGGCGGATTGTCATGCAAATGGTGCCCCGGGCCCTCAGAGCGCTGATAAGGAGGGCCTCTCATTTCACAGGGCTTTGTTTTCTAAACAGTGATGAGCTGAGTTGAGGAGACTGAGGAAAGGGGCTCATGGCGGCCGCCTGAAAGGGCCCTCTCACTGTGGCGCCCTGGGGTAAGTGGTGCGGGGGATTTGGATGGAGTGGGCCGAATGAGGCGGGGTCGAGGAGGCGGGTACAGGAGTCATGTTCTCTGGCAGGAACCAGGTTCAACGTGTTGACAGAGCCTGATGTATTTTCTCAAGTTTTCTCCTGGAGAGGCCTTTCTCTCCTTGGCCTGGCTCTCGTTCTCCATTTAGACGGCGTCAGTCAGTGTTCGTTACTTGACGCCACATATGGTTTGTCCTCTTCTGAGGGCTTGTCAGCGCTCGGTCTGCAGGCTCATTTGCTGCTGTTATTATTGCATAAACACAGAGGTTCATGGCACGTTCAGAGGGTTTCTGCTCTCCCACTGACCCTGCTGCTTTGTTTCATTCTGGCCGGGGAGATATGAGAACTGCTGTAGAAACATTCAGTGAGCGTAAACTTCAGGTTTTAGATTGATTTGCACATTTGGCTTTGGGATGGCTTTTAAAACTAATGGAAAACATCTTTGCCTCCAGCAAAGTTGGGCTTTCAAAGCTGGAATTTGAATGTGGATTCTGAATAGTCAAATATAAAAAAAAAACCACATATGAAAAGCAGATGTTTGAGCAGCAGGCTACAAATGAAAATGTCTGACATTTTTCTGTTACTATCATTAATGAAGCAGAAGCTGGCCCATCACAGCTGCTGGAGAAGAGGTAGTAATGGTCAGCCTGGTCTTGAACAGGACTTGCCCTCAGGAGCAACTGTGTCCCATCCTCCATCCCCCTTTCCCCTTTCTCTGTTTTTTATCAAATTCCTCTTTTTATGCCCCCCTTTTTTCCCCTTCTTTTTGAAGTCTCCCCTCTCTTGTAAAAAGCCAAGCTGGTGGTTTTTGCTTCAGCCTTGGGTGTGAGAGAGGGGAGGGGGAGGGGGGTTGTAGGTTAAGTTTAGGCTAGCCCTCTGTGCTTTCCATTGAAGGTGCTGGGGGGAGGTGGGGGCAGTAAAAGTTAGAATTTTAGAGCCTCCCTGTTTTTTATTTTATGATTGGCTTTTTTTACGGGCTGGGAGCTACAGCTGGTGGTGTGAATAGCTGCCCAAGGTGACCGAGTCCCAATAAAGTTTGGGCCAGCCGAGCTGGGGCCTCCAGTCCAGCCATGGGACCGCCTTTATAGGCCGCCTTACGAGCCTGAGCCTCTATTAAAACCTGGCAGGGCTGCACTGAGGAATTTAGGGCCAGGAAACAAGAGAAAAATAGGGTTTGTCTGTCAGGGGGTGGTGAGATGCAGAGTCGGGGGGTTGAAGTTTGAGGGTAACCAAGGGTGAAAGTTGAAAAAGTGGATGTTCAAGTGTGCAGCGTATGGATTCCATACTTCCCCTGAGCAACACATGTGTGTCTTTGAGTTTATGCAGGCTCACATGTGTGACGAGGGTCTGGTCCTGTGTGCGTCCGTGTGTGTGCAGCAGCTTATGTTTCTCAGGGGAAGTATGGAATCCACACGCTGCACACTTGAACTTCCAAAAGCGCTTATATGTGTTCCACTTCGGAGTGAAGCGAAGTTTAATGTACCGTAGCAAGTATGTGACTCGAGTTAGCGCTGACGTCACAGTCAAAGCTAGCAGGAGAGCCCTACTCCAAGTTTGCACGCATGTGTGTTTGACATGTGTCTCTGTGCGTGCAAGATGTCATCATGTAGAGATGTCAAAGTGAGGAATGAGGAAGGGCCAGCTTTGACTCTTGGCTCCTGCAGCTCACTCTCTTACCTGAGCTTATCAGAGAAACTGTCGATCACTACACTCCTGCTTACTGCGGTAAAAAACAGTTTTGTCTGCGCTGTCAGGCAGCGCTACTTCCTTTGTTTGCCTCTGCTAACATGAAACTTTAATCCCCCATAGTATGCACCTGACTGCTGCCCCTTAGGGTGCTACAGTGTTTGGGGAAGTAAGTGTTGCTTTTTTGCTCCATGCTCTATTTCTCTTTTTATCATTTATCTTATCAGTATTCTCCCCAAAGACAGAATCTACAAATGTGAAAATAGCTCTGAACACCCCGGCTCAGGTTTTCTCACTGACATCACAAATCAAAAGGAGAAGGAAATGTTGTCAGCTGTCATACCTTTTTAAAATGCACTTAAAAAATCTCTACTATCCTCATCTGCTACATGCATCTACATGTGCTCATGTGATATTTCAGACTACATGGTAGCTGTCTGACGATGATTTATGACTTATCAGTTGCTCATGTGCTTTCTTCTCTCTTCTTCTTTTTTTCACCATGTCTACAGCTGTGGAGACCCAGAGCACCAGCTCAGAAGAGATGGTACCCAGTTCTCCTTCTCCACCTCCCCCACCGCGCATCTACAAGCCCTGCTTTGTGTGCCAGGACAAGTCCTCGGGGTACCACTACGGGGTCAGCTCCTGTGAGGGCTGCAAGGTGAAAAGAACCTATTGCATTTTTTGAGCTCTGCTTTGCTCAGATATAGCAAGATTTTTAGCAAGGTGGACGGAAAAGTCTGATTATAAAAGAGGAACACTTAAATGTCACATCCCTGATTCGACGACTTGACTAATAAATATCCCTTGTGTCTTTCTCCTGCCCTCTCCCCTTTTGTCTCGTGCTTCCTGATGCTCCAGGGTTTCTTCCGCCGCAGTATCCAGAAGAACATGGTGTACACCTGCCATCGAGACAAGAACTGTCAGATTAACAAGGTCACACGCAACCGCTGCCAGTACTGCAGGCTGCAGAAGTGCTTTGAGGTTGGCATGTCCAAGGAAGGTGAGTCCCCGGAGACCGAGGGACATGAGTTCAAAAAAACATGGATGTTCACCTGCATAAACTCTAAAATGTGTGTGTACAGACCCACAGAAGGCTACTGAATTTTCTCTGTAAAAATAATGTCTTACTTTGAGCACAGTACACCTGGTTTCCTCAGAGACATCTGCGAGCAGTTGATTTAGATTCGACTTGGCTCGTATCTGACCCGATTCTCACACTGTGAACTTATTGATCTATAAATGCTCACTCAGAGTCTCCAGGATACTTTCCAGCACAGAGACAGAAGCAGATGATGAGCCTAGCAGGGGTGGTGATCAAGGCGAGGCTGGGCGCTGTACCAATCATATGACTAATCGCCTCACAAAATCATTCTGACTTCCTGTTTCACCACAAAACCTCGCCCTCTGGCCAACACAGACAAGTGCTCTCATTCATGAAGACAACTGAGCAGAAAACAAGATTTTGACTTATGACAAAGTTAATATGTGCAGGATTCACACTGGTTCTCAAGCTGTGGCACAGTTTAGTGCCCTCCTCGTTCAGTCTGACCCTGTTGGTGTGTGTTAATGGCTGCGTGTCAGTGGCAGTTTTCTTGCCCTTCGCAGAGCCCGTGGGACATGTATGTGGGTGTAATGTTTTGTGGGATGTGTGTTAAGACCGGGATCACATTGTGCCTCTGCTATTACTGGATATCCTGAGAGGAAGGAAAGATTGGGAGGAGGGAGAGGAGGCAGAGAGAGGGAGAGAGTGGAGGCCTGGCTTATGTGCACCGGTCAAGCGGGATAGAGAGACAGACTAGGAAGAGAGTGGGTGATAAGAAAGAGATAGCCGGTGTCAGCGCTGTGCTAAAGGAAATGTGTTGATACTGTTAAGAAGAACCTCAGTTGCTCCTGAGTTCTGGTTTCCACAGCGAGGGCAAAGTCCTTGACAGGGACAGAGAGCATGAGTGTGGTGGATGTTTTTTTCATGTGAGCACTGATAAAGAAGAGGGAGATGTTGGTAATATCTTGTCTAAATGCTTGTTTTATTCTTTGTGCAGCGGTGCGCAACGACAGAAACAAAAAGAAGAAGGATGTGAAGGAGGAGGTGGTGCTTCCAGAGAGCTATGAGCTCAGTGGAGAGCTAGAGGAGTTGGTCAATAAAGTCAGCAAAGCTCACCAAGAAACCTTCCCATCACTGTGCCAGTTGGGCAAATACACCACAGTAAGTCCCCCAACTCACACACACACACACACATACACAAACACATACACACACATACGCTTTCCAAACACTACACAACCATACCGTGTGTGGAAACATTCTCCGAGCTATGACGTCCAGGAAGCCTCCAGAACTGTATGCAAAGACGTAAATTCACCGTAGCTTTCCCAACACAGTGCTGCTTTAACTAATTCAGTTCCCCATTAAGCCATCTGTGTGGCCTCACAGTGATTGATGCAACATGTAAATAGATTTTTTTTCCTCCTTCTCGTGATTGATGCTCAATGTAAATGTGTTGTCAGGCTCGGACACGCTCTCCTTTGATGCAAACAGGGTTGCACACCACCTCTGAAACAACATACTGACCTGTGTGTGTGTGTGTGTGTGTGTGTGTGTGTGTGTGTGTGTGTGTGTGTGTGTGTTCAGAACTCCAGCTCAGACCACCGTGTCCAGCTGGATCTGGGTTTATGGGACAAGTTCAGCGAGCTCTCAACCAAATGCATTATCAAGATTGTGGAATTTGCGAAGCGACTGCCGGGTTTCACCACCCTCACCATCGCTGACCAGATCACCCTCCTGAAGTCGGCCTGCCTGGACATTCTGGTGAGGATCCACGGTCTTTGTTTTTCCTCTTTGTCCTTCGCTCTCACTCCAAAAACAGAGATCCAGCTTCAAAATAAAGTGACCTATGATGGAATGCTGGCATCTGGTGGTGAAAAGCTGTAGTGCAGGATGGTTTGCTTGAATAAGGCCAAGCCACTTGGCCTGTTTTTATTTTCTCATTTTTGTTAAATCTGCTTTAAGGCTGATATCCAGCTGTCTTAGATTTTTTGAAAACCTTGCTGTGTAACTTTTCATCATCTTACGCCCTGTGCTCATTGTTCTGCTCTCAGATGTTGAGGATCTGCACGCGCTACACTCCAGAACAGGACACTATGACCTTCTCAGATGGCCTGACTCTAAACCGCACTCAGATGCACAATGCTGGCTTCGGACCACTCACTGACCTAGTGTTTGCCTTTGCTGGCCAGCTTCTGCCCTTGGAGATGGATGACACAGAAACCGGCCTCCTCAGCGCCATCTGCCTCATATGTGGAGGTACTGCTGCATGGACAATATGTTTGAGAGAAGTTTCTACAGTTAGTTACCTTATTGAGAAGCTTGATGATGCAAAATTAAAAAAAAATAATGAGAGTATTTCATAAAGTTTAATTCTTAAAATTCTGTAGTCTTGTACCGTTCTGGTAAATAATAGAGAAGTTAACATGTTTTCTGCACTCCTCTTCAGACCGCATGGATTTAGAAGAGCCCCAGAAAGTTGATAAGCTGCAAGAACCTCTACTAGAGGCTCTGAAGATCTACGCCCGCCGCCGTCGCCCCAACAAACCTCACATGTTCCCACGCATGCTGATGAAGATCACAGACCTCAGGGGAATCAGCACCAAGGGTTAGTATGACCAGAAAAATGACAAAAGCACTGTGATAAGAGTATATCAGCAGAATCAGACCATAAACTCTTCTAGCATCAGTTTTTTTAAAACTAACATTTTCTCACATGGTCGGTTAAAAGTGTCACAGTTGTCTGTTAACCTAAAATTTACCAACATCTGTTTCATGCCTCCAGGTGCAGAGAGAGCCATCACTCTGAAGATGGAGATCCCAGGCCCAATGCCTCCTTTAATCAGGGAGATGCTTGAAAACCCAGAGGCCTTTGAGGACCAAACAGAGAGCAACGACAGCCCGCCTCCTCCTCCACCACCTCCTCCACCACCAGCCCTGGTCTTAAAGCAGGAGGCCGAGGATGAGGAAGACAGCTGGGCCACAGAGAACGGCAGTGAGCCGTCGCCGGAAGAGGAGGACGAAGACGATGATGATGACGTTGGGGATGAAGAGCGGGACAGGGGTTCAGACAGTGACGGGGAGCCCTGGGGGGTTCTGGATGCTATAGATGGGTCAAGGAAAGGCCTTGTTGGGAGGGCACAGTGAACAGATGATTTCATGCACACACAGATTCAAATAAACACACACACATATACACACACACACACACACACACACACACACACACACACACACATACAGAACAAAGAAACATACAAACAACCTCACTCAATCTCCCACCTCAAAATGCTGGCCTCTTCTTCCTCTCTCCTTACTGCACATCATTGTGTCCTCCACAGCGGGGCACAGCAGAGCCTTACGTGTACAGACACTTTTTAACTCAGGCCACGTGGTCTATGACAAGTGAACTACAGACAAATAAAGTACAGGAGAGACGGCAGAACACCATATGAACTCATGGCGTAGCCAGGAGGGAAGTTAACGTGACAAAATGAACATAACCTCTTTGAGAAAGCTAAACGTCTCTTTCTTTTTGTTTTGATTTTCCACAATTGTTGAAACTTCTTAACAGGGGAGCAGCCAAACCAGACACCAGAACTGAGCAGTTCATTTTTTGATGGATTTTACAACAAGCACATTTCTCAAAAAAAAAAAAAAATAACAAGAGTACAGGGCAAAACCAAATTGAGTATGCTTATCTTTTGTCTTTGTGGTTATTGCTTTTGAATTTGTAGTTTTAACCTTTTTTTCAATTTATGTATAAGTCCATACATATCTATATACCATTATATTTTTGTCTTTATTTGTTATTCTGGTTTTATATATGAATCCTCTAGACATGTTTTTTTCTTTGAAGAGCTTTCCTGAGAAGATATTCAGAGGGAAAGAAGAGTAATAATCAGAACTGGCTGGGTCTTCCTTAGCGGCTACGTTTGCTTAGCTGGGGGCTTTCTCTGTTTTTGGGCACTTTGGCTCACTGTGGATGTCAATGATAATCAACCCAGAGGATTAGTGTTACGTTGCAGCAACTTAATCAGTTTGTGTTATCAGGGAATTGGCATCATTCTAGTTTGCAGCCAATTAAAAGCTGTCTATGCGAAAAGTTCAATATCTTTGTGCCAAAGTTAGAAGAACTCATTAATCTGGAGTTTGGACTGTTGTCAGGGACTCCAGCCACAATCCAGCAATCTTCAAACACACGTACACACACTTTATCTCCGCCTTTCTCCCTCAGTTTGAACAGAGGTGCTTACCCGGAGCTAGTGCTTGGACAGAGATTTACAATTTACACCATATATGTAGCACTTTTGTGATCCTCTGTTCCGTTGAAATCTCTGTTTGCAGATGCAAAACAGACGACAAAATCATCACTCAGAAAACAATCAATCCTCAAGCACTCCCTGATGATGTCAGTCGACGAACACACACATGCACAGAATCAGCACACACAAAGTAGCAAACAGTATGCAGCAACACAACGATTGAAGACATATGCAAACACAAGGCAGGAATCCTTATGGAAGACGTTTTGGAATCAGTCTCAGGGCTTTTCAGTAAGGACCAAACCCTAACGCTGCTCTCAGGCACGCTAGGAACAGGCAATATTTATATGTGTGTTTCTTAACTCCATTTTTTGATTAGATCACCCATCTCCCTCTGCGTGTACATAGAAGGAGACATGTCTGAAAAACGAGCATGGATCCCAGTTTGACTCTCTCAAAGGAGAGGTTAAAACCATCATCATCATCATCAGCGACCTGCCTGTTGTGGCACTGGCATCCATGCTGCAAACTGCCTTCTCATCCCAAAAGCCATTATATCATCTTGTATTCTTTGTACATCCTCGCCTCTCTTTTTAGAAGAGCTGTAGAGGGTTTTGTTTTCATGTATCATGTCTTTATTGCCAAAATGTCTCTGTTTGTGATCAGCGGGGGAGAGCGCGGCTGATATACGGCACAGAGGGGGTTTCTTTCTGTCTCTCTTTGAAGCAATATGAACATTCTCTCTGTAGCAGCAAGAGCTCCTGTCTTCTCAATACGGGCTGCTGTCCTCATCTTGAATCATGTGAGTGTGTGCGTGTGAGCTTGTGTTTGTTTGTGTGTGAGTGAGAGTGTGTGTGAATGCTTTATCCTGTTCAGTCATTGGGTGAATGTCTGCGGCATGGTGCTGTCATACAAACACACAACAAACTGGTGCGATGACCTCATCCTCTTTCTCTCACTCTCTGCTGTGCTGTCATGACGTTAATGATGGTAATGCAGACAGAACATTGAGATTATATTGTTTTATGTTTGTGTTTATTTTCAACATGGCCATGGTGTTGTCTACCCTCTGTTTATGTCAACTCTTGTCACACAAAGAAAAGCCATATAGACAGTAAGAGGCACAATAAACTACTTTTGTGAGATTACTGGGCTTTTTATTCCTTTTTTTCTCCCCATGCTAAAATATCTAGCCATTTTTAATGCACTACGAAGATGTGCCAGTAGAGGGAGCTCTTGAACCATGACTGTAGGGATGTCTGCTGTGCTGGCAGCAGTGCTCCCCCTGCATGCAGGGAAAGAGCAGGAGGCTATTGGGTCACACAGAGCTGTGGGTCCAGAGGATAGTAAATCACAGCCTCCTGCTGAACAAGGACATCAGATAAAGGTCTGCTCTGAAGATTTGTTCACTCTGCAGTTGGAAGAGCGCAGGTGTTGGCCTTAAAAAACAAAACAGATGAAGTCTTTTCTTTATGTTTCATTGAAATAGTGTGGGGGGTAAATAGTGAACGTGTCTTCATATTTTTCTGTTTTTCAGATAACGTGCAAGAAAATAATAAACGAAAAATAGTGCTGCTTGAAAGAAACATCAGTATATATATGAAAAAATCAAATAGCACATACTATATGCACTGGTACATACATTCGATGCACCATGTTTTAAAGCTTGACAGTGATAAGTTGGCGCTGAAATGTGACACAGAAGTAGTGATTGATATTTTTGAATCAGCCTTTGGTGATCCACAGTAACCTTTATTTGAATACCTGTTGAGCCCAGTTTGTAGAGTAGGTGCCCCATGTACAGGTGCTGCATAGCTCCCCACATGTCTGACAGACTGATTCATGGTCCTCAAAGCATTTGGTGAATGCTTTCTTCCACTCTTCCACAATACTCCTTATTTACAGGTCTCTGTACTCTTCAAGTCTTTGGAAGTGAGCATATGGTGCAACATGATTCTGACTGATGTGACAACTGATCTGGCAGTAGAGAGCATCTTTGATCGATGACTAAGTGTGTTCTCAAAGAGTACATTCAAGGCAGTCTTTTCAAATTTGTTGGTTTGATTTTCTTTTTTTAAGCCAGGAGGGAGGAAATATTAAAAAACCCTGGGTCCGCTCACAGTTAACACATCAAAATGCCACAAGTCTGAATGAATTCATTCCAAAAAACATTTTAAACCAACAAATTAAAACCATACCACCTTGGATATACTTCATCAGCTTAGCTTTATAAACGTCGGCTAACATCAAAGGTTTTTAGTATTAATTTTCTTTATAAGGCCTCCCAGGAGTACATCACTGTCAGTGATACGACCGCACTCTCGTGACTTCCTGATAAATAACAGGAACCCTCTTTGTAAAGGGCTACTGATTGTAAACACCCCTCTTTTTTCAGTGCAGCAGGGTGGGATACTAATGCCTCACCTTGATTTTATTAATAGAAAGACAGACAGAGAGGGAGAGGGAGGGCGAGGAAGAATCAGAAGAGGGTGATAAACAGAGATGAGATTCTATCAATTATACGATTGCTTTAATTAACTATCATTAAAGATAGATCAATAACACCAGACAAGAATTAAAATAAGGCCCATACATTACACACTATTTTACAAGGAACAATCAAAGGGACCCATATACTGAGCCCTGTCTCTGCAGGGTGTTGCCATGGAAACCAGGGGGAGGGTTTAGGGAATTTAAAGGAGCAGGGGCAAAGATTTCTATATACTCATCCTTCCACATCGATGATACTTGATTAACTAATTACTTTAGGTGGGAAGGCTTATTCACTGAAAGAATGGAGGAAATGGAAATGTGTAAAGCAAGGCCCCTGGAAAAAAAGGTGGGATGAATTAATAAAGGGTAAAAAATCTCTCTTGTAATATTCCTGCAGCCTCAGGGCATCAATTATTCATGAAAAATAGTAAAGAATCCATAAAAGTAGGTCATGAGTGCGGCATACCAAAGAAACTCATTTTAATTTTTAAACCAATAAAGAGAGGAGGAGGAGGAGGAGGAGGAGGAGAGAGGAGGAGGAGAGAGGAGGAGATGGCAGCATATCCACTTGGTTTGCTCTGAACATGAACAAACTGCCCTGTTACCTTTAGTCAACATACAGGAGAGATAATGGAGCTCCTCTGGGAGTGATCAGGAGGATAAAGCTCAGTGATCCAAGGTGCACCTTGTAGCAGTTACGGAGGCTCAGGATGGGATATAAAGAGGAGGTGCACCTGACTTCACAGTGGTAAAAAAAAAAAAACCTGAAAGGTGTGTTTGCAGATGGTAGCTGGGTCACAGTGTGGAACAGCACATCCTTCAAAGTGTCTCTCCTGCTCAGGTCAGAACAGACATTTTGCTCTTTTCTCCTTTTTTTTTTACGCATGCAGTGAATCCACAGAGGGTTGAGGAATCAGTCAAGGAAGGAAAGGAGAGGTGAGGGGAAGGTGAGGAACGTTTTCAAGTGCAAAGACCATAAATTTAACACCTTCCCTCTGCACAGCGAGCAGACGGGCAGGCGTGCCATCTTAAAGAAAGAAAGAAAGGGTAATGGAGAAAGTGATGGAGAAAGGTAAAGGTATCTGTGACAAGAAAGCGAATGGAGGGTGTGTCAGCAGGGAGGGAGGGAGGGAGGGACACGAAGGGAATAAACAAGGCCAGGTAGACAGAGAGGGAGAAAGGAGGGAAGAGGGGTGATTTGGGGAAGGGGAGCGAGGCGGTATCGGGGTCATAAAAACTAGGAGATGTGTTCTGGCCTCTGGGTCTTCATATCTTTTACATTTCTAATTAAAAGAGATAAAGAGTGAGGGAGTCATCAATCCCACAGTGATTTCCCAGTTAAGGTTTTAGAGGGGGCTGTAAACTAGGCAGCCCGGCATCATTGATTTTATAATTAGCTATCGTCACCTCAGACTTAAGATGGAGGGAGTGCGGTGAGGAGAGCTTAAAAAGCGGGGAGAAGGAGACCGCCGGAGGAGCAAGGGAGGCACAAGGAGGAAGATGATGAGGAGGTCGGGGCCTGAGGGGAGAGAAGCAAAAGGTGAGTGGGGAGAAAAATCCAGAATGAGAAATATATCTGAGACAGGCAATGAGCCAAAAGGGAATATAGGCTATATAGGAGTGTGAAAAAGAAATGGCATAGTTAATTACCAGTGAAATGTCATGTGAGGATCAAAATATTGCTATGATCTTTGGCCAGAAAAAGACACATTAGACCCAATGATGGATACATAAACCATTTTATTATACAGAACCCCGCCCATACCCCTGTTACATGACTGATAAGAAAATACACGGTGGGGCGTACATGTGGGGTAACCTTCACACACAAAATTTCAAAATAAACCATAACCACTGGAGCTTTATTGCAATGGGAGATGAGTATGGGAACTCTCAGTGGAACGACAAAAATATGCTCCTGGAGACATAAAGTCAGATTACAACCACAAATAAGGACTGTGGAGAATGCATGTAGTGTGCTATCTGCTGGGAAAGAACACCAACTTCCCTTAAAATATTCCTACGTCTATGTAAGGAGAGTCATCGTGTGCTGCATCAAAACCAGGGACACAAGGTAAACAAGAGGGTCAGAAATAACTCCCTTCATGATTCTCTTCAACCACCCCCTTTCTGAATCCTTTGCAGGCTTCCTCCTTGACATGCTGGCATAATTCTCCTTCACTAGCACCACGATCTCAACAACCCAATCACAGGCCAAAACACAGGGTAAAAACAAAAAGACTACATAAGATATACGTAAACACAACACACCGTGGCGATGATTAGGATCATGATGAAAGGACACATGATTGATGTAAAGAAGTTAAGTTTCTGTATAGCAACTTTTCATCTAAAAACTCTTCTCTAGTAAAATAGGGTGCAAATACAGCAGATAAAATCAAGCATCAAAGTGTCTTGCAAATCTTCTGGGCCAAGCATGAAAAGTTTTGTCACACGTTGCACAAAGAGTTGTGTGAAAAACAAACACCTATTTCAAACTAAAAACCTGAATATAGTCTCATTGCAGCATAACTCATGTTAATTATAAATAGAAACTCATGAAAAATTCATACAGTATTGATTAAAAGGCAGGCAGCAATTTTTATTAGGCAGTATATTGCCATAGGGCAAAGGGGAAAACACCAACACCATGTCAGGATGTTAGGATCTATAAAGATGATTTTCTTTCACTTTTAAAAATCATTTTTAGGCACAAATTTAGAGATGAGTGGGTGTGAAATAAGATTTCTGTACAATACAAACTGTAATAACACCAAATATCCAACTGACTAGCTTGTAAATTAGTTTTCCATTTCGACACCTATGAAATCCAGGATCATAAACGTGTTCAAACTGCATCTGATAGTGAAAAGCTTATGAGCATGTATTTTATAATAATAATGATATAAAGTAAGTGAAGTAGAAAGTTGCATCTGGCATCTATCTTAATAGATTTTAAACACAATCTGTCCAATAATGCTCGTCCGTCTTAAAGCGCCTCTGCTTTGCTAAATCTCTTAAACTGCATCTGCACGACAAAACAATCAATAGCTAACGCATACAAGAAAGTGCATATCAAATCTAACTTCTGGTAAATGGAGGAGAAATATGATGTCATAGACCTATATTGCTGCAATATAACTCAAGCTATGTTGCTGTATCATTGATGTTATGCTGTCATGAATAGAGTTTCGAAGCTGCTGTGGAGGATTTAAAGCTGGGGCTGAGTTTTGCTGTGATTTCTGCTGGAGCCAGGGCCTCCTGCACAAAACATCATAATTACAGTGCCTGTCATGACTCCTAATCACAAATGTCATAAAAGCGACATAACATCCGTCGTAAAGTCCTCGACGTCGCAATGATTCAACAGGAATCACTCAGCTACAGCCTGCGAACTCTCAAACACCAGAGCTCAAGCCTAAAACTGAGCAACAGTCTTATGACAGCCGTTAACGTGGTGTTGACCTGTTGGCACGAGCATTATGTCATTCAGCGGGAGCAATAACGCAAGAGTCATAGAGGGAGAACCAAAGATTGCAGCAGAAAGCATATAAAGATCAATTGCATATTAACATTGTGTCTGTGTGAGTATATGTGCTTGTTAATGAAAGTAATGTGGAAGCACATTAACTCCAACAAAGTCCAACTTCTCCTTTTTTGATCTCTCACTGGGCTGTGTCTGGAGGTCCAGCGGTTACCACAGAGATGTGTCGGCCAGATCACTGAGGGGAGACAAAGAGGAGAGTGTGTGCGTGTTAAAACAGTGAAAGAAACACACATTCTGGTTGAAAGAGGAGGTTCGACTGAAGGAGCAGTTGAGTGCAGGAGGGAGAGAGGGGGCTTTAATGATGCTGAAAATTGGCCCGTGACTGCGGTACACCCATCAGGTAAATCATTGCTACAGCTTGCTGTCAACTTATCTGTCCCCTTGTCCTCCCATCTCGCCCCCTCCTCTGTCTCACCACGTCTCCCCCGCCTTGCCCTGACTCAACTTCTTTTACGAGCGCATATTCAAAACTTCCATCTTCCAGCCATACTCGTCCTGTCGCCATAAATAACCGGTCACATGACATGTCTGTGTGCATTAGTGAGCTAAGAATTCAAAGTGAGCTCATGAAATCTTTTCGGTGAAGGACCAAAGGTGGACAGTAAACAGGTACACATACTCATGCAAGAGTAAGTGGTAATTAATTCCTCCACTTCGGAGTACTTTTCTAAATCTAAGGAGGAAATATGATACTTTTTATTCCACAGCATTCGTCTGGTGGCTGTGTTCACAAATTACTTTGCAGAGTAAGGTTCTACGCACAAATCAAGCCCTGTGCTCGTAAAATATGATGCATAGCTGGAGTTTAAAACCAGCCAGCATGACAGAAAGAAATTTGTTGGCTTGTTTGGCCTCAAAGAATTTTTTAATACACAGTCAGTTATGCAAATATCCATTTCTGAACATTAAATCTTCCACTGTGCTCAATTTGTGGATACTTTAAACCATCTTGTGCCTTACCACTCATTAGTCTGAATCCCTACCTGACCTAAATCCTACTTTATGCTTTATGGAAAAGCAAGAAGCAGGTCCATGTGTTCATTTATATCATTTTGACTTGGTAGCTGTGACGTAGTTAGAAAATAGAAAAATTGAAAATCTCTCTGAAATACAACTCTTATAAAAACATGAGGTGAAAACTTTTATCTCTGCAGAAATATGTTTATTTTTCTTAATTTTACAATGTTTTTCCTATTGAAGCAATGTACAACACTAAAGTGTTACAGGTAGTTGAGTTGTGTCGTGCCCTACCAATATAAATATCGTAAGGAGATTAAAGCGACAAGAAAATATATCATGTCTTGTTTGGGGAAATTTTTCCTTGTCTTGTTTTTCCGTTAAAATCTTAAACTCATTTTTTTCTCTATGCCATGAACTTTTATTTCAGTTACAGGATTTGCAGAGGATCACCAGCCAACAGTGTTTGGCAACAACTGTGAATTCCTAACAGTGGATCATATTTTACTGTACTGTAGGGGAAGAGGTTTTAAGTTGCATGGAATTGTATTGCTTGAGTAAATCTCCAAACAGATAATTAAATAACTTTCATTTATTGGTAAGATTTCATGTCTGAGGTCAGAGGTCATACCTGAGAACGGTGTCGTGCTCCGGCAGCAAAAGTGCTGTTTCCTCTGCTGAGCTGTGCCTTCCACACTGAAGATGATCAGATTCCTCCTCCTTAACACAAGCGAGCAAAACACACACACACACATGTACACACACAGTTAAAACATATCTGTCCAGCAGCTATTACAGTCTAATAACTTGCAGACTAGCGGCCTAATTGCTTCAAAGAGATAATGTCTGTATCAAACGATCCACTGCCAGTGTTTAACTGGAGCGCGTGGCTATCAGCAGGAGGACATAGCTCATTTTCAGTAGCACATATAATTACACAATGGTGACGCTGAATGGCTCAGATAGCGCGCCTCACCGAGTCTGAGCTGTGTGCCAGTGTGTCAGCGCCCGCCTGGCGTGGCGCGGAGAGCGGGGCTGGCTGGTTGATGACCACCGCACTCCTCTCTGTCTCTCTAGGGGAGGGAGGTGGGGTGGCGAGGAGCAGGGACTCCGGCTCGCCCTGCTCACACAAGCTGTAGCCTCCCAGAGGTCTGGATGGGCGAAGGGGCCGCAGAGCCTCAGGGTTCTCGTCCTCTGAGTCAGATAACGCACTGCCAGGCTGCCCTGCCAGAGAGAGACAAAAAAGCGATCACTTTTCTTTAAAGCATTACTGCTGTTTCCTACTATCGAGGCCTCTCTGAACAATATTTAGTGTTGCTGTTGAATGATAGTGAACACTTTTATTGTTCACATCTGCAGGGCATACAGTAGATTAATGTGCGGCTCCATTCACCTGTAGAGGCGGTTGGGGCAGCGCTCCACTTGGCACCAGCCACTGTTCCCATCTTCTGCTCCAGCTGACAGATGTACTCCATCAACTCCTGTGGTGGAAAATACAGCCATCATATCACACGCCCGGGCAGGACTTTCATCACGACTTCAGCAGCCGTCACCCTCATAACCCTCATGATGTCCCACTTCTTCAAGCCAAAGCAACATAAAAACCGTTACACAGAAAACACACAAACACAATGTCTGCTATTATATAAATATTATTATTGCTGTTCAATGAAGAGTGAAACATTTGTGTGATTTATGATGTGCTGCAGATCGTCTGCTGTGCTTCCATATGGTCGATGTTAAAATTAAGCTGGACACTGATTCCAAAAACATTGACCATGCACTCTGCCAGTCGCTGGCAAATGTGATTGTGGCTGGCCAACAAAAACTCTGCAGGCACTTTAACAGCAGCAGCACTGACTGCCCTGAAATCCACTGATTTATACGGCATCATAAACAATTTATACTGCACAATAACAACCAAGAAGACAACAACAGACAGAAGATTCCCAACACCTGGACATTCACGATCCTGCTGTACTTGTGTATGTGATACATCAGTAATCTCCTGGATAGGAATATAATATATCAAATTATACAGAGCTTTTAGAAAATGATAATTTTTTAAAGAGACTTTAGATGAGCGGTGGAAAACCTTGCTTAATTTAAAAAAAGAGAAGCCCAGGTAATGAGTAAAGTGCTTCAGTTATGAGCTGATTAGAATAAAACAGCGAGAGTTTACTTGTTAATTCAAAGAGGCCTTTCATTAACACTCAAGCCTAATTCACTAATAAAAAACAGGTTATAAAGTCAGCATCTGTGACTCCTTACAGTGTAAACACAAGAGGAAACATCTTAATTTGATATTCTTCTGTATTCGAAGCACAGATTTAAGTTCCCGAACCTGTTTCTCCGCATGAAGCTGCTCTTTCTCTTTCTGTGCCACCCTCAGGCTGGCCTTCAGCTCCTGTAGCTCTCTGCGGGTTTCACTCAGCTGAACCTGTGGGCCACATATCAGGAGACAACAGCACATGTCAAGACTCTAAAAGATGCTGTGAGTTAAAATGAGAGCCTTGTGCTAAACATAGTACATGCCATCACAACCGTGTGCTTTCATGCACATAGGTAAGAAGGTCAAGGGCCGCAGAGAGTCAGCAGGATGTAGCATAACAAAGTGTAGAAATCATTATTCAGACATAATTTTGATTCTCATTTTAAATATTAACCTAGTGGTTGAGGGTAACCTTAATATCAATGGAGTAAAATGTTCCCTCAAAAGTAAAAATAAAAAATGAAGAAAACTGTTAACTCAAATTTTGAGCAGTTTCAACAATGTGTATGCATGAATGTAGATTTATTTCCCACAAATTAATTTTTTTTTCTGAAACTGAATGCAAAATTTTGTCATATAACAAAAAAAACACTCCAAGTTATCAGTTTTTTATTTTCTTTCTTACCCTGTTGCAATCCTGTTCTCTCCCGAGCTCCACCTCCAGCTTCACTCTCTCCATCGTTTCCTCCTGCAGCCTGTCCTCAGTTCTCTGCATCTCTGTGTTTAGTTTCTCCAAACGCTCCAGGTCTCTCTTTTAAGTTAAAACAGACATTTGCAATTCACTTTAAATAGTGGCAGTGACTTCCACTGTAGCTCTGATAACATTTTATCTCAGAGCCATTAAATGCTGTTTTGAGTCATCGTAAGATCAAATAATAAAACTTATAAGAGTGGGATCAAGTAGAATTGAAAACTTGAACAAACATGTTGTTTTTCTCTCTTCTTCATTTCAGGTTTTTTGTTCGTCTTTAGTACCTCAGCGTTGCGCTGCAGATTCTGCCTCTCCTGGGTCCAGCGGGCTCGTCCCTCTCTCAGGGCCAGACTGGAGTCGGCCAGCTGCAGGGTGAGCTGTGCGGCCTGTAGACGAGCTTGATGCAGTTCTGCTTGTCCGTGATCCCTCTGGGCTACCATGGCACTGAGATCGCTCTTCAAGCCCTCTGCAGCACGCTCGCTGGCGTTCAGACGCTCCCGCAGGCTTCGCATCTCCTTTAGTGTTGCCTCGCTGTCAGCCTGTTGTCAGTGGAGCGAGAAAGTGTGTTGGCCGCATAGCATTAAGATGCTTTACAACATAATGTAAGCCCTGAAACTAAAGGCTAACACTGAATCCAAACAGAAAAGTCATGTTTGAACTCAGTTCTATCAAAGTTTATATAGTTTCACAGTGACATGAATATGTATTTCTCCACCATTAAATGTGTAATAAATCAACATATAAGCCTGAATCATACAGTTCATACACTGTGTTTCTGAAAAAAAGAAATCCTGGTATGTAGCAGAGAAAAGTTTTGTTTGGTACATTTGAGAGTGTCTTAAATTGAATCAAAACTTGACCCATCTTTCAGTCCCTTCCCCTATGATCTGACCTCTTTCCTGTGGGCGGTGGTGAGTTTTTGAGTGAGGGTGGTGATGGTGCTCTGGAGCTGCAGGACACTTGTGTCTCTCTGGGCGAGTGAAGTCCTCAGGCCCTGAAACTCCCTGGACAGACTTTTTAGTTCACTTTCTGTCTGTTCCAGCTTGGTCTAAGAGACAGAATCAAATGTCACAGACAGAAGGGGAGATACATAAGAAAACAATAACATAGACATGTTTGGTAACACTTTCTGGGGTGCTTTGTTACATAATCACCTGTAGGCTTTTTCTCTCACTCTCCTCTTCTTTTCTCTGAGCTGCAGCCCTCTTTGCTCTCTCCTTCATCCTGCACACACAGATTCAGTTACTCGAATAACAAGTCTCCCTGAAACCCACACAAAACTAAAAGAAGTATAAAGATTGGGGGCACTGTTTGCCATACCTCTCCAACTCTGTCTCTATTTCCACGTTTCTGTGTGTCAGGGCTTTGATATCCTCCTCCAGCTCTTTGATTCGCACTTTGCTCTCCTCCCTCGCATCCAGTAAAGTGCTTTTTTCCTGGGCCAGTGATTCTCCTAAAGCCCGCTCCTCCTAACAGAACAGAGGCATTTTATGTGGACTTTTAATTTACTATGATAGACTGGTTAACCCATGAGGAAATACTTCACTATACTGTTTAATTATAACCACTCAGACACTTAATATAAATAGTATTTACAAACTGTACATTGAAAAGAACAGGGCATTGTGGGAACATGGATTTTTGTTTTCCAACAGAGAATAGGGGCACAGATGAAAGGAAGAGCAAGCAAATGGCAACATGCAAATTGTTCTAATCAAATGATCTTATCCCTGCCATTTTCCTAACTTTATACACCACCTTCTGCTTCCTCTCCATCTCCTTTATCTTCTCTTGGGTCTGCCACAGCTCATCCTGCAGATTAACAATATTACTTTCCAGATCTCTGCGTTGTCTGTCCCAGGCCTCTCGTGCCCTCTTGTACTCCTCCTTCTCTTTCTCCTTCTGCCTGTTTACCACCTCCTGCACTTGCAGCAGCTCGGCACGCTCTCGCAAACATTCCTGGAGTCGACTCTGATAGGCAGGAAGGAGGTATGCAGCAGAGGGGATACATAAATGTTTTTGAGTGTTTATGTCAGTATTAAACGACAACATCGATTTCCAAGCATATGGCTTTTATCAGCACTCATTAATTTTGCAAAACTAAATAAACAATCTAGTCAGTCTGTTTTATTTCTTTTTTTTTATATCTTTGTTTATATCTTTTGGTGATGCCTACCTGCAGCAGTTCAGCCCTTGGCACTACCAGTAACATGTCTGTGCCTTCTTCCTCTCCATGGGGCTCCTCCTCAAGGGTCACCAGATCCTCAAGGGGTTTTGGGGCACAAAAAGTGAACTTGGAACTGCAGGAGCGCACCTCCCCCTTTGCGTCCACGTATACAAACTCATACTCCTGAGAGCTGGGATTAGGAAGGTAGGAGGCTAGAGAATGGTAGGGAGAACAAATACAGGTTAAAAATCATTGTGTTTGACATACCCTGTATTCGTATTTTAACTAAAAACAGTATTGGAGAGAAAAGTGAAAGGAACAAGAGGCCTGTAGGTGACAGCTATAATGTTAGAGGTGCCAAGTGCCTTTAAAATATATCTTCAGATATGGCTGATACCATCTCAGAGTATTTTGCAATTTTTACACGCCTATCCTTTAATTGCAGTTAATATATAAATCATTTGAAATTATATTCTTGAGTTTGTATTTGTAACCGTCAACTTTTATTCAGGTGCCATATATTTGCAATACAGCTGCTGACCAACGGTGGCAGCACTGACAACAAACGGCCTGTGCCACAGGTGGCGGTGAGCAAGAGATATGACGTCACACGCCAGAACAAATTTGAATCCTGACGCGCACAGGCCCATTCGCAGCGCACCTAGTTGGTTAGTTTTAATACTGAAAATCCTCACGATATAGTTTTAATCTGCCCCGATGTATCACCACACAGTCCGGGTTTTGCAAAAGTAAGTTTCTGTCTTGAGTCTTCTCTCATCAGTACATGGATTGTGTAAAGTTTACATCAACTGGCAGAACACCACACCGGGGCCTGCACCCGAGCTAGCTTAATTTTTGAAAGTGCTGCTTGAATCACGAACATCTCGACAAATAACCATGTTTACTAAGCTTATTACAGTTAGAAATGAAATCAAAATTTATCTTCAGCTTTTCTATTTCGGTCAATCTACGTCGATGCTTATGTCGCTAAAATTAAAGCAGGTGTTAACGGTTTGTTTACGCAAATCTCGGCTAGAAGAGGAAATTACTTTTCGGAATGGCTAAACATTTGTGACACAACGTTAAATGATATACCACCAGTCAACATGTCCGGGTTTATCCTGCTGACACTGGTACATAAAGCCACTGAGGCTGTAAAACGTAAGGCCTGAGGCCCTGTTGTTCAATCCTCAAAGGAGGAGTGACGCAGTGGTCTCTTAAAAAAACAATCATCAACACACTTTTAGCATAGTTGTTCATAGTTTCTTTATATTCCATAAAATACTAGAATCTAACGAACTAACCTTGTTTCCTCATAATTTACAATGCAATTTTTTTTATTTTGCTTTCGTCCACCCTGACAAGCTGGAACAGATGATCTTTTGCCTTCTGCCTTCCAGTCTGACCAGAGAGAACAGCAAGCCACAACCAGCAACTTAATCCAGCCCATAAAGTAAGCTAACCTCTTATTATTCTTATCTTACATTCTATATCCTCTTGTTTTGAGCCATTTATTGAGAATTTGCACAGTAACAGGGGTAGATGGTAAACAGAATAGGGAATGATGTACAATGAGGTTTATGAGCTGTATTGTACCTTACAGCACCAGCTCAGGTCACTGCACAGGCAACCTTGTTTTTAAATCACTGCCTCATCACTGAGGACCCGTCAGCATGTTTTAAGCTTTCCTCTGCTCTTTCTCCGATGGAGACTGACATTGACCATATGCTGTAGAAAGTAATAAATCCCTTTGTCAGAGGTCTATGCCACACCTGCTGCACACGTGCCCCCACACTGAATCAAGCTTATCAGCTGCCACTGACAGGCAGCACAGAGTAAACGCTGTATTCTCCAGTGGGCAGTGGCAGTCAGACCAGGCTTTGAGCCATTGTCTTTGTCATTCACATTACTCAACAGCCTGCATTGAAAAGACAAAGACTGAGTCTTTGTTAGAGAACAGTCTTGTAGAGATATTTCTTTTCTGAACCGGATATGTTTCTTTTTACATCAGTGGAAATACTCTTTGAGGTAGAAATAACTAGCATTGTGCTCAACTCAATACCAGCCTTTTACACAACAGAGCAGTTCAATTTACAGGAACATCAATCTCCTCCTGACAGCTTTATGTGCGGATGTAAGCACTGTTCTAGTATAGATTCTTGCTAACTATGGGAATAAAATACAATTAGAAAACAAGGGTATGAGTACCCTGGAAATGAACACAGCAATTGACATCAGTGCCCTCTTTGTAGTCAGCTGGGGCCAGTGCCCAAACAAAGGTGTGGTATTCCTGTACTGATGACCATCCAACCTGGGGAAGAAAACACACACACATAGTAATTATGCTACTTGATAATTGTCTTTTTCTGTGACGATCGTCATGTTAACAATACCTTGAAGAGCCCTATCCAGTCACTGTTGGTCCAGTTGTGCTTTGAGCTTAGTGTGTAGTGGCAATCGACTCTGCTCTGAGGGAAGTAACTGCGGCCCACGTTTCTGAACTCCACCTGCCAAGCTTTCTCCATGGCAACACAAAACAATGGCAGGCTATGTTGCCCCTACAGGAAAAAACACAATGAACAACTTTTCAGTTGTTTTTTTTTTCCCTCAAGTGCCAAGTAGAAACTGACATGCATGGTTAAATGAGCTAATTGTGAAGTAGGTGAGAGGTGAACAACACATGAGACCAAGACTTTTTTTTTTTAACAGTAAGACAATATCCTGACTGGGATCACACTCGTAAAGTTCTGAGCCTCAACAAGTGTATGGCCTTCAAGCATCATGACATCTAACATGCTTGTCACTTGTGCTATTTCGGTCATCGTCAACATCATTTGCTATTGTACACTGTCACGTGTGAGCATCCAGCACAAGGTGTCTGGGGCCTCAAGCATGTGTGGAGCTCAAATTCCACAGACAAACACACTGTCAGTGCATTTTTCTTGGTGATTCCTTCCTGCTGCCAGCAACATCAAATAAAGATATGTAGTAACAGAAAGAAGTTATTATCCTATTGACAAAGTACTGATTCTTTTACTGTTTATGTGTTTGTAAGTATTGCATTTGAAATTTCAGTTGTCTATTATGACAGCATGTGCAAAGAAGAAAAAACAGAGTTGCAAACATGTTTATATGCTTCACTTGTAGATTTGATGTGACTTTTTCGTTTTTTATTATTTGTATCTCCTGTGGCACGGTCCATAATCGAATAAAATTATAGTGATATGGGTTATTAAATGTCACTAATGCAGCCTTCCGCATTGAGGTAACCTTCAATGTGTCAATACTTTAAAACGTTTTTTCATCCGTCGAAACAATAGATCAGTGGTGAAAGTCTTAAGCAGGGTTCATGTTGCACAGCACGAGGCTTTAGGCCCAACGGTATAGCACATGGCGAGAAAACTGCACTGCACGTCGATACGAGTTTCAGACAACAAATGTATAATCCGCGTTCGAACATGTAGATTTGAGCCGGTTTTACTTAATTAGCTTTCTACAATTGGCTCATGGGCCGCGCGTGCTCGTCAGACAGGACAATAACTGGCTTTGTTGACTACAAAAGACATCTGCGCACATTATCTCCCGACCGTCTCTGGTGTCTCGCTTACCTTTATCGCCCTCACTTCTCTGAAAACAGCAAAAATAAATCGTTTATACCAGGTAAGAGGGTTTCGGCTCTCTAAAAAAATAAACTTAAACACAAGAGACAAAGTCGTGCTTTCCTCTTCGGGCTCAGTTGCTCCACTAACCCGAAACAATAACAAAAAACCAAAGCAAAACACAAGCATGACAGCTTCACTGCCACCGTGGAATTATGGGAGCTGCTGTTCTCCACATCGTCAACGCACAGCTGTATTGTTAGATTATGAACTACATTTCCCATGCTGAGAGCAGAAAAGTAGTGGTCGCGCTGGACGTAATATGATGCTTCTCGGCAGACTCCGTTTCGATACTCATCGCATTGGAGACTACAAAAGCCTATTGGTAAACCATCACTGAGGACTAGCCAATAGAAACTAATGCGATGAGAAAAACAACTACTCGCGGATGTACACAGAATGGAAGGGAGTAACGTCACCCTGAGCGAGCAGTTGAGATTTTTGGCTCGTGACTGCGTTCTTGTTGTTAGAGTCATTATCCCAAAGGTACATTATGTACACTGTGAACTCTGTGAAAGGCAGCTAGTCACCAAATCCCAGATTTTATGCAACATGTACATCTATCTAGGCTATATTGATTATAATCAATATAGTTTTATAGTTCCTTGTATGAATTCATGCTGATTAGTTTGAGTACTCGGCAGATTTTTTGTTTTTCAATTTTGTTGATTGAGATGCAGCAATAAATGTAAAACTGTTAATGCTTGAAACATGCTTACAAACCAAAGTGTACACATACCGATACTTTAGTTCAGCTGAGTGAGTTTCAGTGTTTGCATCAAGATATTCTCTGGATGCTGAATTTTCTAACTGGCTTCCTAGACCAAGGGCGCATATTCCAGAATAATGTGTGCTGTATTTACCAGCTGCTGCATTAATGCTGCAGCTGGTAAAGGTAGGTCTTTTTATCTCAGTTCAACTCACTTAAACCTCATAAAGTACCAGTAGTTAAAAACATTGGTTTGAAATGTAATGAAGAAATGCCTTACGTGGCATTTGAAGGAATTACAAATTCAGAAATACACTCACTTCAAATCACAAACAGTATCTTACCTAACTTGAATCCTTCAGCCTTTATGTGTATTATGAATGAGGGAAAGCCTGCTGTTGTTTCATTTATTTGTTTAATCTTTTTACTCTTAATCAGGTAGGCTTACTTTTTCAAGTATGCCTGAGTGGTTTTAGGTATGCCTACTTTTTAACATCAGGGGGCACAAATGAAACAGCATGAGGATGTTTAAGTGAGGGACAGCAGGTGGCAGTATACCATCTTGAAAACCCAGTGCTTTACTCCCAGGTTATCTGATGCAGACCAAATCCCTAAACCCTCTCTAACAAATAGTGCTTGTAGCCCCCTGAGATTGTCGTGCTGCAGCGTGAAACTGTCTTGGTGCACACTGTCTTTATTAATGTCGGAAAGATACCAGATGAAAAGAAAGAAGGGTATGATAAAGTTGCAGCAGTTGATAAAGATATTACCCAGCTTTGTATTTATAAAGATTGGTACACAAGCAACACATTAGCATGAAATGTACGGTCCAAACTTGTGCCTCTGATTTAGAAACATGTGACCTCTTTTAGTGCAGATGAGCTGGGGAAATTTGGAATTTGGAAATTTTTCACTTTCCAGGATAAAGATCCCTTGTTGTGACATTTGTAATTACAGTCACATCTAAGTAGTTTATCTTTAATTTCATTCAATCCATACACTTTAAGTCAGAATTAGACAGATGATTTTCGATAACTAAACAATGTATTTTTCAGGTCAATGTATTGCAGCAAAGGAACTCAAAAGAGAGAGGATGGTGAAGTAGTGTCTAAGATTTAAAGTCCTTATGCCTCAGCACACGCAGTTTAAGTAATGCTCATTCTATATTATTATGGTTATTGATGTTCCTCCTATCTCCTGCTTATTTATCTCGGCTCATTGAGGAGTCAGTCCAGTCACACAGTGCTTTACTCCTCCTCAATTAGTAAGTCCAGTTTGGCTAATTTAGTCTGTTGAAGACACTATAAGGACGCTTCATGTAATTTTATACCGACGGACAGTCGATGTTGAAACCCAATAAATTGTGTTTAAGTGGATTAATTGTGTGCTGTGCCTGTGTGGGCAACGTGAAGCTGGAAGCAGTGGCTCTCTGTGTTCTTGGATAATCAGATTTAGCAATAACTAGCTTGTTCTGCAGCCGGTGTTTATTAAGTTTTGAGCCAGAAAGGCAAAAAAGTTCTTGAAGTTAATTTGTTTGAACTGCAGTTTTATTTTATTACAAATGTGCATCTCTATTCTGCTTTGTTGTTGTTATTCATTTCATTATTTAGTACGACTGGTACTACGATGCAGATTCACATCTATACAACTCACTTTGTCCTTCTTGCTTTGAACCTGTTTGGTAATTGCTGAGCTGTTGTTGTGCTGTCATTTGTGAGAGCACTATGGCAGACCTCAGATAGCCTTGACTTTGAAGCGTCACTGTTGTGTGAAGTTAAAAGATGGCTGTGCAGCAGGAATGTGAGCCTTCACCCTAATAGAGACTAGACTGAAGTGGATTGTCCATGAAACTGCTTGATCTTGACCTGGCTGCCAGCTGTTATGGCTCTGCTCTGTCTGTCATAACCCCCACCTCCCCCGACCCCCCAACCATGAGACATGCAGGAACACACATGGACAAACCCACCACATGAATTAATCCTTTTTTTTCCCTTTTAGAGTATGTATTATCAAGCCTTTTAAGGCAGAATAAAAGTAACTTTTCTGGCTCAAAATCTCTGGCATGTTGTTTATTTATCTCTTGTAGAAGTGTTCTGCACAAATTTAATCCCTGTCATCTGCTGATGTCTAGCAGCCTGGCTTAGAATTCCTCTCAATATAAGAAAATGGCAAAACCCTGAGTGGTACTGCAGTTTTATTACCTGAGGTGGTCTGTCTGAATATAGCTTACCACATGTCTCATTCAAAGGGAATGGCAGGTATGTGTCACTAGTCATAAATTGTAACTTGCCTTCAGCAGTAATCAGTTGCCAAGGAAACCTCAAATGGGATTATGACCTTCTGTTGTGTATAGGCAAGAAAACTGTTAGGGTTGTCAACATCCAAGATCCAAACATAAAATTTTTTATGTTTGTAAACAATTTATTCTCTCATCATACTTAATTAATTCATGATGGGTCTTGTGTGTGTGTGTGAATAGATCTCTTTCGAGCACAAGTCTGCTATTCATTCACTCAAGGTTGTTGTATTGATTAGAGCAGCATGAGGATTTCTTTTAAAGGTTTAATAACATCTATCGCACGGGGGTGAGTGATGTAATCAGTGAGCAGTGTCTGACAATACAGCCCAGAAATGAAATTAAGAGGGTAGAAAACAAAGAAAAAGGGAGCAGGAGAGTGCCTGGAAGGAGGGCAGAGTGTTGGGAGGGTGGAGAAATGGGGGACGGTGGTATTTAGTATGCACGGCCAAGCTGCCCCATCTGCTTAGCGCAGCAGTCCCTGTCGTATAACTGTCTGCAGGCCGTGGGCCACATAAAGAATGTCTCAGATTTGATGTAATTCCGCAAAATTAATGACAGCTTTACTCGGTATGGGCCGTGAGGGAATGATTAGTGTTTGATCGTCCATCTGATCAGTTCCCTTGGCTGGCTGCAAGAGAGATGCTCCACTATATGCCTGCTCGCTGCCTATGGCAAGCACCTCCGCACACACAACACCTTTACCAAAATCGTTCCTTGCCCCCTGTGCTCTAGTTTAGGTTTGAGTTCTGTTACCTGTTTCCCCTCAGCACAGACGACCAACATCTTGTTAACTATCCATGCTGTGATATTTCACAGCAAAATGAACACCTACTGATGGGCTGGTTGCAGGTCCCAGTGGTGGTGTGATTGTGCACAGGACAGTTTTTATTTCAGGCTGTGCAGTATTTCAAATGAAAGTGGGCCAACCAGCATCCAATTTAGAGAACTCCGAGGTCACACCATGACCTTTACAAGATATGCTTTACTGCAGTTGTGATTGGAATTGGGTATTAGTTTTTAAAAGAGATTGGGAATGGATTGGGAATTTGAGAGGAGAAATTGATCCGTTGGATGGATTGCAGGAGTTGGACAAGTGGAATTCCTCCCCTCCTTTTAATTCAGCCCCACCTTTTTCGACCCAACCCCCATCCCTTCCCTCCTCTTGGGCTGCTGCGTTTACAAGCGAAGGGGGCATTCTGTTTTACAAGTGAGCCTGGTGCGTCTCGGTGTGCTAGCAACATTAAAATCGAGCCCGTCTTATCTGTGCAAAGCGTGAGGCTTTACATCAGAGGCTGTCATGCTGCTGCTGCCGCCATGAGGCTCCTGTGTGCTTTTATGTAATATGGTGTGGACAAAAACCCAGTGGACAATTAAAGCAGGACGATAGATAAACAAGTGATTGAAAACAGGGATGTTAGTTTGTGGAATGTAAGGTAGAGTTGTGGGGAGGGTGGCTTCATTGCTGAATGGTTTACTGTTGTTGACAAGGCCAAGTCCATCTCAGGACATGCACATCTCGACCAAATCAAGTGTCATCATCATGTATGGGCAGACTGATCCGGAGAGGAATGTTGTTTTTCAAAGTTGTACCTTTTCAGTGCTGACTTGCATATGGCAAAGCTAATTTCCCATCTGACCATTAGCGCTGGTCCCGCACCAAGCACAGGGAGCATAATTCAGCAAAGGCTTGGGGAGGGTTGCATTTCTGCCAACACAGATTGTTGGACAGATTGGCAATCCTTCATTGTGCACGTATGCAGTGTTTTTCCCTGAAATTGTCGACCATTATAACAAATTACTTGCAAACCCCCCCATTAAAGTAAACAAAAAACCTCTTGCATCTGTTTTGATGCTAAGCCTGTTCCAGTTCAATTGCAGCTCAATTCATTACGCTCTCTCAGTTTTCCTCTTTCCATTTTTGCCCTGCCTTCATAACACTGTCTTTCCAAATTACTTGAACGTGTTTCCTCCCGCTTGGGTCCCCCCTTCCCAATCGGCATCCTCTGATCTCCTTTCATTCTGCTCTCTTTCTTGGCCCACTCCTCCTCCCCCACTGCTTTCTCTTTCTCCTCCTCATTTTATATTTTTGGCTGAGCTGGAGACCTTTCTTAGCGCAGTGACCTTTCTGGTTTTAAATTAAGCCCCACTGCGGCATGTCTCTCTTCATAGACCGCCAGTTACGAGCCTTCAGAGAACCGCAAAAAAATAACGATTCTGATGAAATGGCCCCTTTAAAAAGCTCGTCCAAATTCCTTTTACATTTTTCTTCCTCTCTTCCCCTCTTTCTGGTCGCATTAATATTCACACTAATGAGGAACATCCTACATAGTAGACCATGGAAAATGTGAGATGAGATGCACAACACATGCCTCCTCACACGCACATTGTACACACACTGTTGCTCATTGCTAATGGGCTCTAATCAAATGCCATGTATGTTTGAAATGATTTATGAAAACTGGGCAGCCTATGCTTGCTATGTGATTGCTTAATCAGAAAGAGACCATTTTTCAATAGATAACCAAGTTTGTGGCCTTTTAGGAGAGGCTGTGTTTTGCATTATGTGATTAATAGGCTGCTATTAAATTATATTCAGATGATTAAGAGGTTTTTACAACACTGAGGTCATAATGTTACCTGGTAGTCCTGTACTTGTTCAAATACCCCACACATGTCCAGGGTTTCACAGTATGATGTCAGCAGGCCGGTGCTGTGTTAGGAAACGAGGTGATGATAATCCTCAGCGCTAAATAACCATACAGGACCTTTTTGATGCTGAGTAAGTTTGAAATGGCCTTATTCCCTGTCATCAGCCTCTGCTCTCTAGTACATAATCATACTTTGCCTTTGAGACATAGAAATCTGGCTCAGCCAATCAAAGCATGATGTAGAAATGTTTCAAATTTAATTACAACAAAGTGAAGTACTCCTGCTTTCCAAAGCCACTACCAAACCATACCTGCTCATTGTGCGGCCATAAAATCCAAGAAAGCACCAGTAATTAAAGAGGATAACCAGAACAATTAAGATCTCTGGACAGGGCCCAGAGGAAGGCTCTTTGACCTCATGGGAAATTTCTTCCTCTGAGTGTTGTGGTAAAGTAAACGACATAGATTTAAGTCAGGACCTTCAGAGTTTGACTGATAAAGCCTACTTTTCTGTGATATTTATTGAGCTTTGAGCTCAACACGTTAAATAATTTAGATCAAGATGCTTGTTTTGAGAGTGAACTGAGTACAGCAAAAGAAACACGATCAATGAAACAAAACAAAGAAACATCTTACAAAGAGACAAAAATTACAAGTTTGACTTTTTGGGACATAAATAACTGTAAGCACATTTTTGGACTTGTCTGTTCCATTCATAGCAAGCAAAAATGTTAACATTTCAATGTATCTGCTTATTTTGTGCAGTTCTGACAATCTTCATTTGTAAAGAGAGACATCATGACAATATATTAACAAACACTGAAAAGCAGAGCTCCGCCAAGCCTATTATGATTGTCACACAACACTTAAGTCCTACTTTAATGTTATACTCCCTTTCAGCAGACTGTCTGCTACAATTTGGTTTTAGTTGCAGGTTTGTACAATAATTTGTTACCTGACAGTGTTGAAAATTATGTAACCTAGTACATATTTCACACTCCGGATCTTAGTATCCTGAATATTGACATGAACTGGATTGTACTTTTACGTCTGTCAAAAATTATGGTGACATTGTCTTATATAGTTTTGCAAAGCAATCCGACCATTTATCGTTGAGTTATATACGTATATGGTAAAAACGGCCCTATCTCACAATGATTAAGAATCCTTTAAAAAAGTCCTGTATCCAGACTGTGATCCAGATCACCTCCAAAATTTAATCACTTCTTCCTTATCCCATTTCAAACATTTCCTTACAATTAAATCAAGATCCATTTGTTACTTTTTGAGTTATGTTGTTCACAGACAGACAAACTCTCCCAAAAACATAACCTCCTTGGCGGAGGTAATGGATATTATCTTAAGTTATTCCATGTACTCATTTTTTACCTTTTACCCAAAACATTACCAGTCTTATCCCACAGTAGGGTATGTAGGTCATTATTTAACACTGGTATCGGATCAGTGTCAGTCGATAACAAAGCCCAGGTATCTGTACCGGTATCGGAACCACAAAAGTTGGATCAGTGCATCCCTAATAATTGTAAGCACTTTGGTGGACTTATCTGTTCCATATATAATAAGCAAAAACGTGTTATAATTTCAGAGTGAATCTGCTTATTTTGTGTAGTTCTGACAAGCTTCATTTGTAAAGAGACAGACATGGTGACAAGACGATCTTTATTAACAAACACTGTAATTATTCCTGCTGCTGAAGGAAAAATCAGCCTGTTTCTCTAAGGGTGGGGCTTTTAAGAAGTTCCTTTACTACTGGTGTATACAGCACAAATGTATTAGTATTATGGGTTTATTTGGAAGAGATGAGCACCCGTTTAGGTTTACTTCGATGGGAAGATGGCTGTATTGAAGCCACAGAGCTACACTTATTCTGGTTTCATGTCCTGATACCTTTAGATGCCGACACATTGCAAGGCCAAACAAAAGAGGGTGTGGAAATCAAGATCAACCCATGACCTGATGTGAAAATATGCAGACATTAAATGAACTGGGTTTCTCCACTCAACAGATTGGTCTTCTCCACTAAAGGAAGGACCACTATGGCCTTGAATATTAATCCCCCCATCTCCTATATGGGCTGCATCTAACAACATGCAGAGATGATTTCTGGGGCCTCTCTCCTAAGGTAGCCTTGGTAACTCTAATGAATTATGGGCCAGCCCAGTTAAAACATGTGTGGTATTACCCCATTCCAGGGTGTGTCCTCCTGGGTGTCTATGAATCACTGATCTCATCAGACTGGTTCTTTCTCTCCCTCTCTTCTTCGTCTTTCTCCTCCTTACACTTCACATTGCTCCCTCCCTCCTTCTCTTTGCTCCCTTCCCCCTTTTCCCTGTCACACTCCAGTCCCTCGGGGCGTCTGTCTGGGATCTGCCAGGCTCATCAGTGGTGGAGAGGAGAAGGCTAACTGGGAGCCTGTGTTGGCTGTAAATCTGAGCAGTGAGGGAGGGCAAGCTGCAGTGGCTACAATTCCACTGCAGCCCAGTAAGTCCATGCGTGGCCCAGCAAGAAAACCTCGACTTGGATTCACATGAGCGGAGACACACACTGAAACACAAATACACATCTTAGTTGTTTTCAGGTGTACAGGTGCAATTAGTTTAACTTGTCTGTGATAATGTTTTGTTAACCAACTTTTTCCTCAGAGTTACTCTTCATACACATTCATGCTAATATGTCAAAATTTCTTTACTGTGAAATGTGGAACATAAACTTGATGTTTTTTATGACGTTATTGTTATGATATTGTCTCACTGTATTATACCTTTTAGCACATTTATAAATAGTAAAGCAACAACACTTTAACTGGCTGATATCTTGGAGAGACATTAGGACAAATATTAAGGGAGCAATGGCATTTTGTGTTTAGATCTTTATTATTTCTTAGACAGAATTTTGCTGGCAATGTTTGCTTCTATGGAGATAATTAGAATGGGATTGGTCTGCTATCTAGGAAGTCAGAAGTAATATTTAATCCATAGTGCTTTGCAGAGGTAATTTCAGTCTCAGAGTTGCCATAAAGCCGTGTAAGCCGAGGACTGATCTGGACTGCAATGCAGTGTGGTGGGCCCTTCTCTCTCATACATACATTTAGCTGGGTGTGATACCATTCCATACACATAGACACACACCCTCCCTCTCCTTATCTGAGAAATAAGCATTTTTACAGAGTTTGAGCTGTAAAAGGAGAGGAGCAGATAGCCCATAAATCTAGCCATAAAAACGTTAAGTTGTCAGAGGTGCCATCAGCTATCAATCGTGTGCGGCAAGCTGATGAAGGGGAAATAGGTGATAAAAAACAGCATTTTAGGGAAATTATGTCCAGTCTTCCATTTGCGAAGTGGTGCAGTCGCATCGCGGCAGAATCTTAATCACTGGTTGGTGTGGCCAGGGACTGTTCTTTGGTGTGACAGCGAGGAGGAGCACACCCTGGTGGGAGGGTTGGATATTGAGGAGGAACGGGGAGCCGTAGGGGAAGAGAGAGGGGGGAGCAGCGTTGTAGAAAATTATACAACGAGCATAAATCACTTCTACACTACCGTTTTTCTCCCTCTCTCTCATTTTCTCGCTTCCCCCATCTCCCTCACGTACGCTCTCCTTCCTTCCCTGATCCCTTCTCTCCTTCATGGCTGTGCATCTCCCTCTCCTCATTTGCACTCCCTCTGCTCCTCACCCTGGCTCCCTGCCCTTTATTCTCCTCTCAGTCCCTGACCGTGCGCTTTACTCCTGGCGCTGCTGGTCACCCTCACCACCCCTCTCTCCATCTATCTCAGCTTCATTTCCACTGTGGTTTGTTTACATGCTTTCTTTATTGATCTGCTTTTTGTTGCCTACCAGGGATTTATCCCCCTGTCCATGGGACTGTATTAGCGAGCCTTGAGATTGACTTGTCTCTCTGAGATGGTTCAGATACAGTCTGTTCTTGAAATAAAAGAGAATACCATCTGGGCTGCAGCTTATTTCACACTTTATCAGACAGCGCTGTCACACGATTGCTGGTTGCTTCTTTATTGGGGAACTTTTCTCTCCAAATAGAAAAACAACCAGTAGTGCTTTATATCCAACGGCAGTTTTGATATAGGAAAGCTCTTCACTGAAACTGTTTTAAGATGGAATTAAATTATACTTTTGCCCGTAGCTGTTTTTATATTAACCTATGTATAATACAGTGCGAGTCTTATTGGAGCCTGTGTAAGGAAGAGTTGGCTTGCAGCACAGAGAGGAGATATAGTGGCATCATGTGAGAGCACTCTCGCCTATTGAGTTGATAAATGCCTTCATTGTCTGATCTGTGACTCCCCCTGTAATCTAAGGTCATTTGTTAATTAATTTGAATAGCCTTACAGGCTCTGGTTGTGCTCTAGTGATCATGGTTGAGTGATGTCATCCCGCACTGAGCAGACTTTAAGCACTGCGAAATAGATGCAGTGATGCATGTTCATCTGCAGTGGCCCCTCCAGTATCCCCTGCCCTGTGTCCATTCATCAGGGGAAGGTGTTACTGAGCACAGAGCTGTCCTTAAGGAGTGATGAGTGGCCACGCTGTATTTCTCACTTAAAATGGTGACAAGGATAGAGCAGAGTATTGATTGACCACACAGAGATAACACTTCTTGTTCTGATGAGTTTATGGACTTATAAAATTCATGTAGAACTGCCATCACTCCAACCCCACTCAGCAAACTTTCTTGTCATCTACCAAGTAGTTCTATGTGGTCCTGGTGGGTTTATGCCCAGATACTAAAAAAGCTCCCTGGCATGGATCACGGTTAGCAAAGTTTTGTGTCAGGGGCTTTGCTGCCACCCATAGCTGGACTGTGGTACTGTAATGCAGTATCAGTATTTTGGTGGGCTACTCTGCAGTTCAGTCACACAGCATGTGTTTGTGACAGAGGGTGGTTTAACAACACACCTAACCTTACTGCATTACAGCTAGTGTACCAGTGAGCAGGCAGGCTTTATGTAAAATGGTCTGTCACAAAGATATACTGTCCAACTGTGTTTAACTTTTCCATCCCCCTACTATCTTTAAAAAAACCTGCCAGGCAGACTTTTTGAGACGTTTTCTCCTCCCACATTCACTGTTTTACTTTTCATGTATTCCATCACATGTCTCCTAACATTCCTGCACCATTTTTATATCATTTTTAATTCATTTATTGGCATATTTTTACATATCAAATAGAACATTTTGGCATCTTTTGATGTCAGGGTTGCTGCTAAAAGACCCAAGTCTTGAGCATGTATTTTCCTTGCACAGCTCATACACACTGGTTTCTGGCTGAGATCGAAACAGTTTTCCATTTAATCTTTGTAACTTGCTCCCTATCCAAAGGCTGGTTAAAACTTTTGGCTTTAAGACACTGCCAGAAATCAAAATTAAAAGTGAAGGCTCAGATCTCAGCTGGACAGCACTGTGTAGCCTTAACAGTTTATTGCACAACACAGAAACCAGGAAATAAATCACTGTGGTGTGAGGCTTTTGTTACTTTTTAAAATGCCTTTTTTTCAAGGTGACTGAGGCGTGGTCTCTGACTTGTTTGTATTTTTGCAAATCTTGAAATACCATAATGGTACAAACTATATCAGAGATTTTCATGAATATTTGAACCTTATAGTGATTCACATGGGCTCTGCATTTATTTCATTCCTTCCAACAATGTTAGTGGCGTAAAAGAGAGGAGAAACATTCATTTTGGTGACACTTGGCTGTTTTTTGGAGGTAGTTCTGTTGCAGGTAGTAGTGTTCCTTCTTAAAAAATCGTAGTGTCATAACAGCTGCATCTGCCAGGGGGCAGTAGAGCACACACATCACAGCAGCAGAGAGATACACCTCCTTTCTCACTCAGGGCTCCCTTTGAGGCAATACTGCTGCTTCTGTCTTTCTATCAGAATACATTTAAAGCAAGTTGCAAATCAAGTATATCTCTGCAATGTAATGACTTATCGCCTGGATCAGCAGTACCAAATATATTTAAATCATTTTGAGTCATGCATATAGTTTTGTTGAGCTCTGCTGTAATTATAAGCACTGAGTGCTTTATATCCTCTATTAATGTTCTCTTCATTAGCATTAAATCATGTCAGTCAGTCACTTTCAATTTGGAGGTCAGAGGAGGCAAATGAGGGATGGAGTGAAGATAATCTTATCTGTAGGAAAATGTCTGGAGAAGAGCGATGTAAGGCTATAACGCGTTAATGTTAAAACGTTCAAAAAGTTTAAACAGCCAACATAAAAAGAACATTTATTCACTCTCCAAAGTAAGCTTGCCAGTTACAATTCAGTGAATTCAAAATGTGGAGTTGTAATTTTGTACCATAAAACTGTTGAAAGAATTTCATTCATTTCACTACTACTCATTTCACTACTCAGCCCGTTTATGAGCAATAAGAAATAGATACATTAATGTTATTGCACATCTGAATAATGGTGCTGCACTAAACGTCTCGCTGAACATTCACCAAATGGTTTTGTTTTTTTTTACCTTTGTTCTAAACCAAGGAAAGTAAAGTCAAGTTATGATTCCAGCTAGTGATTATGAAGTTTTGAGAGCCTTTTCCATTTTTTTTTATTATTAATGTTTTTATTCTTTGTAATACTTCTTTATCTGTGTATAATAGACCAGAATAAAATTATATATAGCTGTTTGTTTTCATTCACAAGTCATTTATTTCCTCCTTTCCAGCACTTTGGCTGTCAGTTTGAATAAATGTTTTCCTCTTTAACTCAGCGGATGTTTGCAGAAAAGTATGTTGTTTGCAGATGTAAGGGTTGCATAGCACGCTGTGTTGGTCTATTTGTTATTGTGCTATAAAGGTGATTACATCCTAGGTTTAAACTTGTTTTTAAGCCCAATGTCACTTCTGTTTCCTCAGCCCGCCGTAGAAGAAAAGTCATAAACCTTTTTTTTTCTCAAGCAACCGTGTTAAAAAGAACACCTGTAACTCGACACACAGACCTCTCCTCAAATGCCAAGGGCAGCTTTATGACCCCTGGGAATGGGGACACACGGCTAAATAGATAGTTTGTGTCCAAGCCTATCTTCCAGTCAAAAAGTTCTCTTGGTTTCAAACAAAACATGCGTTTGGACAACATCTGAATGGTGGCCATCTTGGTTAGGCCTTATGTTTGCACAGTCCTGGGATTGTGCAGCGCTGGTGGGGGATGGGTGAGCTGCTGCTGCTGCCTCCCTGAAGTCTCCTGTTAATGTTTTAGTCATTCTGGAGCCTCTGGGCTGGGAGACAGATTCAGTCAAAAAGCATTTGAGCACCCTCAGGTCCTCAGAGTGATTTACTGCGTATTTGGACATCTGCAAAGAGCTTTTGCACCTTGAAATTCTCTCTCTCTGTCTATCCCTCGCTGCAGTAGTAAACCTTTGGGAATGTTCTGTCATACTGAGTCACCTTGAAGATATCCAAGGTATAGTCACTTCCTGTAACCCTCTCCCTCAATATTCCTTCCCTCCCTCTCCCCCAGCCCTCAATCTTACCTCATCTCCCTTATCACCTTCAAACCTTCTGCTCAGGCCTCAACCACACCCCTCTCATCTTAACCATCAGATTTAATGTGCACTGCTCCTGCTCCTGTGTCTCTCAGCCCACCTCTTGCTCACCAGCTGGACACATCAATCCATGTGACAGGTGCTTGTCAGTCTGCTCCCCACTGGGCAGCAGCCCAAAAAAGAAACACAAAGTCTTAGACAGCACAACTCTACCAGAGGAATAGAAAAAATGTGTCAATTTGTTAAAAACATGTCTGTCTCTCAAACCAGACATGTGGACGTAACTGAAAGCAGTTATGAGTAAGTTACGTTACCTAGACAAGTTGTATTTACTGCTTTGTTGCCTATGGCGGCCACCCTGAGTTGAGTGAAGAGGAGAGCTGTCAATGGTCATCAATAACAGGTCTGTGTGTTGTGGGTGGTGCAGGCTGTGTGGCATGTGTTTTAGAAGTGATGGCCAGAGGCCTTCTGTCTCTGCTGCTCTGAAAATATGGTGTCATTAGCATCTGTGTCTCCATAACTGGGACTGTTGCTGAAGAGGCCCAAACATATCTGGTATGCAGTGTTAGGGAGGCACGCAGACAGGATAATTGCTGGGCAGAATCTGTCCGCAGCTCCAGACTTTCAAGTGCTCATTGCCTTTGAGCGTTTTACACCCCAAGTGGCTGAATAGCCCAGGGGAGACACGGTCTGCATTGATTTATTGCTCACCCTTAAATCTTTTGTTTCTTAAGACCAAGGACAACTCAATCAGCCTCCACAGAAGAAGTCTGAAACTTGAGTTTGTAATATCATTAATGTCTGACTGGTAAATTGTTGCACATAGGATTGACAGTGCTGGACGAGTAAGTGTTATATAGAGATAGGGTGCTAAGCCCTTATTTCTTTCTAGTGCATGCCCTGAAATGTTTGGCTTCATCTAATAACCACAGCCGTCTCCCTGCCAGTACTAAGTGATCCCACAGCAGAACAAAGTGTTCTCTTTTAGCACCAGTAGTACATGACTGATGTCGGTGTAAATCTGAAACAGCATATGCAACAGTTTATCAGTACTGCTATGGTTTGCTGCATAAAAGCTGCTTTATAAAAGTGTAACATAGAATTAAGGGCTTTAATGTTTTCCATCTTTTTGTTAACTTGATATCTTTTTTTGTGCATCATGTTCTGGTGAAATATTGCAAAGAAAAATATACCAAAAGATTAACTGTCGTGTCTCCCTCTTTATCTCTTCTTGCCTTCTGAACATTCTTGTTAAAACACACAGAAAAGGGTTCATAATCAGTTGCATGTGGCACTAAATTGACATGTGCGTTTGTTTTTTGTTGACTGGGACATATTTATAGCCAAATATTATGTCTTGCTATAAACATATTTATTGTTTTATTATATGCTTGTGAGGGGGGATGGCACAGCAAATGACACCACAATGGGGAAAAAGTGCAGTGAGGCTGTGTTTGACTTTTCATTCCATTAAGAGCAGGTTTATTCTCACCGGACAAACAGAGTGAACTACATCTTTGTTACATTTATAATGTCTTCTCTGTTGTTAAAGCAAAGTTCTCTGCAGTGTTTCACATTTATTTTTCAGGGGGTTGAAATACAGGATCAGGACACAATAAAACCCATACTCACAAATGGTACCAAACATGTTTTTGAAAAGCTTCTTTTGCCAGGAGAGTGTGTGGTAATGTTGTTCAGGCAGCATCAAAGGGCTTTGATTTTAGATCCCATCAGTTACTGCATACTTCGCTTATGTTTTGATGGTGAAAAAAAAAGTTTAAACCTTAAATGAATTGTTATTATTTTAGCCAGTAAAGTTCAAACTGGGTAAATGTTGTCTTATGCCAGAATTCACCTCAAATTGCAGCAGGAAAACGAGTCCATTTGAACAAACTCCTGCTTTGCCCCAAGAGGTATAGCTCAAAGTATGTGAATTCTCAGCCAGAAGCCATATCTTGGCTGTGTTGTAAATGCCCAGATGTTTGTACCAAAGCAAAGGTAAGCATGAGGAAAAATGATCAGGGCTGGCAACATTTTTAATACAATCTAAACACAACCATTGGCAGAGAGAAGAGTGCACATATTCTTAGGATTTAAATCCACCTGAACTTACTGAATGACTCATGTTTATATAAAAAAAGCAGTTTCAAATTGATTTGCTCATATGTATTACAACAGCTATTATTCTGGTGCTCATGGCATATATTATGTTTTGCGAATTAATCTTTTGCAAGGAGTAGTAACAGAGTTCTCTGAGTTTTTTGTGTCGGGCTACCCTAAGATTTCTCTTTCGCTTTGAAACAGTGAGTCGTCCTAGTGGAGACAGAGCTGGAAGAAATAGTAAAAAAGAGTGACATCAGCCTTTGTAAGTGGAAACACATGAGGCTTAATTACATAAATCCATCTCTGCTGTAATGGAAAGGGGAGCTGAACTCCTTTGCAGGTGTCAAAAAAGAGTCCGGAAACTATTCTGAATAATTAATATGGAAAAGTCGTTGAAAAGGGCAGAGAGGCTCTTGGTGGAGCCATGTTGTACTGTGACATATATCCTCCATTTGGAGATGGTTTCTTTGCTGTTATGCAGTTCCAACTCCACCCACATGACCAAATACGTCCTCAAAGCCACACTTTACCCCACCTTTCTCTGCTACAAAGCAAAGTATTTTGTGGCCTGATTAAAAATAATCCCCTTTGCCTTTTTTCAAGGGTTTTATGACAATGGTATGTGCATACACTTGTGTAATTATTCACTTCATGTCTCCAGACATGGGTGTGTGCTCATGCAGACATGGTAAACGCAGTGAAGTCAAGGGAAAAGTGCTTAGATTAAGGGAACACAGGGCTTGTCAAATGACCGTTTGTGGTTAAAACTCCAGAGGAACAGTAGTGGCAGTTAAGGGTGATGCACCGCAGAAAGTGATTCTCAGTCACAGCTTCTGCACTTGTAGACGACTTTGAGGACCTGTGCCAAATCCAATCATAAATAGACAACCTCCCACCGAAAGTTAAACAAGCATTTGGAGTAAATTTCATCTCTTAATTTATGGTCTTTATACTTGTTCTTTGTACAAAAACTGACAGTAAGTGACTGTTAAACAAGATTAAAAAAACAGTTTATTGATTGTAAAAGGTCTAGTAAAGAAGACCTTTATTTTTGAGTTACGATGTGATGAAAAAACTGTGAAAAGAAATTGCTCATGAAATATCTATAAATACTCGTAACATAGCCCAAAAAATGGAGCCTAAGCTTTGTAAAATAGTTATTGTTTCGCCTAATTTAAAATGGGAACACACACTAAAACACAAACTCCATGTTACATTCCATTTATGTGTCAGTCAAACATTCTGCAAAGGGATTTTTCCAGGTACAGCTCTTTCTTTGTTTTGACCTCAAATACTGCAGAATTGATACCCTGCTCTTTAGTAGCCATTTAAAACATGCAAAAATATACATTCAAAATGTGGCAAAACATTGAATTGTGAAAAAGTGAAGTTTTAGTGCCCATCCCTCTCTTGTTTAAAAGAGTGAGTGCTTAAATCAGTCTCAAACTATCTGTGTAAAAACTAATGTGTTCAAGATCCAAGAATCTTATTCACATTATCATTCACCGTCTTTAATCATCCTGCTAGTTGCCAAGCCACCAACTGAACACAAACAAGTTGATTAATTCGAAGATTATTCAATTGGTCTGAAAACCATTTATTTATTCAGATTAGAGACACAGAGTCCTCCAGAAAGGATTATTATTTTTCTCTTTGCAGGATATTGTTACTTTTGACTAAACTTTTAAAGTTTGAGTAGGACATTTTGAAATACAGCTAAAGTGAGCACAGTTTTGAACACCTACACCTGATTGAAGAAAAGATTCCTGCACACTGGCCAACCCCCAGAATGAAGAATTTAATGCAACATTTTTCAGACTTTTTTCAAGCAAATTTGCTTCAACTTTTTTTTGCTGAAAATGATTCACCTGAAAGAAGCCTCTTCCCTTGTCCTAGACCTCTTCTTAAGGTTAACATGATGACAGCTGGCAAAGACAGAAGACTGCGTGACATTCATAAGATTAATATCCAAAGAACCCAGGTCTCATTATTAGGTGATAAAGCTCCTTATTTTACCAAATAAAACATAAAAACATGCTATTGTTAGTTTGCATAGCTCTTAAGCTAGCATACTAACTTCGCTAAGGGTTTAAAAATTCAAATTCACACAAACACACAGAAACACAAAAACAAGATTGATACCAGTCCAACTGAAAAACAGTAACCTAGACGTCACTGTCCTGTCCATTTGCCTCCCTCAGCTGTTGCCACTGCTGAAAGGCAGCCCCAATGTTTAATCTAACCCAATTTAATCTATTAGTCCTGTTACTTTATTCAATGTCTATTAGTCATCGACTTGTCTACTACACTGTAAAAAAAAAAAAGTTATGCAACCTTAAAGTTTCAAGGCAACTGTCTGCACTGGAGTTTTGAGTTTTGAGGCCAGCTAAAAATCTTGCATATGAACCAACTAACAAGTTTTGTTGAGATAACTTATTATTCATATGTGATATAGCTTAAAGTTTTGAGTTCTACGTATTAAGAATTTAGAAAAGTAAATGTAAGAACTTGTGATTTTTTTTGTTCAGAAATTTACTTTTAAGTTTTGGTCTCTTTCACCCTGATGGCACAGACTGTTAAGGTAGGGACCATCGATTTACACATTTTATTCTCAGTCCCACCCAGCCACTGATCAGTTTTGTCGCGTGACTGCAGTAGCAGGATTCAAACCCTGACTGTCCAACAACTCTACAGTGGAAGAGTCATTGGGAGACAATGATTCTACCACAGAGCCCAAGCTGCCCCATCAATCCACAAACCAATGAAGTCGTGATCAACCAACCAAGTGAGAGTTTTTTGACAAATAAAAATACTCACCCTTGTGGTAAATTCATTTTATTCTCATTCACTTTATTCATAAGAATGGGAGAGATGGTGGCACATGTGGGAATATGAAAATGTAGATGAAAACCCCTGAAGATTTGAGGTGGAGACCTGTTCTTTGCTGAAGCATACTCAAAGAATTCAGTTATAGCCTCAAACCATTTGAAGTTCTGCCAATGTAACTTATGAACTAAGACCAACTCTACACAACAAACTTTATACAGGTAGTTTAGATTATCACTATTTTGATGTAGTTTTCAACACAGTAGAACATTTTTTGTTTCCGAAAACATTTTCAGGTCAACAGTTTTAAGTTTTCTTTTTTGCAGTTTACTGTCTTCCTTTTCTTGTTCTGTGTCAGAAGTTGCGGTTGGAAGTGGAGCCAAAAACTTTGCTTGCGCTTGTTCTGCCATTGTTGTCGATACAGCTCAAATATTCTGATTACTTTGCAGAAGTGCACAAATAGAATACATGCAAGTAACAATTTGATCGTCAGTAGGGATGGGTACCGAATTAGGTACTTTTATGGGTACCGACCAAATCCAGTCAAAAGTACTGGGTACCGATTCACGTAAAATCAAAAGGCACCATGTTTAGGTACCTAAATGAATTGAAGAATAAATATGTTTAATTGAAAAACTACGAGCTTTTATGATTACACAAATTTATATTTTTTACCACATAAACACAAAAACATGCATTGGTACCGTAAGGTTTCAAATGTGAAAGGTACCCATCCCTAATCGCCAGACACGATGTTCAACTTAATTTGGTTGGTAGGAAATAAGTGGATAAACTTATCACCGCTAAGCTGCTGCCAGGTACTAGAGTTTATTAACTGTTTTAGATTATTGTAGACACGACTAGCAACAGGGGGTTAAAAGGTGTGTTAATGGGTACAACTAAAATGTTTCTGCAATAGATAACCTACTCTAGCTTTAGGAGAAATCAGTTTCCTTGCTTGTCTGTGGAAACTTACTTTACACTGAACATTTACAATGAAGGCCACGTCAGACAAGGAGGATACACCTTTAAACATAAAACAAGAACATGTCATGTTTAACATTTTTGTCTCGACCACTCATGGTTTGAGTAACTACCTAAGAATCAGCCCAGAGATACATTCACCAGCTCCACTGCCTGTGCTTGAATTGCAGGGCAGGGTTGTTGAGACCCAGCAGCTCCTCAGGCTGCTCTCACATCTGTGCAACTGCCATTATTTTAAGACCCTCAAGACCAGCCTGAGTGTCAGGACGCAGAGATGAATAGAGCTGGATTCCTTTCAGAGGCTGTTTAACAAATTAATCAACACTGAAATGAATATTCTTTAGAAATTAAGTATGTGTTTTATCCAGCCTTAAGATGCAGCCTCAGGCTGTGTGATAAATTAAGTTCAGACAGTTATAAGTTATTATACCTGAGAGAAACTTTGGTAAATGAACTTCATCTTTTTTTTTTCTTAATTTTGAGAATTGTCCACCACTGAAAGTCTTCCACTTCTCAAAATCAAAATAAAGTTTGTAAAAACACAAGTCAAGATAATTAGCACAATGCATTTCAGGATGAAAAAAGGAATTTTAATAATTCAGTTTATTTTTAGCCTTTTCCCCTCCATATTTATCTCTGTATGTCCGTTTATTTATGCTGTAAACTAATCAGACCATGACAATCAATCTTAATGATTTATGCTTCTTACTGCAGCCTGGTCGAGTCTTCATCAGAATATTTATAGCTGTTGTGCGTATGTGCCGGCTTCTATGTGATCCCCACTGTTGAGAGAACCTGTCATATCTTGATTGGTTCTTCTAATGTTGTCGTGCTTGATTGGATAGACGCCTCTGATAGAAGAGCACCACCTGACTCATTTGATGGTTTGCTGATGCAGGCATGTGTTTGGGGTTTTGTCTCTGAGGCACAGCCTGTAACAGTGTGTTTTTGTGCATCTATACATTACAGGGATATTTCAGCTTTTTTGAAGTGGGGTTGTGTGAGTTACACGTTACTAATAATTGTACCATCATCAACGGACACTGGTCAGCTTGGCCCCTTGGGAACTTTTTGGGAGTGACTTTTGAGAAATGTTATAATTCACAACACTTCAGTGTCACATACATCATAAAACCGATACAGGCGAGGAGCACTCGTGTGTTGCCTCTGCAAATAGTTGAATAACAGACTGGCTGTCTGATGGAAAAGTGCTGAAAAATTCAAAACGTGCTTTGAAAAAGTGCTTAAAAATGAGTTGCATCCCCTTTGCAGAAGACTGTTGCCTAGCGTACATACTGTCCCTCCCAGCAGTTTCTCGTTGAGGTAGTTTAGCTGACTGGCGTCTATTGTGGCTAAAACAATTACTCTTGACGTGTAACTCATACAACCCCACTTCAAACAATGAAAATGTCTCTTCCTCTGCATATTTCATCCAAGGCTTCAAATTTTCTTCTTCATAGCTGTTGTGTGCCTCTGTTCATTTTTAAAAAGATAAATTAGTTTGGCTAAAAATGACAGTGAAACCGGGATCAGTGAAGAAAATCCCTGTGATAGTCCACACTTCTTTCAAGATAACCTTAGTTCAGGAAATACAAATGTTATGACAGTGAAGAAAGTCATTTCCAACAAGAAAAATGCATTAAACACAGCTTGAATTAGTTGACTTTATTTTTGCATTATGAGTGAGAATTGGATACAATTTACTACCTTCTTTTTTTAAGTGAAAAAAAAATTAAGAAAAGAATAAATCCCAGGATAGAGTCAGGAAGAGTTAAAGTCACAAACCTTCAAGCTGTGACAGACGGATTAACAGAAGTAAACAACAGCATAAAGTAAAAACTGTGGCGCGAGGTAAGACTTTTCACCAACAGCAGCAGGGTTTCTTGTCTGTCAGTCAGCTGAACTGTGTCTCTGTTTGGGCAAATGTGCAATCATGATATCTTCTTAACTGCTGACTTATTAAAAAGATTGACCCTGTACAGTGTGCTGATAGACCCATTTTTTTTTTTTTAACCAGGCTGTAAATATGTTTATTAATGCCGTAAAAGTCTACATTTTTGGCTTGGTGTGTGTGCAGCATCCAGTCTTTGTAGCCAGCCTCAAGCAGACTTTTGAAGAACTGCAGTTTTTGGCTCTTCCACCTGTCTTTATTTCTCCTAGCCTGAGCTCGTTTCTTGGTTATAAACTGACCAGTTTACAGTGTGGGATATGGCAGCGCAAAAATACTGATTAATGATATACTCTGACAGGTCAGGTAGAAAAACGCAAGATACTGCGATGAGTCATGCAGTCCTGTTCAATGTGTTTTAGTGCATGGAATGTGTAGAGAAGTTTGAGTAGTTGCGGCTTCGGTGACACGTTTTAAGAATTCTTAACCCTTCATCATCACAGCCTGAGATATGACAAGGAAAGTAATAACCATTTTAAACCATTTGTTTTCTTTATAGGTCAAACTTTTTTTCTTTAAATTAAAAGTGCATTAAGTACTCAATTAAATAAGTTAATGTAGAGTTATGTAAGTAATGAGTTAATACATTATAAAAAAAACTTAGTTATTTGAGCACTAATGTACTGTGCCATCTCAACAGTATTTTGTTAATTTAACTTAATTTTCTTTCCCACAATGCTACGGTGATGGTGTACAGCTTGGGTGGCCAACATGCGGATCATGAACCACATGTGGCCCTTTGCGTCTTGATGTGTGGCTCTTCAGTTTATTCATTGTATTATATATATATATATATATATATACACACACACACACACACACACACATAAAATAAACATCATATATTGATGTTAATGTTGGGATTAGTATTGATGAATACTTGGGTCAAGAGACTAGTGCTTAAGTTTCAGTTTCTCTTTTACATGTCTACATGTGCTCCTCTCAATCACTTTTACTCTCATAGCTATATATCTAGATAGATAGATAAATAGAACTTTGTCTCTTCTACAGTAAAAACAGAATTTTTTCTTTGACATGGCTCAAAGTACAAATTTAAACCAACTTACAAACACAACAAATCTTGTTTTGAAAACATGAAATGTTTTGATTTTCATTTTATGTCGTTTCGCTTATGTGTAAGACGAAGTGTGTTTGTCAAACCTTGTGTGTGATGTGGCTTTTTGTAGTACCACGGTAATTTTTGTGGGTCTTGGTCTCTGACTGGTTGGCCACCCCTGGTGTACATGGTATTGCCTACCAAGCTGGATGATGGTAGCTGTCAACCTTTGATATAAAGTAATAAGTGATGAGCCTTTTAAAACTTCACTTACAGCGTTATTGAACTTAAAAAATAACTAGATGCACTACAAGTCACAAATAATAGTGGGAGAGTTATAGAAATCCATCACTTAATGTGTCACTCCTAACACTCCTTAAATGAACCTTTCTTTGATTACACTTTGTAAAGCCTAAGTAATCATTTAAAATATCACTGTTTAATAAAAATTTTACTTATTATGGTTGTAAACAGTTTGCAGCTTTTGAACTAATTTTAAATCAGAAACATTAGGTATTACTGCACAGTAGCAGGTACAGCATCAAAGTCGCCACAAGATTGAAGATGTTAAAGAGATAAGATTACAGGAGAGTGTAATGTTTAGAAAATACACTCACTGTCATGTCAAGAGAAATGTTTGTTTTTGTATTTTGTAATACTGGGCCAGCAGCCAATCACAACTTGAAGGAGCAACCCTATTAAAACTCAGACTCACATTTGGACTGTCTGTCTGAACCATTGTTCTGACGATTATTTACTTTCAATCATCTTTTAATGCAGACACATCCTGTGACCCTCCCAAATTTACGACAGCTTTTATTGTCACACAAATATTGTCCTATAATAACTCCTGCAAACAGTTTAACCGATAAATTTAACCTGGACTCTAAATTAGAGCCGTGAGTGAAGGGATGTTGGTCTAATAGTTAAACAGTTATCTAAAAGATAATAACAGCTGCATAACTGTTTCAGTTATGATCCTCATAGACAGAATAATACTGGCTTGTGTAATGTACTGGTTTTACCTCTAGCTCAACATGAAATAAAACAGTAAATCAATTTTCGCTTAATTATTATTATATGTAGTTTATAACAGCTGCCATCTCAAACACTGTACAGTAAAGAGCAGGTCTCAGAGCCTGCTCTTTGCTGTATTAACAAGGCCTTGTTCTCACGTAACTGGGTATTTTTGAAACTGAATACCCTCCCCCCAAATTGGTTTTCAGTCCACACGTAACCAGCTGGAAGCATGCCCAACCCATATGTGGCAGTGCTTTCCAGACGGGAAACCCGTGCCAGCCATTAGAATGGAATAGCCTTTATTGTATAATAGGTATAGATACAACGAAATTTAGGGTGCACCTGTAGAGCCATGATTCATCGTGTACCATGCACCATGTATAAATATGAATTCATAATATGCAAATTTAAAGAAACAGAATGAACCCCCGTCATTCAACTGGGGTTTGTGTGGGAACCACAAACTCTGTTTACTTGTGTGTACGTGAAACCATAGTTTTCCCAAAATCTTCACTTTGGCTCCAGTTTTCAGAAAACATTGTTTTTAGTGACGTAACACTGTGGTTTTGTGTGGATGACAGGCCTAAGCATATAAAAATATATGTGGTTTCACAGATACCCGTCTGTGTGTGGACATGGTCAAAGACAGACCTGACATAAATCCACCATAAGCTAACACAATAAGAAAGGACAGCCAGGCCAAGTGTCCTTTTCACTGGCAGAAATCTGAAGCAGGACTATGCTCATAGTTGACTCTTCTTTAAGTGTCTGTGTCAGGCCAGTGTTTTGGTTTGTCTGAACCCCTCCCCTTGATTTTTCATGGCCTCTTCATTAGCCCCACTGATTTTTCAGTTGTGCTAAATATCAGTTATTGAATAGCTGATCCAAAACAATGACATGAATAAGAATTAACTGTCCAGATGTGTATGCTGGTATCATCATTGCAAGCATGTTGGCACGCTGATACTCTATTTCAGATGTAGCAATCAAGAGTATTCCATTTGTGCATCCATTATCTTTACAATTCATCCCGTTTGGGGTTGCAGGGGGTTTTCTTTGGCAAGAATTGGGCACACCACAGACAGGTCTCCAGCCTATCACAGGGGTAACATATAGGCTGTGTCCCAATCCAGGGGCTGCAGCTAACAAAGGCTGAATTTGAAGACTGATTACATCACAGCCGTGTGTCGAAGGCTGTCCCATTTCAAAGGCTCCTCCAAATGCGGCCCACGAATCCAGCCTCCTGCTCAGGCGCCACGAAGGACCGATTTGGTGAATCCTTCATAGCCTCACATATCCCAAGATGCTTTGCGTGTGGACGCTGAAGATGATGGACATGGCTGAACTCCAGGAAGACTCCTGTTTTATCAAGATGTGAGGGATTTCTGGCAATAACTTTGTGATTGTATTTCTAAAACATTAAATAAGATTTTTTTTTACTGTGTAAAAATGTGTTGTTTGGGCTCTTTTTAAGTAATATACTGAGGAAAAACAGTTCTTCTTTTCATCTTTCATCAGTTTCTTCTCTCATTATTTAAAAAAAATTTCAAAACTGTAAATTCTCTGGGAAAAAAAATGTGTTGCTGTTTTTAAATTTATCATTTGTTTACAGGAATTCAAAAAATACATTTAATCATTTCAGCGGCTTGTATTTAATACTTTTTTCAATCTTACCCTCCTTGTTCAAATGTTGAAAATGTAAAATGCTTAATGGTGGCTCTATACTCTATCAATAAAGATAATAATGATAATAATGATTATAAAACAAAGTTTAAAAAAAAGTAATAGTAAAAAACAACATGTTTTAAATGTGAGGTTTTGGTTTATGTGTGTTTGAAAAGTAATGTAAGCCTGACAGGTGAGGATGGCGCTGTGTGACGTCAAGAGTGATAAACAGGAAATGCTCCTCAGACTAGATCGTCTCAATTCAGTTAGGCCTTTGCGGTCTACTCAGGCTCCGAAGGGTGGGTCGTCCGAAGGCTGCAGCCTTCGGAGGACTCAGGCAGAATCCACTCATGCTTAAGGAGTACAACTCCAGACAGGAAGGCTGCTTAGCTGGAGATTTGATCCAAGACCTTTAATGTGAGGCAGAGACAAAAACCACTGCAGCCTGATGCTTATGCAGCCTTTATAATACAATGACTGATCCTGTGTCTGGTAAATTTGGTGATGCATTTTTGACTTTGAAGACACTATTTTTTATACATCTCTCACAAAACAGTGAGCGAGGTCTTTTTAACATAAGACTATACCTAGCGATAGCTGTGCTGAAAATCAGGGAAAAATAGGTTTTGTCCTGTGCTTATACCCATATGTACACTCAAAGGTAGAGTCTGCACGAATTTGCATTACTTGTTCATAAACACAAATTCAAACTGGGCTCCTCTTCCTTGGCTCAGTGCCAGCAGCAGCTCACACCCACAGCCTTCTACCGTTACTACATGAACACATTTACTAGCCCAGCAAGTGCTGCTCACTAAGTTACTGAAAGCAGATGAAAGTTGAGCCAAGCTTCACCTTTGTTGGGAAAAAGCTTTATCTGTTTGGTTTTTCTTTGCTTGTGTTTTTGCTCTGTGCTACGACCACTGTTGTAGCTGCTAGGGACAGCTTCTCCTGCCAATCAACTGCTTTCTCCTGTCCCAATACAACCAAAACATCAAGATTCAGGCTGAGGTTAGGGTTTGAGGCAGACACAGACACACATGTAGAGGCCCAGAACTGAGTGGGATTATCTCTGTAAAAGTTTACATTTTAATTTTTAGGAAAGTCCTGCAGACTCTACCTTCAAGCTTTCTCTGTAGTTAAACAAAGCTAGCAAATTTCAAACCTGAGTAAATCTAAGAGTGGTTATTCAATCATACATTCACTGATCACAAGGCATTTGTTTTTGTCTCTATTTCAAACTACTGTTTGTTCCCAAAATATGGTAAGCCGTCGGATTGTTGCTACTAAAAGCCTCAAATAAAAACCAAATTCATCTTTGCATTGGTAAAAATGTGTCAATTCTTTTTTTTCTGTGATCTATTGAGCCCTGACAAAGTCACACTCCTTCACTCCTAAGTAAAGCTACAGAGTGCGTATGAACAATGGAGATCAATTCATCAAGTTTGTCACCGGATGACAATCTATCGCAACATTTAGCAGCAACAAACAGGCAAACTGTCCCAAAATTGGGATAATCTGCCTCTGTCATGTGACAACCATAGCGTTTTCTGGTCACCTGGACCAGTTAAGGTATGATTGGCTGAGGAAGCAAAAGCAGCACTTTGGCCAGCATTACAGGCTGCAGTGTTTCAGTTGTTGCACTTGCCCCTATTTGCATTTTACACAGCATCCCAGCTTGCAGTTGCTCAGATTGTGTAAACAGAGCCACAACATTTTAAAGTGCAGCTGCCCAAACTAGTCCTGACTTTTATGATCATACTGGTTCCAGCACCAAAGAGTGTGGCACTGAAGGTCCTGCAGTCATGGTGGTGTGTTTCTGAAATCAAACAAGAAGTGGCATTTAAAAGTATTTTGTGAGTGATTTTCATTTGGTACACTTGCTTTATGTTTTCATTTTTCAGAGGGTGCATAAATGAAGAAAGCTAGTAGGAGGCGGCTCACAGGGACCATTTCAAATAGCAAAATTAATCTTTGTTGCATCTTACATTACTGAAGAAGCAGTTCAGGGCGAAACATTTAACATCTACAGCATTTTTGGGCCACCAGTCCCACATCTTTGTCTCCTATTTTTCTGGACTCAGTATCATACACTCAGTGCTGTGTTACTATACAGTTTGTAAATTTATGTTAACAATGCTCTTTTTTGAGTCTCTGAACAAAGAAGTACACGTAAAAAAACACATGAATACATGTTCATCCCCAAACCCCTCAACTCCTGGATTTACTGACCCAACTTTGTAAGCTTCACTGTGAATACTGATACCTGGGCTTCTGTATTGATACTGACATTGTCACCTAAAGCAACAGTTAAGTTTTAGGTGACTGGTTAGTAGGAATGCAGGATATCAGATTTTTTGCCAATATCCGATATGCTGATATTTAACAACTCATTTAGCTGGTATCTGTATCAACACCAATATTTTTTCTGTGCACACAATTACAGGGATTATCTTATGTATTGGAAGTAGCATATTGTGTTTTAGTGCATACTCTAATCATGTTTGTTGTGCAATACTAATTTCTTGTGCAAAATAAGAATAATATATTCTTGAAACTGTATATTCATTTATGACGATTGCTTTCAAACAAAAAAATATCCTAAAGGTAAATCATACTTGAAAGCTGGATAATGCTCTTCCTGTAAAAATCACAATACCCACAACCCGAGGAAATTTGGCTAATTTCATAATTGACAGTCAATAAACAAAACCTCTGTTTACAGGTAACATGTGAGAAGTGCGACTGTACAGCAGTTAAACCCAAATTGAATGAAATTGCTTACTTTGGTAAATAGTGAATGTGCCTATGACTATTCAATCTGAACTGTGCAAACAAAATCACAAAAAGTGCAAAAAATACATAGAGCTTCAGCCCATTATTTTATCCGTTTATTATAGTGGCAGAATTTTGTGTTTGCTGATATCCAGTATTTTATTTTCAAGCCAATATTGGCCGTTACCGATAATGTGCTGATAATATCGTGCATCCCTACTGATTTGGTTTGAAGTATTTTCCTCCTTATGGAACTTGCCTGAACAACTGTCTTCTTCAGAAACTTTGAAGAAGTCCCACACAGTCCACTTCATGTTTCTGTTTTGGAGCGTCAACATGCTGAGTGCACATTGTGCTGCATTTAAAGTGTAATGGCAATTCACTGTTCCCATGTCTGGTAGATGTTCTTTCAGCTTTTTTCAGTTAATATTTCTATTGTTTACATGTAACATGTGGATAAAATACTGCGGATGTCAAGTTAGTAACCGACAGAATTATGACCGAGTTGAGGTTTTTTATCGGACATGAGGAGGTACTTTTAAATTTTCCCAATCAGAAAGTTGTTTCTTTTTATGCCGATGCCACTTGAACACAGCATTCACTGCAGGCTGTTCAGTTCTCATGGTGCGGGGCACTGCTACGCTGACAAAAATATAAATGTTAACGGGCTCATCGCCATGATATTGGACTTATCAGAATGACAGAATAATTTCCTGTTACCAACCCAATGGTTATTAGCCCAATAGTTATTGTGCACCCTAGTGGTGGGTAAAAATATTGACGAATCGATGTATCAAAATATTCCCTCACCTAATTAAATATCTATTCAGCAAATCCTCTGAAGTGATTCATCTCCTGGCAAGTGAGGGGGACTGTGTGTGTTATTTGCGCTGTATGGACGGGGGCCACCAGAGACAAAACGACAACAAAAAATGGCAGCCAAAGCAGCAGCAACAGCAGCATAAAGCCAGATCCTTTGGCTTTACAGTCTGACGTTTGGGTTGTTGTATTGCTACAAAACGTAAGGTGACATACCACATATGTTCACATGGGGTATGAAAATCGGTAATCAAAGCATTTAAATCAATATCGAATCAAATTGCGACATAAAGAATCATAATCGAATCAAATCATGAGGTTCTTGGCAATACCTAGCCCTAGTGGTGGGGGATATATTGAATATACTTGATATATCGCAGGTTGTTGCACATGAGATTTATGAAATGGCTACATCATGGCCATCTAGAACCAATAGTGATGCAAATGTTTTAAGATGTCGGTATGTAATTCACCACCCCTTTCTGCTGCTGCTCCTCTCACAGCAAGCAGCACACTCCCCCACCCACTCAGAGAACTCTCCTGTGCATGTGTGTTTCTGTATTAGGAGAGGGGGGAAAAAAGGTGCTTGCACATCTTGTCAGTTGCAGGTTTGGGGGTTTGTAAATGTGAATTTTAAAAAATCCCGCGGAAGGGTCGATTTGACTTGTTACACTTTTGTCATTTTATGCATCAAAGGATTGAAGTTAAAATTTAAATGGGGATTTAGAGGAGAAATCAGAATATTAAGATGCATAATGTGTACCAGGATGTAGCTTAAAAACATCAAGATATTGGTCGTAGGCCATATCGTGCAGCCCTAGTGCACCCCTACTATGAAGAATATGAGTCATGTCAGAGGAGCAAAAGGCACGCAGATGTTTTACACAACTGAAACTAAAACCACGGCCACAGAATAGTAAGCACTGCTGCTCTGAATTCTTGTATCTCTCATGCCCCATAAACTGGTCAGATGTTACTGCTTTAACAAGAGAAAGACTGCAGCCAGGCTGTAGATTGAGGCTTTCTTTTGGCACAGCAGTTCTTTGAATCACAAATGCATGCTATTATGCACACTGTGTATGCTCATGCTCATGCTAACAGGCTTTACACAATATCTTAACCGTTATGATTAAATATGCATTGTTGGCATGTGAACATTCCCCTTACCAATTACGTGGGGAAAGGGCGGATGGAAATAGATATTTTAAGTGTTGAGCTGATTTTCCTGCTGAATGACAAAAAAATGATGATGAGTTATGAAAATACAGGAAAGACTACATATCAGACCTGAGTTTGATGACATCAACACATCTCTAAAAAGCTGGGAAAGAGTCAAGAAATAAACAGTCACTCCGTCAGGTTGGATGGAAATTTGCACAGGTTTTTTTCAGGTACCTCTAGAGCTTCTTAGTTGAGTTCAAGTCCAGGCTGTGGCTTTGCCTCTGAGAAAATGTTAACAGACTTATCTTAAGACACTCTTTTGTTCTTGTTCATCTCCCTGAGTGTGGCCCTTCCTCCCTGATTGCTCACTTTGTCTGAGCAGCCAACACAAGGAAGAGTTGTTGCGCCAAACTTCTCCCAATTGAAGCAGAGCTTTAAAGCCTATTGTGCTGGGTGCCATATGCTGAAGTCAACATAATGGATGGTCTGGTGTCAGGTAAAACTGTGGAGTTGAGGCAGGCTTTGATTTACTGAAGATAAAAACCACTATGCTCTTTGTGATGTTCAGTGCAGTACATCTGGTGTTTTAGGTTTTTTTTTTTTTTTTGAGAAATTTGCAAATCACCAACCTGTTTTTGTTCTAATTGTTGAATATTGTGAATGGATATTTGACTGTTGACTGGCCAAGTTTTGGGACCTTTTGTTTGTTTGTTGCTGATGTTATAGTGGCAGTCTTTGTCCAACTTATCTAACACACAAAAAAAGTATCATCCTTTTTTTAAAGGAGGTAGATATTAAATTTTTCCCTCTTCATCTGTACCTACACAACATGCTGTATTTTGCTTTTTAATGCATAAAACCAGCCTGAGAAAAAAAAGATACAAAGTAGTTGTGTCAAAGAGATTTTTACTTTATTCAACTTGATTTCATGTTGTCGGGAGGAGACAAGTGCACATCCATGTGCTTTTACAGGAAATTGGAACAGACACAAATGAAATGAATTCAGGATAAAAAAAAATTAGTTCAGAATTAAGACTTAAAAGACATAAAGCTTCAATCTAAATTAATGCTCAAAATGCTTTAAATGGTTCATGCACTGCATGTCATTTTATTCACAATTGGACAACATAAACACAAAGTTCAAAAAGATATTAACTCATTCACTGCCAGCCGTTTTCAGAGCAGAGAGCTTCATACTGCCAGCCGTCAAACAAAATTGACGTCTAAAGACGATGTTCGACGTGGAAATGACGTCTATATACGTCAATGGCAGCGAAAGAGTTTAGGAACAAATGAAGGACTATATCACTGTTATTACACAGGAATATCAAATCAGTATCTTAACTTCATACCCATTTCGAAGGCACCTGAATAAATCTGTTGTGATTTTTTTTTACTAAAATCTCTCAAGAATCAAAAACTAAACTCAGAACCAATTAAACCTAATTATATCTTTTCATGTTGAAGACTTACTGTATTAAAACGCTTTTAACATAACTTTTGAGGTTTAATGTTAAACAGCAACGGATATAATACAATGATTTTAGAGGAATCACACAAACAAGACATATCATCAAAACAATATCTGATTATCCGGACACAACTATGTAGTAGAAACCAACTCGGGGGCTTAAAAAACCCTGAGAACCCTGTGAGCACAGTGCTGCATCCACAAGCAGATTCAAACTGTACCATGAAAAGAAGTAACCATATCTAAAGATGATCTAGAAGTGTTGGTTTGTCTGGGCCATGAGCCCATTCAATATGGAGTGAGGCCAAGTGGAAACCTGCCCTGTGGTGTGACAACCAATAAAATTTGCCATTCTCTATGAAAATCATGGAAGCCACATCCTCTGCTCTAGAGAGGACAGGGACCACCCGGCTTGTTATCAGCTCACAGTTCAAAAGTCAGCATCCATGAAGGAATGGAGGTGAAAGGAGCAGATGGCATGGGCAGCTTACACATCCTGAAGGGCACCTCCAATGCTGTGCCGTTTGAGGCTCACAGGTTGTGACTTATCCCCCATTGAAAACATTTGAACTGTGAAGCAGCTGAAAATCTATATCAGGCAAGAATGAGACATTTCACTTTCAGAACTATAAAATTGGTCTCCCTGGTCCCCAAACATTTACAGAGTACTATTAAACAAAGAGATGATGCAACACAATGGTAAACATGTGCCTTTCACAACTTTTTAAAGCGTGTTGTTGGCACTAAATTTAAAGTGAGCATATATATATTGAAAACTGGCATTATTTTGATTAAATTAAGATTTAATTTTTTTTAAAATATTAAAATCTGTTTAAATAATATATACAAAATATCAACTTTTGCGGAAATGGAGTTGTGAACGTTTAAGTTGGCCTACATGATATGAAAAACATGTCTATTTGCATTGATTTTTTTTCTTGAGAATAATGTGGTCAAAGCAAAAAAAAAAAAAAACTAAAAAAAAAAAAACAGAATACACTTCAATTAGAAGTCTATATGTGTCCTGCTATTTATGTTTTGCAGAATGCCTGCTTTAAATATGCCCCACCTGATTCCAGATCAATTCAAAAGTCTCTCGGTCTCCCTCACATTAAAATTTGTATGTGTTGAGTGAGGCAGTGCATTGGCAGCTTACAAAGATGACTTTTGTCTTTCACTGTGAGAAGTTCAGATTTTGAGTTATTTATTGCCAGTGTTTACATTATGATACTATTGATATGTAAATTAATTGTGCGGCCCAGTTAAAATCCCACATAGTTAGAGTAAATTTGACAGATCTATACAGTGTGTCCACAAAGTCTATTACAAAAAAATATTTCAAAAGCAAATGAACAGAAAATCAAGTGGAAATTGTTAAAAAAAAGGAGGATTTAATTTTTTTTTAACCTATTTAATATACCTCTGTGTGGGCACTGTTAGCTGTAGGAGAATGCTGAAAAGCTTGTCTTACATGATCAATGTTTTCCTCAGGTTTTCTTGGTCACCCACCCCTCTCTTTATCCAACACTGTCCTAGTTTCCATAAATTCCTATTGCCATGCACAAATTGATGGAAGTGATGGTGAATTTCTTCCATACTTAGTTCTGTAGTTTCCCTACGTCTGCGTGCCTGATTTTGTTTAAGTAAACCATGACACACTGTCTTTTCTTGAGGTGCAGCCATGTTTTAGTGGTTCATTTAATAGTACCTCTTTTATTAACATCATACCTGAAATACACAAATGTAATGTGATTAAAAGCTTTGTACCTAGAATAAATCTGATCAAGATATCTCGTCATTTGCTTTTGTAATGTTTTTTAATTGCAAAGAGACTTTATGGACAGCCTCAGCATACATCATGCATTGATCTGTAATGCAAATATTGCAAAGTCCATCTTTGATTCTTGCGCATACTTTTTGCAGTGTTTCTTGACCACTCTCAACTATCAACCGTTAGCTCTTACTAACTCATTCTCTAGTTGAATAATTATACTTTTGACCTTTAACTATTAGACAATTTGAGTCTATCCGCATCTAGCACAAGGCAGTAAACCAAGCAGCCCCACATTTTCTGAAACAAAATCTGTTTCCATTGTTTCCTGGGATATCTTGTTAACTAATGGCGTACACAGATGTTTATGTTTTTATTGGAAGTTCTTATAAGTACTACCATTAACTACTACCAAACGAAGTAGACCTACCACATTATGTTTAATGCCCAGCAGCTTTTTCTTGCTTCATATACATTACTTAGTGATTGATGCCTGCAAATGCACAGACCATGGCTCAATCTCTGATTGCCTGTTTACAGGCCTCTGACACTTTTATAGCTCTCCTAATACCATTACAAAGTATTGCTCCAACAGCAGGACTCTCGCCTTTCCTGTAGAATAAGATACAAAGCCTGTTCGCTGTGATCACTCAAAGATGCCCAGTTGTGAAAATGAGTTTTTGTTAAGCACTTTGTGGGCTTACTGGCCTTTTGTGGTCCACGCTGTTAGTGATGGTTGGGCAGATTTCATGCAACTGCTTGAACACTATACACAGACAGTTACACAAGTTTTAATGTTGAGATTCAAATTAATATTTAAAAAGAATAACATTAGAAAATCCTGCAGCTCATACTTTATGTTGATTAGGGGTTATTAGTAAAAGATTATATATATGATATAACTTATATAATTGCTCTAAATGTGTTGTTATGAATTTAAGTGTTTAAAAACTTTTGATATATATATTTTTTTTGCATTTCTTGTTTGTGAAGCAATTCAGATGGGTAGGTAGATAGACACACATACATACAATACCCAGTCTAATGTAGGTATCACTGTTCTTGATAAAGGCCTATGCTCAGATGGTATCAAAAATAGCTTTGGTAGGAATAAAATGATTTAAAATTACTGCCCTGGGAAGTGTCAACATAAAAACAATCAGGATTCATGCCCTATGGCCAGTTGTTCAAATAATTTAATCCGGATCAAAATGATCCAGATTTGGAAATCCCATTTCTTGCTTTTCAGGATTAGGTATTCAGCCTCAGCTTTATGCCGTTTTTTTTTTAAAGCAACATTGGATTGGGTCACCCTGATCCGTATACACAGTTTTCAAGATTACCAAATTTGGATTTCCATTGCTCTAAATGGGACAACATATCACAGTGTGAGCTACCAGCTCTGTTAAGAACAGGTCGAAGAATCAACGTGGGGTCATTGTAAGTGTTTTTTCCATTTTGAGAAAAAACAAAAATAACATAAACATCCACTTCTACTTTTAATTTCTTTTTATGCCTGCTCATCTGAGCAACAACAAATGAATAAAAAAAATACATTAAAAGATACAAAGTGGTAGAGGCTAAATGTCCAGTAGTTAGCAAAAATAAAAAAAAGCTCAGGGTTCTTCTTCATCTGTGAAGGAGAGTCCAGCATTTTCATGCTCTGCTTTTAGAAGGCAGATCTGAAGTTTTTCTCTGGTTTGCTGCAGTTTGGTCAGCTTGATCTGTTCCTCTGTCAGAAGTATATGTGCTTCTGCTCTTTCAGTTTCTCTTTGTTTTTACTTCACGATACTGAAAGACTTCATTGGTAGCCAAAGTTAACTTTCTCTGCGTTATCACCGTAATATTTAAAAAGTCAAGTGCAAAATACAATTTAAAGTATCCACACTAAGTTGTACAAATGTAAATTTTGGCAATTTTAAAGTTTTACATTTTCTTCCTGAAAGTCACCTTGAAAACCTACCTTCTGTTGGGATCAGGATAATCCTGTATTTCTGGATCAAAGTGATCCAAATCCTACTGAAAAGTTCTGAACAACACAAACTGAAGGTTTGATCCAGATTAAAAGTAGGATTAGATTACATGAACTAATCCAATTTTGAAATCCTTCTTTCCCTTTTGAACAACCCATTTTCATGATTTAATCCAATTCGATAACCAAAATCCGATTGGATTACCTGGCTACTGGATGTCAAACATGTTGATATAGAAAATTTCATAGTACCTCAGCTAGTTAGAAAGAGAAATTTCAGTCAGTTTAAGACAGAATAATGGTCAAAGCAACAGTCATGTTGCCACACCACCAGTCTTAAAACTAAGTAGCAGTCTGTTGCTAGGACAACATTTCTTTTGGCTGCCTACCAGTAAAACTGTTCCAGTTTGCATGATCAATAGCTTGTCACAGCAAGGGGCAGCTCTGTTTGTGCAATACAGAGGAAGGACCAGAAGACAGCAAGTTTACTGTTTGTTGAATAAAAGTCCAGACAATAACCCAGGAGGGACACAAAAATTTCCAATATACCACAGCATAAGACATAAAAGAAGAGCTTCAGAACAGCAGAAAGCCAAATGTAACAACACTTTGAAATGAGACTTTCCTCTGGATGCCTATGTGAGCATACATGTTGAGTCAGTCATTTCTCTGTAAGAGCTCAGTTGCAGACAGGCACCATCGGGGCTCACCCCTGCTGTGGAGCATCACCATAATATTGTTGGGTCAGCATGCTGAACGCACAGTGGAAAACAACATGAGTTTTCTGTAGTTAGTACGCTGCAGGAAGGTAAACGTCAGAATACCTTTTAATTAACATCATCTGAGAACCTCACCATTCACATACTTCACTTACCTTTGATTTAAAATGTGATTCACTGGTATTGAATATCAAGTTTCTCTTATTGCAGTCCAACCCTTCTTCTCATTTTACCAGTTGTGGACATAGAGCTGACCTATTCTTGCATCCTGATCTTTTTTGGCTAAATTTCATCATGTGGTGGCTATGACTCAACGATAACACTGAATGTTACCATATTTTTCTAAAGTGTGTTTTATGTTCTTTTTAGATGCTGTAGCTATTGCCGAATGTTAAAGCCAGGATGTCGTGTGCTTGAACATCCCTCTGGTCTCCTGCAAAGATCTTCAATCAACACCCTGCAGGTAACAGCATCTAAGCTGCAGTTTACCACGTTTTAACAATCTTTTTACCTCTTATCTCAACAAATAGGAATGCATGTCTGAAGTAATCCTGAGTTGCATTTTCTGCTCTTTGTGACCTAGACCACAGGTTTACTGGTCTATTGTAAGAATGTCTCAGTCCCACTTCAAACAAGAGACTGACGTCAAGTTTCAACTTCTAAATAAGAACAATCACAGTAGTCTATTCCTTTTTTTAAAAAGACATTGCATGTTGAAAGGAAAAACTTGAAGCCCAGGAAGCTTCAAGTTTATTTTTCTTTTCAATCAAACTTGCAACCCAAAAAAGTCTGCAGCCAAGAACGGCAGACTGGAGAGTTTGTTTTAACTTTAGCGTCAGAAAGAAATCGAAAAGCAAAGGAGGAAGGATTGAGAGGAAAGGTAAAGAGGGGGAGAAACCCAGTCAGGATTTATTTGCCTTCGAGCCATAAAACGGATGTAAAACCTGCTGTAGCCACTTGGAAGTTGTTGTCAGTGAGGCTGACTCAGCCACACTCGGAGCACCCTAAATTTTGATGGAAATGTCTCGTGAAATAGAGCTTTGGTAAACTAGAAGTGTGTATATTTTTTGCCTGCATATTCACTGTCATTTACAGTTATCAATATAGAAGGAGCTGGAGCTTGAAGTAGGAAGTCAAAATCTGTGACTTCTTGAAGAAAAAAGGAAAAACAGACATTTTGAACATGTTGAAAAATTTATATGGCAGAAAAAAAGAATGTGTTTTAGTTTTATAAAAATAAGAGCAATGCAGAATGAAACATTTAGAAAGGGAAGGCAGATGATAGTTTAAGTCAGCTAAAGTGAATAAACAATATATAATTTGCAAAAAAGTGATTTGATCTTTCTTATACTTTATTGTACACTTTGAGTACATGAAACAATTCTATTATTGAAGGTATAGTTGTAAAAATTTACTAATACTTTTTAGTACTGTAATTTTGTTTCCCGTCTAATAACATAAAGTAAAAGTACAGGCAAAACAGATAGTGGCTGCCAGCTGTATAATTTTGAGGCCTTATTGTTCAATTCCAAGATGTCTGAGAGAATTAACGAGACACAGAAGAAATTTCCCTGAAGTCCACAAACATGTGACTTTGATCATTTTATTTCAAAAGTTCCATCAGGAGTTCCTCTTTCATGAGATCAATCATGTGGAAAACTCTGAGACTTTTTTTTTTTCCATATGGTAGGTATCCAGTTTTGGAAAAGCTCCTCTCTTGTGGTTATATTTCACCCACATGCAGTACGGGAAGGGGCTGTAAACGAATATTTTCCTCGCTTAGTTGACTCGCTGTACATAAATAAACAAAATCCGTCTGCAGCGATTTGTCCCCATCAGTCTGTTCATGGTAAAAAGCGTGCGTACGTGTGTGGAGCTGTGTGAAAGACGGCTGTGTGAATGTATGCGGTCCATTCGAGAGCTTCTTTTGAGCATAATCTGCATCTTGCTGTGCTCTTTGACATCACAAGGAGAAAAATCCTTGGACTTTTAAGGAGGTTTTAATTTTTTCAACTTAAAGAAAGAAAATGAAGCTGTACATCTTACAGTTTGAATCCATGGAGACAAGCTCACTACACTGAGTTTTCATAAGTTTTCATTGGTACCATTGGTATTAATATTTGTTTGAACATTTGACCTACAAGTCATTTTACTGAGAGAAGCAAGAAGGATAATATGTGTTTATCTGTACAGTTCTGAGCTTGGAAGCATCTGGACACAAACAGTAACACACATCACACAGTAATCTAGAAACACAGCGCTCCTATGTCATAAATCCACCATACTGACACTTTCCATTCTTTTTCAACTCATATAGATGGATTCACGTTTGAAAGTGTACTTCCAAGACATCAGAAGAGTAATCTAGAGAGTTTAGATCTATGGCTTTGACTTACATTATTCTCTAGTGGAAAAAAAGCAAATGGTCATAAGAAATACAACTAAACTAAATCCTTGGTATCATTGTGTACTATTTTGCCATCCTGCAATATTAACACACAACAAAAAAGCTGCAGTCTCCCAAGTTTAAAGGCAGACTAGGATACTACTTTTATTTGACACTTAGAAATTACTGTAATGTTCTTAGACTCTTTACACAAGAATATTTACAAAAAATATCAGAACAATCACAGTAAATTTGTCACTTAAAATATGAAAAAAGAGAGGATATTTAATAACTGTTATTAAAATTTACTACTATAGCTTTTAACTGCTTAGTTATGATATTTGAATTGTAAAAACACAAGTGTGCTGTAAAAAATAATTTTATGATTGAAAAGAAACTTGCGCTGCATTGCAGCGGGCCTCTCAGTGTTTATCATCTCTTTATTTCCCAAACGATCCTCCACAGAAGAGGAAAACTTTTAAAATGCTCAGGCAGTTTTCTAATCTGCACTTGTCAGAGTTTGAACAAAAACAAAAAGCTATGTCTGTTAAACACTGTTTCAGTTGCTCCTAAAATAGAGTTTTGTTGATGCTGTAGAAAAGAAAGCATCACACTGCAGCTTTTCCTGACTGATTCAAATGACTGACTCTCATTTAGCTGCCTGCAGGTCACATCTGGGTCCAGCCTGAAGCTGCCCACTGAACCAATTCCTAAACTGAAAGAGCCAGCGCCTCACTGTCAACTCAATCTCTAGTTTTGGGGATGTCATCGAATATAGTTAGTTTGGTAAGCTTGGATGGTGAAACATTTAATCATTTGTTTTATTCCGTACATCTCCACTAGCCCCTGGAACAGGCATCTTCAGATTCTCAGCTGAATTCAGCCTGAATGATCTTTTTGTGTGTACTCTCAGCTAGAGCAGGAGGCATTGACAAATATTTCTACATGCAATGTTTCCCAGATTCCACAACGCTCAAAGCAGCATTAAGACACCCATTTCACATCCGATTATATCATGGAAGTGTTATGTGGAAAAGCAGAATACATAGTAAAACAATATTTACTTTAAAGCCTTTTTTCTCCCCGCAGGTTCATGAAAGTAACAGATAATATCTTTCTATGCAAATCTTGACAGGTATTGGTTCTCACATGCTGAGTTCAAAACATCATATAAATACAATAAAGAGCAACATGCACCACACAAAGAATAACATTAGGACAGTGTTAGAAAGTTTAGCATGGCCTGAGGTATGGGGTGTTTTTTAGTTTAATGACGACCATCCACAAAAAAAGTGTCCCTTGAAGAGTGATGTAGTCATCATTTCCATATTCATTCCCCATACAAAACGTGACTGTGTTCAGATTGTTTGCTCATGGCCGAAATGGTTTCCTTTAGGGTTAAATTTCTTCATGAGGTTGTTCTTTCTTTGACTTAAACTGTGCAGCCACTTTCATAAAGCAGATGAAAACTGTCGCCCAGTTTTATCAACTGTTTCATTATCTTATAAACTAGATTATCAGACTGTAGTTAATCAGTTTATACATAATACCAAGTTGTTTTTCAGTTTTGGACTCTGTGTGCCAGTCTGTTGTAATTAAAACATCTGACCTAAAAGCAGTATGCAGTAATCTTTAACCTTAAGTGTCAGATTTCCCAAAAGGACTCAACTCTAATGATTTGACCTCCCCAAAAATGTAAATAAAAAAATAAAAATGATCAATTTCTGCATGCTCCTTTAAAATTTGATGTATATTGTTTAATAAATTTTAGTTTACTCGTTGAATTTAATTATTTATAATTAAAACAGTTTCAAAGAATGATCTTGTTGTTTCATCTTTATCTTTTTTCTACCAGATTAAACTCAGGCTGTCTACCCTGTAAGGATTATTGTTTAGAGATGTTCTCACACGACCAGTCAACAGGTTAAAAAGGTCAGATCGCGCGCATTAATTTGTAGCCTCTATCTTAGACTTGAAATTATTGCCATATAACCACATGTAAAACCCTCTCACGCATTTAATATCTTACTGATGCGCATTATTTCACGGCCTCTTCGGCCATTAAATACTCAATTAAATAGAAAATTAATTAAAGCTCTGCTGCAGAACCGATGCACTTTTCGGGAAGTACAGTCGCACAATTCGGGAGTCTAAGTTTTGGAGTTTTGTTGGCCTCTCCATAAAACCCCACGCACGAAGAAAAAGTGTGAGAATGTGGTTTTTCATCGCTCTGTTACTCCTCTGAATAGGTTTGTGAACGTGCTGCATTTCTCACGTGAGGTTTGTGTTAGAGTTTTCCTGTAAAATAATTTAAAGGAAAGTAAATGATACACGGCTTTTTGAGACAACCACTAAGAACTAGTAAGGCAGATCTGTTGTCGTGTTAGAGTACGTTTATAAATATAATTTAATTTGATGTATTTATGTTGCTTCTCAAATCATCTCAGGATTGAACAAAAGCTGCATCTTTTCCCGATTTATGTGTGTCTTTTTCTTAAACTGAGTTGTATATGAGTGCCTGAAATAATTCTAATGACAACATGTGCTATGGGTGTACTTTCTCTATATTTTCCTTCCGGTAAACCTAACAAAAATATAGAGATAATAAATCAAAAAATGAAAAAAAAAATGCGTCGGTATGCAACAGTTAAACCTTACTAATTCCCTCAAGTGGGAAAGAATCCTATACATTTTGAATCAAAGTCGGGTCGGACCGATATTTAGTTTGCTTTATTGTGGTTGGGTATATATGGAATCCACAAAGTGAGTGAATTTCGATGTTTTTCTCCTCAACGGAGAAACCTTTTTTTTTTCTTCTTAAATACACACCACAACGCTGTATTATAATTCTAATAATCCTGATCAAGATACAGCCAGGCACATCGTATGCATATTTATAGTGGATTAATGACCTTTCACTCACTGATAGTGTCTGCTTTGGGGCTACTGATGGTATTACCCTCTCTTTTCGTTCCTCTCTTGTCTCGGCTGTCCAGTGAAGGTCTCCTCTATGTTTTCCGTTGGATCGGATATGCAAACGGCTACTGTTTTAGTTTACGAGCGAGGTGATGGAGGTGAGGGGTGTCCTCTCCTCAGCTAACCTAGATCTGTCTGAGCACACTGACTTTGAACTTGAACTTCGTCTTGCTCATCTTTATAATGCGCCCAACACAGTAGCACAAGTGGAGCTGCACTAATTTTGGTGCATAAATTAATTCACCCCGCTGGTCTGTCATTCCGCCCACGCGTGATTCGTATTTCTGAATTTAGTGTTGCTCCTCTACAAACAAGAGGCGACACAAACTTAGCCACAGTTTCACCATGGTTCTTTTGTCTGTCTTTAATTTAACCCTTGCTTTGGTTACTTTGTCATCTAGTTTCTATTGCAGGCGCAGAGAAAATTAAAGCTAGGGTTTTTAAATAGCATGCATATAAATAAAATGGACAGATTTTATGCACTCTCTTCAGTAAATGGAACTTCGAAGCAAAATGTTTCCCATCGTCAGGATGTGCCAAGTGACAATCCGTTAGCAAATGTACTAAAAAAAGCAAGAGAAGCTTTGATTGTAGAGAAAAGTCACTCGACTTTAACTTTTTTAAACATTAAAATATATTTTTTATATCTCAAAGGCCTTGTTTGCTCTCTTTCCAATCAAATTTTAGAAACGCGTTATTCAATTAGTGCCTGTTTTTTTCTCTCTGTGGCCTGTCCCTCTGTAACTGTATCCCATTTAATATCGCGCACATGTGCTCAGCCTAAGTAAATTGGTATAAACACATCCACATGATGAAACGAATAAAGCGATCACGTGAAACCCCTATCGATGGTTGACGTGAGGACAGTAGATTACATTTTTTTTTCGTGCATGAATGTAAATATAAGTCTTGTAATTATTTCACTTTACCTCTGGTGCGTGGTGAGGGTATGGGCACAGTTGCGTAACAATACTTCACATCCTCCACGCCGCACATCGACCTGCACACACGACACTTCTCTGGAACAATTTAAAATAATCAAGCCTATAGTTTTAACTTAAATATCAATTAAGGGTGATACATATTTCAGAAGACGTGTCTAAATTTGATGGCATTCCAGACATTACAAACACGTGTCGATGCATATTATGGTCGACTGATATAAAGTTGACCAACAGAATTCACATTTGCTGCAGGTAGTTTTTTTCCATCTCCTGCTGGAAAAGTCTGAATGCTCCAAGTATTTAAGATGCTGTCTGTAAACACTCCGATGGCTTAGGTACAGCGCATTCCGAAGCCAAAACTGCATCTACTCGATCAGCCTGAGTGACCTCTGAATGATGTAAATGATGCAGTCCACAATATTGAACCCGTTTCAGGCATTCTGTGATGAATCTGCTCGCTACTGCGTGGCCTCTCTGCAGCTCCCCTGTGCATCCTTTATGCATAACTCTTAGCATTGGATCAACTTGGATCGTTTTGTTCAGTGTTATTTGGATAAGACGTGTTTGTAGTATTGTCGCCTTCGTGCATCATTTAATTTCTTTGATATCCCTCCGTCTCAGCAAACAGGTGCAGACGTTTCTCGTTCCTGCAGCTCCTCAACGCGGTGCACACTGCAGGCTATGCATACTGACACTGCAGGCCTGCTGCAGCCTCGATGAGGAAGTTGTTGTCCTTAAAATGGCTTTCTGTAAATTTCCCGGATTTTTATTTGGTGCCTTAGAGCAAAGTGGGCTTCACAGCGTGAGCTGTATAAATAAACCATTTGCCTATATGAAATATAGCAGACTTCATGTTTAAGAGATCTTTACGTCGCAGTATAAGCTAAATGCTGTGGGTTAATGATAGTGTGAAGACAGTAATAAAGCGTACACTTTATTTTAGAAGTTTTGTGATGACGTGAATGTGGAGGTGTCGCCAGGCGCTCCACAGTACTTTTACACGAAGTTGTTGAAATACCATCATCATTGATAATATGAGATGCATTCCAGATAGCTGACCATCAAAGTTGGTTTGAAAAATGAAATACAAGATTTGTTTTTTTTTCTGCAGTGCTACATTGTAGTGCTAGAGACGATTCTATAATCATTTTCTTCACTGTAAGCAACATTATATTATCATGAACCGTTGAAATCGGCACGTTTTGTCACTTCACCTCATATTGTCGTGTTAAGCTCACAGATATTCATCCCGCGTGTCCTCGGAATTCTAACAGCATTTTGTCACTTTGTATTTTAGACGCTGCTTGGTGTTACAGGCTGCGATGGGCACAAGTATTAATATAAAAGTGGCGTGGCCTGTAACGCAAGCCTCTGAAGATTAATTTGAAATAGTTTTCCATCATAGGGAGATCTCTTTTTCCTGGTTGCACAGCTGCTGGTTGATTAAAAGTTATAAAATAATCGAAGACTTAGACCAAATAATCTATTTGTTGTTTTTCTTTCTCCTCAAATCAGGCTGAAATGCGTTAGTTACACTTTTAACAACCTAAAAAAATCACATGTAAAAAGTCCTCATCATTGATATTTCTCTAAGGCTCTCCGCGTCGGACAAACATGTTAAGGTATAAATCATTGAAAACACACTCTTACACACACTTCATTTCTTTCGGGTTGCTCTCTGGTTTGAAATATGTGCAGTAAGTTTGGAGCCCTCTGTGCAGCGGGAGAAGCGATGAGATGATTAATGATGAACGTGTGTGTCTTTTGTTTTGCTGTCTGGACGGATGGAGCGACCGCCTCTCTTAACTTGAACTTGGACTTCCGACTAGACAAGTCCAACTGTGGGTTTCTTTAGTCAGCTCCCTCCCTGGTTAATACGCCAGACTACGACCAGTCCTATTTGAAAAAAAAAAAAAAAAAGAAAATAAATAAAATGAACAGAGCTGAACTTTATCATTGGAGACACTTAAGAAAAAAATACAAATAAAAACAAAAACAAAAAAACAAAAACATAAACCTCTTGTGTAGGACAGACCGGACTTAGACCCGCAGAATTGTGGAGATCAGACTTCTTTAAGCTTGTTCTCTTAATCTGAGAAAAAAAAGCCTGAAATGACACATAACGTTTGTAATAAAGTAAGCAGTATACCAAAGTTAGAAAATGCGAAGCATGGTGACTACATTTGTCTTTTTTTGTTGGTTTGTACGTACAACATGCCTCTTTCATGGCACTGCACATTTCCAGCTCTGTTCGTAATATGGCACAAAACGACTTTATTTTCCCAAGTTTTCAAAAGATTTTTACAAATCGTTGCTCACTATTTATGAAACTATACTTATGTATTTACAAATCTTTGTGACCATGCCTTTTTCTCTTGTATTCAAACTTGCTCCATATTCTGCAAATGTTTAGGGCTTAAGTTTGAACCAATACACCGATACTGTTTCCGGCACATTGATAGTTTATGTAATTTGTGAAACTACACTTCCTATTGAATAATGTGCTTAAGTACCAAACTCGGTTTTGTTGACATCATCCAGTCACTGGTGGTGCTGGCGGTTTGATAAGAATATAAGTACGGTGGTCTAAATCAAAAGGCAGTAAATCCCGTGTTGTATTTAGTGAATCCTCTCTGGCCTGGTTGTTGTGGTGCTCTGCCAGCCTGTCCTCTCTCCTCTGGGCGCGGCTCCGCCTGGCCCGTTTTATTCTGCGGTTTACCCACAGCCGGCCTCTCATTTATAGTCTACCTGCTCGGGATGAGGCTGAACGAGTTGAGTCTAAGATAAATTATTAATTGTGGCGTAGATGGTCATTTTCCTATTGCCTGGTATTATTCAACCACTGTATAAACAGTTGGAAACAAAAAAGGTAGATTTAACCTGAGAGTGGGATTAAGGTGCAATTTACAGACACACACAGACAGGAGTGTTATGGCATCCCTTATCTGTGATCAGAGATGTCATCAATGTGTGTTCTTTATTTGGGTAAGGATTAAGAATGGTGTTTCACATTCAGAATAGGCAGTCTGATCTGTAAAACGTGTCTGAAGACCCCCATGGTCTAAAGTCGACACTTTGGTGTCTTCTATTCACTGTACGTCGTTTCACGAACACTTACGCTAATTCCAGTTTGCCCAGCAAAAAAATGTCCAGTCCCATCGCCAACAGTGTTGTGATAAATCAAGTAATCTGAGGATGTGGTGGCTTTTGCTTCGTGTCTTATTATATTTGAAAGAAGGCATTTGTTGCGTGCTAGTGTCCGGCCAGGGTTTTAAAGTGCGCTCACGCAAATGCATACACCAATGAAAGCTAAGACAACGAGGAATGCGTGAATCTTGGTGTGAGCAGAAATAGGAAACTGAATGCCTCATAGCCTTCTATTTATGCATGTCAGCGGCTGTGTTTACATCCGCCTCAAAGCTTATTGTACAGCCATGTGCATTCTGTTTACCACGCCAAAACTGCCTTAAATTTAGACCAGTATTTTTTTTTTTTTTTGACAAAATCACATGTTTTCTTGTGCCTTGCTGTTGGCACGGAGCAGTGGTGTTTGCCTTTACGATTATGACATTTTTTAATCCTAAATTAAAAACAGCCAGAGTACAGGCGGGAAAACACCAGATTGTGATTCTGTTTTGGTTATGTAGGAATGTTTGCATGACCGTGGACTGCAGTACGGCTCTGCTAAACAACAGCACTTTCACTCAGTCTCAGCTCAATTTATCTATTCCAAGAGTTGTTTCCACTAATATGCGCGCGTCTACACACACACACACACACACACACACACACACACACACACACACACACACACACACACACACACACACACACACACACACACACACACACACACACACAAAACTAGTAACACAACTGTTATGAACTAAAGGGAGCAGGCGTCCACATTCTCTGTTGCATTATCATGAACCCTGATCCAAAATACTTAATAAGCGCCAAACCTGAAGCACGTGCACGTGAACACTAGTCTTTATTTTATGCAGGATTTATGCACAGTCACATTTTGACACATTTTATTGGCTCAGACATGTCGTGGGTCCAAAGTTTGTTCTATTGAGTTTGACATGTTCATTTCCTAAAATCATCTTCGATTCCTTCTTTTGAAAACACACTCGTTGGCCCTAAGGCTGCCAGTGACGTAAATATTTGGTTAATTTTGATTACTAAAATGGTTTGATCCGAAAGCTAAATTTGAATCTGGCTGGTTACTCGTAAACATAAACGCAGCCTGATTTGAGCATGCATCGCGCACACTCTACCTGCGCGCTGTCTCCACATTCGTGAATCTCTACATCAGCTATACAAAGACTTGTTACGCGCAGGGATTTGCATCACTTTCAAGACCGGTGAGACATGATTTGGGTTATTTTTCACAATGCTTTCTGCTTTAAGTATAACTGAGAGAAATAGATCTGTGTCAGCAAGTGTTTTAATGAAGTGACTGCTCGGCAGAAATTTTTCTCACCTAAATTGGGCAAAAAAAAAAATCTGAATAATATGATTACTCAGCTTGTTTACAGCTGGATATTTAGTTAAATGTTTCTCATTGGGTAGATACGATGTTGTACGTGGTATTGCAATAAAGTGTGCTGTCTAATAGCTGCCGGATGAAAATAGCACACGCTGCACATCCTCTGTATGAACATAAGTGCATATTGTGCTTGCACAAGATCCACTGGCTCTCTCATGTGCTCTCAGTCAGTTCCTGAGAGCGGAAGCCGCAGGTAGGCAGTGTTTGTAATGGGGATGGAGGCTCTCCCCTCCCCCACCGAGCTTCGCCTCAGACGGGCTTTCTCTCTGTCTGACAGGGCCTGTCTGCAAGGACGTGATGTCTACTTGTCAGGATATTTACAGTAGCACATCATGGCCGCTCGTCAAGTTATTGATAGTGCTTTCTATTCACAGATCCTGAAATAAGTGAAACAGCAATAATATTTCCCGATTCACTGCTTGATCACGCCTATGCTTCTGTTTTTTTTTTTTCTTTTTCTTTTTCTTTTTTTTTCAAATTAATTGACAGACCTTTGTTTATAGGATTGGAGTTAAGTTCTACATATCCTGTTGACACGAGGATTAGAAAACCTAAGCCAAAATTGAAGGTTGTAACACTTAAAATTCTCCTAAGCCGACATGAGGAGAGTTTTGCATGATGCAAATCGGTAAAGTACGATGTTTAAGAAGAATGCTGTCATGTAGTTTTTCAGTTTTACGTTTCACGTGTTGGAAGCTGGTGTAGTTTTTTCGTTATCTTAAATAACACGACCACCATTAAAAGTTTACACTGTTACGCTTGTGGCCACTTAAAGGTGCTATATTTTGAGATTTAAAATTGTGCCGTCCATTTAAGCGTGAACATAACGAATACTTCCCGTAGATTTTTATTTTAATACAAATTGACACATATGCCACAAAATGACAAGCAATAGGTTTAGGATGGATTACGTGTAAGACCATCAACTCTCTTAAATAGGTGAAAATTGCGCCTCCATTCATTTTAGTTGAACGTTAGGGTTTGGGGTTATATTAATAAAGAAAATGCATTGAATACATGACATTGGAAGAACTAAACGTGGAAACCTTGGTGCGCAAACATATTGCGTTAACTCGGGAAAAAAAGTTACACCATTTCAAGAATCCACCTGCACACGTTTCATTCACTGCTGGTGGAAAGTCAAAGAAAGTAAAACAGAAGTTTTATTTCTGTCTGAATTCGTCGCCCATCATTCTTCACAGGGCGTAAATATGACGCTGGTTTATGTAACGTCGACCACATATTTTTGGTGGGCAACTGCGTCTCGACTTACTGGGCAGTTTGCGCCATTTGCTCGAAATATTTGACATTAGGCTGATTATCAGTTTCCTCCTCAAACTACTGTTGATAAGAGTTTTTTGAAGATACGTTTTAAATGAATTCACAAGTTATGCCCACGCATTATTTTTCTATTTTGTCCTTTTTTCTGTAATTTCATCATTATAAATAAAAAGATCTGGAGAACCACAGGCTGCCTTAACGTGGGATTCATTATTTTATCAACATGAAGTGTAACCTTATCAACAATAAATGATTTTTTTGCTTTTTAATTTCGCTATCCCGCCCATTTGACCGAGCTGAAGCATTCGTGTAGTGGCCAAACTGTCCCAGACATTTCCAGACATTCTGAGTTTAATTAGAAGTTGGGTTGATGCAGCACCAAACTGCGGTAAGATAACTTTCTGTCATTCATAAATTGTGAAAGAGAAGTCTTCTGCTGAAGTGTGAGCTTGAGTGGAAACAATGTCAGTTAGGAATGGGCCAGTTTCCTGTAGCGCAAAAGCTGTCAAATTCCTGCTCCTTCAAACAAAAACACAAGGCATTATTTGAACTCCTCTTCCTCTTCACACACAGCAAATATTTTAGAGTGAGGGTCTCTAAATAACGGCTAGTTTGCATGCATGGTTTGGTGTGAAGTTCATTCTTGTCTGTCTAGACTCTCATTACGACCCTGTTTGTCTGCGTTTTTTTACCTTGACCTTGGACTTCCGTGCAGCTGCCGTTTGGATGAGCCCTTTCGTAGTTGTAATTTCCTTGAAACAAAAGGACTTCAGTCTCGGTCCGAGGAAGGACAGGGCTCTGGCTTCCTTTTGTACACAAATACACAGGGGTGGCCTGATTATCCCCAGAGCTACTGAGCAGTGCAAAAACGTTGATAAACTAGGCACCCTTCGTGGGGCAGCTTGTAGCCTGCTTTATGGGTGACTCATGGGATAGGCATCACCGGTCTATTTAATGGAAACTTTGAGGGCCTATCCCATCGGTGATATTTCAAAATCAAACACTGTATACTCAAGTGTTAAACATTAATGGTTAAAAAAAAACTTTTGAAGAGCTGAGAAAAAGGAAAAGAGGTTTCCGCAAGTGGTAAATTTTAAGGGCCTGCTGAAGAAATGAACCAAAAAGTCGTTTTAGATTTAAAATAGAGCTTTAGGTTGCTCTGGAGGAGGACGCATGTAAGATAGTGGCGCAGGAAGGTTTCTGTGGGGAAGTAGGTCTGCATTCTAGCATGCTGTCCAATTAAACAAGGTCTGAAACTCACACACAAGCAGCTCAAAGCCGGACCTGGTTCGTACTTTCGCTAGAAGCGTCAGCATCCACGTGTATGTTTAAACAAAAAGCCCAATAAAACTTAACCAGCACATCAATACGATTATTTGTAATTTTCTATTGTCACGTAATCGGTGAGATGTTTGTTGGCATTACGTGATAAGACAATTACGCACCCAAACATATTGTGGAAACAGTGTGTACAAACTAAACAAGGCGCCTGTTCAACGAGGTAATTGCTGTAATTATATCTTAAAATCAAATATGCACTATGAGATGAAATACGATTTGCAATAACGTCACCTTGCCTAGCTTTTACTTGGTCCTGTGGCTGTCACTGTGGAATTGCCTCTACATTCAACTTTGCACAAAATAATGCTCCCGCTGTATATCACTGACAGAGGGATTCAAGCACACACATCACACACACAACACCCACACACACATACAATAACAGGTTATTTTACTGTCCTCCAGGAATATTAGTAAAATTGATAATATGCAAAAAGTTGTAATTATGCTTCATAAAATAAAACTGATACAAGGAAACATAATATCTAACATTTATTTTATCACCTGATGGAGCACTTATACTCTCAACGAAGTTTAGTCACGGAATCTCATCTCAGTATGTAAATAGGTGACCCAGTGGCATTTATGTACAGCTTTAAAGGAAATGCGTTTTCAGAAAACCGAGTCATGAGACTGGCCACCTCACATTCATAATCGCTTTGACAGCACATTTTTAATATAGTTTAAAAAATGAAATCAAAGATTCCAATTAAATAGTTCCTTGTGCATTATTACATTTAATAAAGTAAACTTAAGCCGCAGCAACTCTACTGCACCAAGTCAAACACAAGGATTGCGCAATGCGTCAACCTCGCAGGGGTTTTTTTCCCAAAAAAAAAAAAAAAAAAAAAAAAGGATCAAAAATCGTTATTCAAAATTTATACTTTGTATTCACATGTATAAGATGCGCCATTTCTCTAATGCTGTGATATTGTCTAGCAGCTCTGAGAGTCGGCAAAATTTCACAGGTTGTTTTCGTTTGCCCCAATCATGAAGTATCCAAACTCCCCTTTAAGGGTGTGGGTCTGCGTGCTCTGAGCCAATGACAGCTCTCGCTGCCCTGCTGGAAAAAACGGAGACATGTGAGGCAGTGGGTCTTTAAAGGGCTGCTCTGCCCCAACTCACAGGCTCAATCTCGTAGGACTTGTTAGCGTATCACGTGCCAGCTTCTTAATGAAGTGGACACACGAGGGCCCAGTGTGCGCATGCGCGTGGTGTAAAATGTAGTTGGAAATGAGGTGTCCGTCTTGGAGTAGTCGACTTTTAAAAAGCATCGGCAGCCCCTGATATGACGACTTCGCTGGTTCTGCATCCACGCTGGGCGGACACCTTGATGTACGTTTATGAAAAAAGCCCGAATGAAAACAACCAGAATAAAAGCCAAACAATGGAGGGACTGAGCAGTAATTGCCCTGCGACCCACTGCAGGGACCTGATGTCGCACCCCGCGCTGGGACGACATTCTGGCACCATCGCGACCCACCAGGGCTCCGTCTACTCGGATATTTCCTCTCCGGACACCGGCCGGCAGTGTCCCGCTCCTCAGACTTCATCCAGTGCATCTCTGAGCTACGGTTATCCGTTTGGAAACCCTTATTACGGCTGTAGATTATCCCATTCGCACAACGTGAACTTGCAGCAGAAGCCCTGCTCGTATCATCCTGCAGAGAAATACGCCGAGCCCAGCACAGCGCTGCCCACGGAAGAACTGTCCACAAGGGCCAAAGAGTTCGCCTTCTACCCGAGTTTCGCCAGCTCATATCAGGCTGTTCCTGGATATCTCGACGTGTCGGTGGTGCCCGGTATCAGTGCCCATCCTGAACCGCGGCATGACGCCCTGATCCCCATGGAGGGCTACCAGCACTGGGCTCTCTCAAATGGCTGGGATGGGCAGGTGTACTGCTCAAAAGAGCAAACGCAGTCCACTCATCTGTGGAAATCACCTTTTCCAGGTAAATATATTTGTTTTAATTTTTCAAACTGTCTCGAGTATACTGGAATTTATGTGTTAGTGCAGCGGCTTGTAGGCGTTTAATACCTGTGTCATCACATTAAGAAAGCTATTTAAATGTAGCCAGATATTTTTACTCAGCTGGATGGTCCTGATAGTCCATGAGTTTTATTGTGTTAAAGTGACAAAAATATCAGTTAACACTAAAGTGCAGGGAAGCTCTAAATGTATAGAATAAACAAATAGGTCCTATGACAGATATGCAATTTTTATGCTCTTTAATAGACTCTTATGTTCTGTTTGACATGAAAAGTCAAAGCTTGTTTGAAAGTTATGACAAAATCAGAATTGTGAGATCGTTTTAAATTGTTAATGCAAACACCCAAAGGACGCAGAATAAAAAATGAACAGTGGTTTATACCTTTGCCCCCTGTATGACAATGTAGTGACTAAGCTAGCCTTCTGGGTTTGAACTGTGCCAATAAATCTGTGCGCCATGCAATCTGTCCACAGAAGTGCATATCTCAAATTTCAGACTGCATACAGACCGCAGCACCATGATAAACACATGCACTCCATCACTGATCAATTCACGGTACAATAACAATCCAACCTTACTTATTGCTGATCACTGTCATACAACAGTGCACGATATAACAGACAGTGGGGCCTGGACAGAATGCGCTTTACAGAGTGTTTACTGGGCTGCGTCTTTTACCACGAGCCTTTACTGTCTTTGTGAAATCTTAAGGTATTTTAATCACGGATAGGGGATGTCCTCGACACGACTTCACACACACAACACGTATTCCTCTCAGTTCATGCTGAAAACAGTCAAGAGGAAGCCACGCAAGCACGAGTGTGCTGTCATGCGCGCGCACACTTGCACAAAAACACAAGCGCGCGCTGTCCATGTCCGTATCTCTCACACATGTACATACATGTCACACAGAAACTGAGCTGTAGCAATAGACACAAAAATATATATATTAAGATGTAATTTAAAAAACAAAACGGTCTTCTCTCAGTTTTGCCTGCTGGGTTTAATATTAAATTTTGATAAAAATAATATAAAAAAGATAAAGTTTGAATATCCTTTTACCCAAACTAACGTAATGTCATATCCACAGTCCCTGTCTCTAAAGTTGCAGAGAGGTAAAAATGTTCATGTCTCACAGCTTGCCACTATTTTTCATGGTATTACCACACTTGTCCTATCATGTCTCTTGCTGGTTCCTTGCAGTTCTCGTAAAAGGGTGCAGTACCAGAGCTATGCTTATCTGAATAAATACGCTCCCACTGCCAACATGTTTTGGAGAATAGAAAAAAAACAAACACAGTGGAAAATGAGTCTTCATTAGGTAATTTTTGGAGTCTGTGATATTGTAAACCAGTGTGTGTAATGGAACGGGAACTCTACCTCAAATTGTCCACGTTTGATTGCAGATTTTGATTTCCATTTTCTATTATTTCCAAGTAGCATGTAACAACCAGTTAAGAGTTTTTTTTTTTTTTTTTTTTTTTTTTTTTTAGTTTTCCTTAGACTTAAAATTAGGTTGTTTTCAACATTTGAACAAGAACTAAAGATGTCATCAACAAGAATAACCATTTTCTTACACTTGCTCGGGCAACAGATAGTGGATTCATTAGCAGACACAACCAATCACTTGTCATTGAAAACAATCCACTGTAACTGTAACTTCATAAGGAAAATTACAAGAAACATTCTATGTTTTGTCTTTATGGTGCGCAACACGCGCGGAACAAAATGTGACATTTCAGGGAGCTGACGGTGTTCATACTGCGTCTCTATTACGTCAGGTGCAGCACACCTGAGATGCTCAGTGCAATCAATTTCTGTCGTGACATCCCCCCACTCCCACCTCACTGACACACACACACACACACACACACACACACACACACACACACACACACACACACACACACACACACACACACACACACACACACACTACATCTCTCACGCACATATTAGGGGCCATTATCTCCTGAATCTGAATTATTTTCGAACTATTATCAACGTCTGTCGTGTAAATTAATAAACAAATCCTAAAGTTTTTAACCTCATTTGAATAAGAAGAAGTCTTGCACATGGTGTTGCTGAATTTGTAAAATTAATCATTTCTGTTTTTACGCAATGCCTAAAATTTTCCTTTACTCTTCCAGATGTCGTGCCACTGCAGCCCGAAGTCAGCAGCTACCGTCGTGGGCGTAAAAAACGCGTCCCTTACACCAAGATCCAACTAAAGGAGTTGGAGAAAGAGTATGCAGCCAGCAAGTTCATCACCAAAGACAAGAGAAGGCGCATCTCTGCCGCCACCAACCTCTCAGAACGCCAAGTCACCATCTGGTTCCAGAACCGGCGGGTTAAGGAGAAAAAGTTCGTCAGTAAATCCAAAAGCAATCACATGCACACCACTTGATACGATCAGCGACCTTCGTCAAACTGTAACTCATACCTTCCAAAACATCATGCCATATATTTACCTCTTGCATCGAAAATCGTGGCTGAAGAACATTTTGGCTGATTTTTTTTTATTATATATTTAACTTCCATCTTTTTTTCGAACACACATCTCCCCTGTTTTCAATTTAGAGACAATACTCTAAAAACTGTGAAAATATTGAAAATTTCACTTCACATTTGTTTTATATGAATGTACATATATAAATATATAATATTTAAAACGATATCTGTATTTCAAAGACAAATATTGCGTGTTTTTCTTTTTCTTCATTTTGTTTTTCAAGCCAAATCTCAAAAAGGACCTGGTGACATTTCTTGCAGCGGACGCATCCGATCTTCGCAGACTGTTCGTTTTGTGTCATTTAAGAAAGATAAACGCCATACGGACATGATGATTTGGCGAGATGATACGTTGAACTTGAGACTTCAACAAAAAGCTCACACAGACTTTCGAAAGAACGAGTCTTTTTTTTTAAGTATTCCTTCTGAATTTCAAAAGCTATGTTCTTTGTGCGGGATTTGTTCTCTAAAGCCTGAGCTAAAACAAAGGCTGCTATGTTGTTAATCTGTATAGTGCAATGCCTTTTATTATTTAATTCATATTATCTAGTATGGCGGAACTGTAAACTGGAATATCCCAACACCTGTATGTTTTCCTTTGTCAGTGAAGGATTCTGTCATGCAACTGGAATGATTGTAAACCATTAAAGTCAGTGAGTATTACACAGAAATGCACAATCGTTGATTTGAATTTCTTTTGTCTTTGTTAGTGTAACGTTGCAGCTGATCATGCGCCTTGTACGAAGCTTGTATTTCTACTTTGGTGCAGTATGTGAACTGTATTGTGGTGTTGAATTGCGTCCTGGTAACGTGTTTCATAAATAAATGATTATGAAAATGCTTAAATATTCAAGTCAATCAAGCGTTGCAGCATTTCCTTTCGTTTCATCTTACACTGGTGTCATTAAGGAGCAGCAGCTTTCACCGTTGTCGCCTTTCCTCTTAGAGTTAGTCTGCAGCAGCAGCGGATGGATGGAGAAGATTTTATGTTGCAAAGTGCTTGATTAAGACTTATTGGGCATCCTGGAGTCTTAATGGCACCAGGAAATGATTCATTCGCAGTGAATGGAAGGGCTCTGAGTCGCAGCACGGATTTTCTGGCACAAAATTGCTCCCTGATATTTTGACTCAATTATTTTTCTATATACCAGTGTCATATCAAAACTGTCGGAATTTAAATGTATCACCTTGTGGCTTTCAAAAACTTAGTCAGCGGTGAAAAATCTGCATCTGTATGATTTCCACCTCCACCTCCCACCGCATTTTAATCAAAGTTAACACCAAACATATTTATTAGCGCTGACTTGGCAGAAGTTCAAATGGCTGAATCATCAGGCCAAAAGGAAAATAAATGTTCGTGCTTCAGGTGTCAAAGAACTATATTCTTAGTTGCTACAGCACGCAATTTCCACTCATGTTCGAACTGAACTTGAACATTTTGTCGCACTATTGTCATATCACGAAAACGCAAATGCTCACTTGTCCTAAGAGTCTAATTTTCTATGCATTGTATGTTCCCAGGATGTCCTATATTCTGGGTTTTGATAATTATATATCCTGATTTGATTAAGACGTACACGACCTTTTGAACAATGGGAAACAGGTCTTTTGGAAAATGCTCATGCACACAATTCAATTCAATTCAAATATGGTGTCGACATTTTCTGTGCGTATTTTGATTATAATTATATGCTGCTGCATTGTAACATTCTTTAGGAAGTTTTCATATTCAAAGATGAATTTTAAAGTGAACTTGAGAGCGTACATTTCACAAAACTAGCATAAACTCGTGCTTGTGGTGTTGTAAACAAGAAATATTCGTAGATATTCAAATGTGCGCAAACACCGAGCGCGTCAAGCAAGCATTACAGCATCATGGACAAAATCTGCAGTTTTTCTTTCAAAATACTCAGTCACTTAGTCCATTTTTTGTAGTGTTGATATATGCAGGGACTAGTTGCTTATATGCGGCCAGTTTAAGCAAATTTAAAGGCTCCAGTGTCGCATAGTAAAATACAAGTTTTGCTGTCGAAAAAAGCATTCAATGGCGTCTGAGAAAAATCAAAATATGAGGTAGTTCAGTATTATAAATTTAAACATTCCGTTTTATCTTTGTAATTTCAGTGTTTGAGTGAACTTAAAAGAAAGAATAGTCTAAATAGCAGATTCCAATGGGCCTCTGTCTTTTCCCAAATGACAGAAATTCTTGTCTCGCGCCATACTTTCCCTTACTTGAACCTTATTGTGGTTGTACGATACTATGTTCCTATAAGTTGGCATGCCAGTTCTGCCCTTTGCGGTATTCCCTATAGGCACTTGCTCTGCAGCTCTCTGGTCACCTTTTCCATCTCTTCACAACTTCTGAGCTCGCTGAGTACAATTCAAGCCGTCAGACTGAAAGTTTGTTTGTCTGCTCCCTGGGTTTTCAATCCCTGTGGAAAGTTCTGGCTGTCCACATTTACCCTTGACCATGACTATGCAGTCACTTTGACCTTGACATCACAGCAGATTGTGAATAATAAATAGGGGGCTGGACACCAATGGCGGCGGTTTGTTTGTAGGCAAACAAGGTGTTATTTCCCTGTCTAGACAGCCGGGCTTAATGGCATGCCATAAATACATAAAAAAGGGGAAGTGTAGCGATATCCTCTGACCTGCATTGCTGACCATCTCTTAGAGCTTTGCATTAACATTTGGGCTTTACTCTTTTGTGTCTTTATATTTTTTTTTACAGAAGTCATTTCAATCTCGTTCCATCTGGAACCACCAATGGGTCAAGCACTCGTCATGAGGTGTGTGTGTATTATTGACCACGGAGGACAGGTATGACTTTTGACGTCTCACACCAACACCAGCAGCCAAAGTGTGTGCACAGCGAGAGGAAATGATGATAGAACTTCGCCCACAATATACTTAAGCGACACAAGGTATGGGCGTTTTCTTCTTAACACGGCGGCAGGCCTTCTTTAACTTTTGTTTTTTTATGACTTTATAGCTCACATGAAAACCTGTATACATGTCTAAATTAAAAAAAAATAGAACAGTAAATAACTTATTAAATATGCGCAATGACAGCTGCATGTCTAAAAATTGAGTTACTTTTCATTTGAAGTAAGAGCGCACGACTGGGGTGAAGTGAAAAGGATGATTATCCTACTTTGAACATGGTTAATTAATTTCAGCGCATTTTATTTGAAGATACTTTGAAATATATTTTATTATTCACTGTTATTGATTATGCAGCATATGAAACGAACAGAAAATGCGTCGCAATATATGCGTATTCCCATTAACATTCTTACCAGACTAATACATCATGTATATAATTGTTTAATTCAATAGAAAAATATTGTTAGTAAAATTGACATTCCCGTGGAATAGACACAAACATTTTAAATAAAAGTTTGTATCTGGTTTTAACAGCTCAATGAATATAGGCATATTCTAATTAGCATGTTCAAAATTGTTAATTGTTAAAGTACTGCAAACAATGTTAAATCATAGCCCATTATCGTATCTTTGCACCCGATCTACACCATTCTGACAGGAATTTGTTTTAATTCGTAAGATTTTGCATTTATTCATCCAATAATCCTCACAGCGGCGTTAACTGTTTCTCTGCTGGACGAAGGCAAACTTGAGAAGCAGAGAAAATTTCTAGTGAATCACAACGAAAAAAAACTGTACAGGCTTTTTCAATTATTTTTCACAGTAATAGGCAACTTTTTGGACGTGGAAGGCATAAAGTGTGTCTAAAGTTGCATTGGAAGTGGTGTGAGCAGGCGTGTGAGCTGCAGGCCGCTGTCAGCAGGCACATGAGACAGGGGGCTGATAACCTCTGGTGGTGACCAGAGGAAAATATCAGGAAGTGCTGCAGCCGGCTCTCTGTCAGGGAAATTTCACTGCTCTTCATTTTTTCAACCCTATTCCGACTAATTTTCACCTCTCTGTACAACTTTTCTTTTATGCATGTGGTAGTATTTTTTGAAAACAAAAATATGGCTGAGTTTGTCTTGATTTATAATGCGGAAGTTTCTTCTCTGTCAAAATTTTGGCTTGCTTTTGATGGGAATGACCTTGAACTCCTGCTTTATTTTGGGATTGTTGTTTAACTTTAATTTTACAGAAATACAAGCGTGGAGCTGAGGGCACGTGTTTTGGTTTGATATTTCTGCTTTCATGAATACTTTTAAAGAAAAGCGAATTACCTGTGGCGGCCTCGAGAGACGATCGCCAATACTTTGGCGTTCTGTTATAAATTTTATTAATCAGTATAATTTTTTTTCTCATGTTATTTCTTCTCACTTAGGGATGGAATTTATAAAGAATGTTTTTTATTTATTTGTTCATTCTGACAGCCCAGTTGACCTAAAAGTCTCTTATTAAAGAGATTTAAAATAAAATCTACCTGACTGACGGCACGTGCCAAGCTCAATTTGACAATTTTTTGATTTATTGTTTATGATTATGGAAAAGCAGTTTCATTATCTTGATTGCATCTTAGTCATATTCACTCTCTCGTTCTCTCTCTCTCTCCCTGACACACACACACACACACACACACACACACACACACACACACACACACACACACACACACACACACACACACACACACACACACACACACACTTTACTTTAGATTTCAAATTTAAGCCAATAATTGAATAAGTCTAACTTTACCAATAGTTTTTGAAGCAAGTGTTGTGTGGCAGTTTCCAGAATCACGTACGAAATGAGCGCCAAGTTCATACGGCCATACTAATTTGCAGTGTGTGATTTGAATGTATATTAAGAGGAAGGAGATTGAGTAAAAGGCTGTGAAGTAAAATATGTAGCCTGAATGCAAAATATTGTGATACTAATTATTTTGATTATTTCCATAACAAATTCAGTAAACAGAAATAGTATAATTTTTCCAAGTTAATATTCAGAGAGTGTGTTTCTGTAAAGCTGTAGAAAAAGTGCTCTACAGTTAACGAATGAAACGGATGAGCCAAACCTTCAAGTTAAACGTTAGCACTTTAGTGGCTTCTTTTAAGCTTCCCTTGGTGGTTTGTTTCCCTTGAAGGAAGCTTTAAAAGGGCCGCACAAGGCTATAACTGTGGCAACCTGCCTGCAAAGAATCAAAGAGAAAAAAAGGGGAGAAAAGCCTTTTGTTTAGGCTATTGCCCTGTCTGGACAGGAGCAGCGGATTCCACAGGGGTATTTTCAATATCGCACAGACAGTGGACTAGACAGTGACCTTGACAGTGCTATATGCTGGCTTTACCTACTCCCTTTTTTAATGGCACCTTTTCGTTTAAGTAAATGAGAGTCCAGGGCCTGTAGCTCATGGTCACGCATGACATCATCGCTGGGCTGGAGATGCACTGAACAGAGGAGCAGTTGTTTGAATTTGAAATGCGGATCTGTGGGAGATCAGAGGCGGAGGAGTGGAGAGGAGAGGAGAGGCGAGGAGGCGCAACACATGGCTCCTTCCTCCGAGGTAAAGTAAAGACTACAGCCTTCATGTTAGACTCACGCTGCCTGGCCATCCGGGCCGCTTCGTTGTAAACATCGCACTGCACTGTTATGCTTTTGCTTCATGCTATAATAACACAAGACGTGATACTAAGACCGTCCAGTGCTCCTCCCAGAGAGAGGGAGAGGGAGAGGGGGGAGAAGGAGGGGGCTTGTGATATTATATAGCATCGGTGTTGTGCTGCATTGCGAGACTCACTAACTGGATGCAAGAATGTGCAAAGATATCAGAGGCAAAAGTCTGAGGGACAGAACGAACCCACGGCAGGTCCCCTGTAGCTTCTCCAGTTTTTCATTCGATCTTTTCTTTCTATTTAAGGCTGTGCCAGGCCCACTGCCTGTGGGTAAGAGAAGGTACACGCTCATACAGAGATCAAATGTCGGCTGACTTGCAAATCATTCCCAAACCAATGTTTAAATGAATGCTGATGTCTCACATAACACCTTATTGGCAATTTGGAAGCACGCAAGTATTGCCAGTCTGTACGCATGTGCGAAAAAATGCAACTCTGCACTTTTTTTGTCAATCCTCAGCTTGAAAATAAATCAATCAGTGATGTATTCTGGGCTATATTATTAATTTAATTTACATGACAGAATGATAAAGGAAGTATCAGGATGAATTTGATCAGCGCAATAACCATGCTCGGTTCATATTTCCCCTTATTATTTTTTGTAATGGGCCCCTCTTCTAAATTTAGGATCAACAGCAACGAAAGAGAAAAAAATATCATTTTTTAGATATAAAAATTCATTGTTTATTTACTTGTTTTATTCTTATAAATTCATCTTATGAGTTCAACATCAAGTTCAACTCACCGTGACTGCGTCCTGAACTTGAGTGTATACATGGCGACAGATATGTGTGTGTGTTTGTGTGCGTCTGGTGTGTGTGTGAGAGACAGAGAAAGAGAGAGGGGGCGCGTTAGTGTTGTGATATGAGATCTTTCTTATTTGTAATCCCGCCTTACTGATAGATTTATAAAAATATGAAATTATATTACGATATATTACTAGAAGATAATATATACGTCAACCCGCTTTTCTTATATTATCCGACTCTTTACAAAGTGCCATAATTAAGACAGAAAAAGTCCGAAAGCTGAAATGTAACTTTGAAACTTATAAAGGGGTTTTTGTCTCTTTGCAAGAAGCTGAAATGGGGATTTTCTTGAAATATAAATTTATTTTGAAAGGGCCGCTTCATGACGAATGTAATTTAATAAAGAAGGCGTCAGTTGAATAGAAAGTTTCGGGCTTATTTTGTAGTTTATGTGCAATGCGCATACCAGTAAGAGAAGTGCAGATGCCTGTCTTGAGATTATCTTTAAGAAGTTTTGATGAGTAAAGACCACTTTGGAGCTCATTGCGCCATACAGTTTTTGGCTGACTGCCCGAATCTTGCTCATCTCAAGGCGCAGCTTTGTGTGGGAAAAAAATAGTCATCTGTGGCGAAAACTCAGCAAGTTGTTTCTTGAATAATAAAAACCGATATATATATTTACTATATTTCATTTTTTAAATTTTGTCATGGCAGAAACATTACTACACAGTCACACACACCTCATATTTGTTCTGTGTCTTCACAGTTGCCTCTAAATCAACTAATTAGCACGAGATAAAGCAGAGCCTCTCAGCTGCTCGGATCAGTTAAGTGGCCTCTGATATCTTGTAAAATTCATATAAAAGAATTGTGAGAGGTATAACAATCCCAGCAGAGTTTGGCTGCGAACGTTTATTGGAGGTATCTGTTAAAGTTGTTCATGTGAGGTGTACTAGAGAATATAACGTGAAATATACCCTCTTAAAGTAACCTTGTAGAATATCGTCCTGTTTTACAGAGCCACTGGCTTCAACCTGCTGACCCCGTTACTGTAAATATGAGCGGAGTGCGGCAATGAGCATCACTCTTTTCTTAAAACAAGCTTGTAAAATTGGGACATCACAGCTTTATATGACATGAAATTCAACCATAATTTGCTAGAAAACAAGATGTCATATGCACCTTCTTCTCCAGCAAGAAAAATACTTTTTATAAGAAAAAGCATTTAAAAAAACTTTGGCCAGCTTATAAAGAGATTAAACGAGGCCATGGACAGTTCCAGCAGTGTAAGAAGAGAAGCAGTCCAGGCTCTTTTTGAACTCAGCATGACTCAAGTGAGGAAAAACAAGATTCTACATTTTTAATAAAAGCTTTATAGTATTTTTAAAAAGCATATAAACCCCTGTAATACAGAAGTTAATGTTTTGTTTTGTCTGAGAGGGACCGAGTGGGTGGTACTATGTGTAGCAGAAGTTAGCCTGGACACGTGGTTGGGGGCTGACCAATCAGGCGCCCCTCCAGGTTTAACTATGTTAAATGTCAGATTGCAATAAACTAGAAGCTGTTGGTCGGGCCCGCGGAAATGGGCGAGCATAATCTCCTTAATCCAGGGTTTGTGGGACCTTTGGTAAACATCCACACTGGAGACACGTTTTACTTCCCGAATTTTCGAGCTTCAGGGGGACAACTGGCGGGGCTACCGTCTCTCTCCTACCCGAGAAGGGACAATGTTTGCTCCCTCCCGTGGAATCCTTCGGAGCCGTGCAATGGATACTCTCAATCCTACTTTAGCAGCCCCGTGTCAATTAACCCTTCCTTCAACCGCTCATGTGAAATTAACAGAGCAGAAGAGGGTAAATGTTACTATAACAGCAGTAGCGGGAGCAGGGAGACCTGTTCAGGTGGCAGCAGCAGCCTCAAACGAGAGGACAGGGCGAGAGACACATCATCATTAACATCTGACCACGGGATGCACGCTGGGATTGGCGGCACAGCCGCCTTCTCCAAATATGATTATGGAAGCGAGCAGCTAACGCAAGATCCGCCATCATGTCAGTCAATGGAGTCCGACTCCAGCTCCTCGCTGCTCAACGAGAGCAGCAAACCCTCATCCAGCGACGCACAGACCCTGGTGTCACCGGGGAGCCATGCAAGCAACATACCCGCAGGCGGAGGTGAGTGCCATTTTTTTTCATCATAATTGTTAGAATCCTGCGTGCTCACTATTGAAAAGGAGGCTGCACGTCGCGCACACTGGTGGTATTACAGCGTCATTAGAGCTCGTTATCGTGATGCACAACTTGCAGCCTTCATTAGCCTGCAGGGTACTTGCGTGGTGCGCAAACGCCGCTAGGGGTTGCCCTAAAATACCTCACGCGCCATGTGGTTGTGTACAGTCGCAGATAAGCTTACCAAACCGGATTGCCTACCTTTGAATAAAAGAATCCGCCCTGTGATGCATTTACACGAGGCTTGAACTGCATAAGGTTGTTTTTTTCGGTGCTATGTCTCTTTCTGAACCAAGAAATTAGAGCATTGATTTAAAGAGAAGAGGCGCCTTGGTTGGCTGCATCGAATAGAGAGAGTTTTCTTTTTAATGACTCGTAAACGGAATTAATATCTGTCACTGTGTACTCAAGATTCATTTAGTGTGCTCTGAAACTTGCAAATAAGAACGGAGCATTGCAGGCACGTCTTAATTATCACGTAAATGCTACATTAACTGCAACAGTAAAACTTCCGACACAAACCGCTGGACATAGTAGCTCCAAAAGAAAATGTTTCCAAATGAGCAGAAATAAACACTCATGACCAGTAATTTAATGAAAATTGGACAGGATCTGATTGCTGCTGAAATAGATTTGAAACCAGGCAGAGGAGTCTAACAAGAGACCAAAACAAATCCAATTCAGCTGTTTGGGGAGAGTGACAGCTTGCCATAGGGGCTTTATTTCTCTGAATATTAGAAAAATAAACAGGGTCCAGCTTCTGTGATCTTTTGTAAACTCAGATGTCATCTGGATTACGCGCGGACTCTGTGCATGTACACATCAGCAGAAATCTTAAGGAAGGATGCTTTGTTGGTTTTTATTTCATGCATCTTCCAGATAGAAACAGTGTCACCACTCTCCAGATTGAAGGTATATACTGAATTCTAAATTCACCTTATAAACACTGTGGTAAACACTAGAGTGTGCCCTGGACCACTGACGCCCCTGTAGCCTCCTCATAACCTTGGATGTGACCGTGATTTTGCAACTGTGGTGACTAATCCGCTGTATGCCCCCCTCCTTTCCTCCTCCTCTCCTCCCCCTCTCCTCCAGCTGCCCCGTGGTACCCGATGCACACCCGGACCAGAAAGAAACGCAAACCGTACTCCAAACTCCAGCTGGCTGAGCTCGAGGGTGAATTCATGATGAATGAGTTCATCACCAGACAGCGGCGGAGGGAGCTCTCCGACCGTCTGAACCTCAGCGACCAACAAGTCAAGATCTGGTTCCAGAACCGCAGGATGAAGAAGAAGAGACTCATGCTGAGGGAGCAAGCTTTGGCCTACTTTTAGAGATGCGGCAGAAGGTGAATCGATAGGCAGTAAAAAGCCAAGCCTTCGACGCTCCCTTAGGTCTTCTTTCAATGCATGCACGCATCCATCCATCTTTTACATTGCAGGCAATTATCACCACATTTTCTTATTATTTTCTTCTCCAAGGTGCGGGCGATACAAGCCCTCGAAAAAGCCAAACAAATGGCTTTAATAGCTATATTTACATGTCTCTAAGTCTACCTTTGTGTCTTTGGTATAATCGCACAAAAAGCTGTGAGTGTGTGTTTTCTGTTTCTCTTGTTTATTCTGGTTTATCAAGAGATCAGACAACACCCTTAGCATGAGCCTTGCGTAATTTGTCGCTAAGGCAATTGCTTAGTTAAGTATGACGCATAATGTCAACATATTTTTTTTGTTTTATTTTTAATAAGAAAAAGTAAAGAGGGAGCGTGCCACTTGGTTAAATGTCAAAGAGATAGATCTTAAAAAAAATGAGTGTAAATAAAAGTCAGACAAGCCTGGAGCCGCATCCGCGCTGTATTTTTCTTTTGTGACTGTGATCTAATAACTAAAAACATCCCACCCAGCTGATCAAATCTTTCACAGATGTATCTTGTTAAGTTCGAGAAACATCGTTTTTATCTTCTGGAGTTTTCAGCAGACTTTGTGGCACGTTCACGGTCACGGGCAGGAAGTCTGGATGTCTGGGAGTCTGCCTGAGGAGAGAGGGAGAACTGAACCCGCAGTGTAATCCATATCCCTCTGATTTGCGCATAGAAAAAAAAAATCCACCACTACTTTGTTCATGTGCTCACAAGTTTCTGAGGGTATTTTCTTACTTTATTTCCTTTTCAACTTGTCTCAACAACAGCCACAGAATCCTGCATGGGATGCGTTTAGTCGAGTGAGATCACCGGTTTGATACGGTTTTAAGCTGCTCAGCGTCCACGTCCAGATTGTATTAGTTGAAGAAAACCGTCTAATCAATAATGTCGTTCAGTATTTTTAAAGAAAGTACTATCAAGTATTAAATACATTTTTAGTCCAACTTGGTCCAGAAAGGAAGTAAACGGGGAGGGGTTGTTTGGGTTTCTGGGCCTAAAACAGTGTTTCTAAAACTCGGTGCTCAAAATGAAAAACCAATATGTAGAATTTTAGAAAAAAAAAAAAAACTCCCTTAGATCGGGGGAATACAGTGCATCATCTGTCATGTATAACGAGTAAGCTATAGCAGTGAAATGTATTTGCAGCATGTTATTGATGTGAAATAGCTATAAGTCATATTTGCGGGCCACTTTTTCTGTAGGTGACTTTTTGTACAATTTATTTTCTGAACAAATCATAAGCAAAAACCAACCACGCGTTTTCGACGCAAACGGCTACAAAGAATGTATTATTATTATTATTATTATTATTATTATTATTATTATTATTATTATTATTATTATAGTAAACGGATGGGGGCCTGTCTGGCCAATGTTATGTACTTGCTTTTTGCAACGTGCTCAGTGTTGTCCCTCTCCTTGCCTTGTACCAGTGTACAACTTTGTAAAATGAAATAACAAATATGTTACTATTTGCGTCATATTGGAGGATTCCTTATCGCTATGTAAAAGTGTTTTATGTTATTGTTCGTCGTGTACAATATGGCATTCCATATAGCCTATCTGTGGTTGTGAAGAAACATAGGCCTATTATATGATACTGCCAAGAATGGAAATATGAAATGGTATGCAAGAAAATGTACCAAACCTGTCATTTAAAGAATCCTTGTTTTTGTGTAATAGCTGTTTGTTCTTCTCTTTTCGTCCCCAATCGCATTCCCTTCTTTGCGCTTGTAAGGATTGCTCCGTTGTCTTGTCAAAGTAATAATGATATGAATGTATATGCGTAAGGTCTTCAATAAACACAATACTGAAACGTTTATTGGTGCAACCTCAGTGTGTCATTGGGTCGCCTGTCTGAATGCTTGGCTTTGAAAATCAGCTTTTCTTTTCTGACTGCGGGGATTTTTTTTTATTGGACTTGACCTGTAACACAGTTTAAAATACACGCGCTTCCACTGCAGTGAAATCAAGATCTAATTGGGCATTTGGACGTGTTTCAGGGGGTGTTTTGTTGGGACATGGCCGAACATGCTGTGAAGTATAATCAATAGGAGCCCACACAAGTTGGCCCTGTGATGTTACGGCTGCAAAGGTAGGCTATAGGTAGCTCCCCGTGCAAAATGGCGGCCAGATGCTTCCCCCTTACCCAGTAGATTATTATTCTTGTTTTACATATCTCTCAAAAACAGACACTTTACAATAACTCCAGAATCTTGAAACAAAAATATCTCTTCTCATATTTTCTGGAGCTTCCTGTTTTTCTTTGAGCTCGTTCTAATCAGTGTCAGCGGTGCTACAAGCCTATAACGGTGCAGCTAAACACGCAACAGCTCTGTAAAGCAGTAATAGGGTTACACCCCAGTGCTCCATATAGTCGAGCTTCTTGGCCAGTCTGGTCCCCCTGCATCCTCTCTTTTGCTTTGCATTACAGATTTAACACGTTGTAAATACTTATAAAAACATGCCCACAGACCAGATAAAAGCGTTTTGATCCCTACATATGACAAAGATGGTTTGATAATAAACTCATATCTAACATCCTCAAAGCTCTCCCTGCTGGTGGGATGGTGTAAAGCAATGCAGGGCTGCATGTGCACTTTTCCTCTGAGCTATCTAAGTAAGCTTTAATGCACAGCAGCACACAGGCTCTGTATGTGAAGTAGGAAACTGTTGTGCTGTCTCAATGTTGAGATCACATGTTGCCTTTTCAGTGAACTGTGAATGGCTGCTTCTACCCCTAAGCGGCCTTCCTGAATCCTAGTATCCGTGAACACCGCAGAAATGCACATGGAAGATGACGTTAGCACACTACCAAGCACAATCTTTGTCTTTCTGTATGTTTAACTGCATCCACCCTTTTAATAAAATTTGTGAGGTTTTGTGACTGAAAAGAGACACATATTGTGATAGCTGAAAGCCTCACTGCAGTGCTCAAGTCTTCTTATATTGCAGTCACACTATGATGATGCCTCTGCAGCAAAATAGAGGCCAAGTATCATTACTCCAAACACACATTTCACATGGTTTTCCCGTCAATATCTATTCTATTTTAATCCTTCATAAATGCAACACGTATACCTTTGAAGTATCAGCAGTATATGTTTTGGATCAGCTGCGTAATCTTCGGACACACAGGGACCTTTTGACGCTCTGGTATAATGGGCCATAGTACAATGCGTCTGTTTCCAAACATTATAGATTGTCAAAATACTGATCTCCTTATTTATATGTCTTGTGCCTGAAAAAATGAATATATTTATTTAAAAAAGTAAGATGTTTGTGCGCCACATTTATCTCTTACCGACTGGTAGATATATGGCACCCGCTGGTTTGATGCGTTTAAAAATGCTTTCCATGCACTTTTGCGCTTCTGATTAAAGGTGGTGTGAAGTGTCATTTCATTTGAATGACTACCGTGAATTTAGACCTGGATATTAGAGGACATGGCAGCACCTGCATATAAAATATTCCCACGGATTACAAATAGAAATACAAGCGTGAAGTGTGGATATGGAGCTTTTTGCACTTTTACGCACGGATTTCAGCATTCATCAGTCGTGTATGTTTTGGTCAAAACAATACGCATTGCAGCAGAACGGAAGCAGTACCAGGCTCGTGTAAATTACAACTGAGTCTAACCTGTATTTCTGCTCCATGTTAACAATCAAGTCTATGGAATACACTGAACAGATCTTTCTTTGCGCGTGTTAATTTTCATCAACTAGAGGGCATCATTCATAACAACTCCAATGTTTTTTGGCCGATCAAACGCGCTGTTGACCATGAACGGACATAAACTGGAGGTCCAGTGTTTGTGTGTGAGCTTGTTAAATAACAGAGAATAATAGATGCAAAACGCACCGTGACGCTCCTGACTGTCTGTAATCCCTCACCCATTATTTATATTTCCGAAAAATATATCAAATTGCATTATACTACAATTTCTGGCTACACTTTAAAATGCTTCAGGAAACACCATGAATGCACCATTGAAATATAAACAGAAACAATTTAACAACTTAATTGGGTTAGTAACTTACATAACCAGTTTTATTCTTGCTTGTAAAAATGCGCAAATGGAGATAGGAGAAAGAGAGCAAGGCTTAAAAGATTTTCACTAGTGTCCTTTATTTGTAAGATATTGCAGTAAATTGGTGTTCACTCAACAGAGGAAATTGTTAACTGAAATTTACAGCAGTGACAATTTGCATAATTTGCTCAAAGACAAAGAGAAAGATGGTTTAATCATTGTAAAGGACCCGCAACATTTAGCTCAGCGTGAGTCGGGTTTGCTACCAAGATCAAATGAAGCAAACAGAGGTTTGTGTTTGCAGGGTGGTGTGGTGATTCCTGTGTAAAACGGTATGGTTAGGCCTACTTGGACTGAATTACGGGCAGTCTGCTCTTTGAACTGTGCCAAACGGATATTTGAACATGTTGTGTTAACTTGAACTTCAAACCAGACGAATCTGTTGGTGTTGTGTAGGAATTGACGCTGTTTTCTGTTTGTTCAGGTATTTGTGTTATCTGTTTTGTTATTCTGATAATCCTGAGTTTCACATTTTTAGAGCATTTATGCACAACAAACCGCTGAACTGCGCGCTAAATCCTCCGTTTGCCACTCCTTATCCTTAAAGTCGCAGAGAATTTTCATCATATAACACCTATTTCCCTTGTGTGCATTTTAATTCAGTTTGACTTTGATTGTTGGACACTGAAATACAAACAAGTTAAAATAAGTCATTGCAGAGAACCTGAAGATGTTTGGATTGTAAAACAGGAAGAGATCTCGGTTGGCTTTGCAGCTTTTTACAATAGGTCTTTCACTGCTCTTGAGCACTTTTGACTTTGAGACTGACTAAATCTGTTTATGGCGGCCTGTCTCTGCGTCCTAAAGGTCAGTGAGCTTCTCAGTGCCCTTCGCAGAGAACTTGTATGGCATGTGGTCTACGTCCCCCGCCGCCCCTCTGCCGTTTATGGTACGAAGCTGGCTGGAGGAATAGAAAGCAATGTTATTCCCTCCAAAATGTATGTGGGGGAGAATAGACTGTTTGTAAGTGTGTGTCTGTGGAGGGGAGGGGGTGTTTTGAAGGGGAGTGTTAATGTGATAGAGAAAGAGAGACGGAATCCTTAACAGGAGAGATCCATATCTCTCCACTCCTTGCAGAACTGTTATGTATTGATTTTGACATGATTTGAAATGAGTTCTTTATGGGCTCTATTTTTTTTTTCGAAACTCGCCATCTTATCAATTTGTTTTTCAATACCATCGCACGTCGAACAACCATTTATACGGGGTGTGAAGATTTCAACGCTGCCTCTGAGAATCCAGATTCTGCTTGGACCAGTTGTCTCTGGTGAAAGGAAATAAAAAATATTAGCATTTGATGATAAGGACTCTTCAAATGTGAATAAGTGACCAGCCTTTTCGTCATGTTGCTCCTCTTTAGCTCAGTGTGGCTGCATTAAAAGCACCAAATGCAAGTTTGGATTTTGCGCATTTGGGAATATTTGGCTCGGTTATTTTACTTAGGACAACACACTCACATAGATGCAACCTTAGTTTTTTTTAGTCTTCTGGTAAATTTTCTAAATATACAGAGTACTTTATCTCTATTTGCCTTCGAGTGCCTTTTAGAAAATCAGAACTGAAGGTATTTTGGCTGAGGACTATCTTTGCAGGCGGCGCATAGGCCCAAACGCACTCACTGAAGGTCAAGTATGCACAGAGCTGCACAGCCGGTGGTGTCTGTTTAAAGCTCTTACAGTTTTATACAATATGGAAAAATTCCACGTCACCTGTTCAGATTCGTACACCACTGGTACAGTGCCCTGTAGCCTGGAATATGCATTTTATCCCCATATTAACATTAATACATTTATGTCCTTTGTGTTTAAAGGTCTGGCGCTTATGAAAAGCTTGGGAAATCTGCAGCTCAGACAGCAATGTAAACATCAGAGCAAAGTGTTTGAGCAGGCATTTCAGCAGCATCTGAGTCTAAGCGCAAAGCCAATGGCTTCTATATTTGGTCCACATGCTCCAGCACTCCTGTGCTAGGCGTGCACAAAATAGAAATAACGAATTTTGATCCCTATGCTTTAAAGCGATTCAAACAGTGTCTACCGAGTACTTATAAATATTTAAAATAATTCTGAATTCGCGCTAATCGTAGCAAAAATGAAAAACGCTTTGATCGCATTTTTAGCTACTGAAACGCGTATCAAAAACGAATGAATTTATCCTTACACATATCCTTGCACTTTATTCATCAAACAGGCACGATTTGTCCAAGTAGAGTGAAAAAGTGATTTCACCAGTTAGACGCCCAAGTTTACCGTGTGCGTCAAACGTCTGACAAAATATTTGCATACTGTGCACATGAACACATTGTGTGAAACATGATGAAGTTTCGATTGGTATAAATGTTGTCAATATAAACAGGAAAAGTTTAACATGTATCATTTCAGAATATGTGTTGTTTTATCTACGTTCAGTGCGTACTAGTCGTGCGTAACTTGTGCTGTCTTGTGCACATTTTCGGAAGGCCGCTGAAGGACGTTTGTTTACGAATAGTTGTATTATTAATAAACAGAGTGCGTTAAACAATGGTCATATTATTTCAGCTGATTTTAGAGGGTGATCCAAATGTGTCGGATTAACAGTGCAGTTGATAGAGGAGTAAGCCGTGTCTAAGTACATCATTTTAAAATACAACTGCATGTGACACGCTATAGCCTCAAGTAATTTTGCACATAAAATGTTCTCTGTTTTGACTTTCTTCAAACGGTGTTAGCCATGAATCCTTAGAACCTCAAGTTAAATTCCCAAACACGCGCTTCCTTTGACCCAATCTCATTATTTCCCAAAAAGATAGATACACCTCTTCACTATTTCCTTTTTTCTGTTCCAGTTTTCCAGGTCATCTAAATAACACTGAAGCCAGCACAACTATAGGAGGATTTCTTGAGTGGTGAAAATCATTTAATACTTCTAATAAAAAAGTTTAACACATTGTTGTGAAAGCTTTATGTCCCGATAGTTGAAAGAGAAATACACTCTGGAGATTGCTCTAAATGTAACAGTAACACACGTCCTTATCTTGTAAGCTATTGTTACCACCACAAACGCTTCATGCGTGGTGCATTCACTGAGACCTCAGTAAAAGAAAAACAAGGCTCTTTAGTGTTGCTTGAAACTGTTCGCAGCTCATACAACCAAGTTTAACTGCCCGACTTACATCCAATTAAACTTATCTAGGCCATGAGGGGACAGTAATATGATTACACAGGCTTCCCACATTTAGCCTTGACTTCAGCTAGCTGTGCGGCAGTGTGTTGGTGAACTGCGCCCATTGTGCTTGTTGTGTGTGTGTGTGTGAGGTGACACGGTTGCGTGTGTGGTTAGTATTGGCACAGGATTTATTGACGCAGAGCCAAACATTCTGCGATATTTAGGAGTGTCAGTTTTGAGCTGAGAGTTCTTCTTAACAAGAGGGTGACACCTAGGTTAACCATTGTAATTATGGCACTAGGTAGCAATACATAACTTAAATTCCACAGACGCAGTCGTAAAGTTTGTGCTCCAACAGTGATATTTAAGCGAGAATGGCCAATGTTTACAACACATTCTCCTTGGCACACGAAACTGAAATTTTGGCTACTACTTCAAATATCTGTGGCGTGTTTTCGGGTATTGTTCATCTTGTTCGAGTCTTTTTAGGAGAGAAGAGATTCTGGATTGACAACACAGTTACAAACCCCTTTGCGTGCAAACTGCATATTCCTTGGCTGCTCGTTTGGTGCAACCAAATCAAACTTTGCTGGGTCCTACTGCTAGCAGAATATCAGCTGCTGTGGGTCGTCTGTGCAGGGGAATAAACACATGTGAAACCTTATTCTTTGACTGATGGTCTGAGCGCACTGAGGCGAGAATAGCCAGTGTTTAAAACCATCTAAAGGCGGATGTCACGAAGTACTGGACGTTAGTTGCTCATATTTTGCCACGTTACGACAAATACTGCGACTTTAATGCAACCAGGAGTGTTGTTTCACATCCGTTTAAACACTTCAATTCCTCTTGTGTGCTATGTAGTGTCTTAAACTCCCCTTTCACATTCTTTACTTGATCAGCAGCCCTAACTTTTGAATTTTATTAGTGCATCATTTATTCATACCCTTGCATTACTTATTTATACCGCGCTAATACGCATCAGTGAAATGATTATGATGAGGAAATGATTTGACAATATTGTTTTGGACTGTCTGCTGTTGTTCCGTTATTGCCTGCTGAAAGAAAAGTTTGCGGTTTTTAATTTATTGCCAACGGATTTTTTAAAGTTCCACAGCTGTATTATTACATCAAGGATGATATTGAAATGCAAATACATTTTAAATGCGGTATTTCAGGGTATTTATTGAAGTTCAGTCAACTTTCGTTTTTCCCTTTTAAATCCAGTTCAATTTAAGCCATGCGCAAAAACTTTTAATTTTACAGTGCGCCATATATTTTTCACTCTTAGAGAAGACAGTGGCATGTTGATGTGCGAATTATCATTATTGTTAGAGAACTACACAACACTAGTGAAGAAGCATGTGTCGAGCATGTGTCCGTACAGGCCACAGGCCAGCATGTTTACACAAATATTTCCAAAGCTGTCGGTGTTCCTGCCCCAAATATCAAACCAGTAGCTGTACTTTACGACCCATAAATACACTTATTTATTCCTGTTTTTTTCCCGAAGTGTTTTGAACATTTACATTCTCCCTTATTTTGGTGAATTTTAATTAATATTTTAGCTGGAAAAAAATAGTGCCCAAAAATAGTTCTTGTGGCTTTTTCACCTATTTTTGGTCTGAAATGCTACATTTCTGTCACGGAGAACCATGCAAGTAAAAATGCGTTTCGGCGTTACACATTTTGCGGCTTTGCTTTTTTGAAGTTGTAGAATATCGAGTAGCTTAATCTAAATTCTTGTCATTCTTAACCTTTATGGTTTTCAATAGAACAAAGAGATTTAGCGTTACTACTGCCATTCGGGGTTTTATGGTGGACGTAGAGAGGATTTTAGTGGTCAAATTCAAGTGCTGTGTCTGGACAGCTGTCTGCTTTCTTTGTACTTGGATGCAGGATGCATCATGTGAGACAACCTTTTGTCTGTAGGGGTAGTAAACAAGCTAACGCCAATGCCACTTTTTTTTTTTTTTTTTTACAAACACCCCTGCAGAGGACTTTCATGTCAGGACCCTGCTTGTGTTGCTTTTTGTTGTCCTTGTAGTTTGAAATCACCAAAGATAGTGACTCTGATTTTTAACTATTTTTCAACAACCCATGTGCGGTCATGTAACAGAATGGTGGCGTTATTAGAATCTTGGATAATAATTCAAGAGTCTTTTGCAACATTTAGGAAGTAGCCTATAATCATAAAAAATGGACCATCATATTAATTTCACCTTGTGATAGTAACAGTTAGTCTATAAAGATTCCAAGATGGCCCTCAACAGGACAATTAAAAGTTTACAATGACGCAGGAAGGAACACGCAGGCGCATCTTTTCGTCAAACCATTCATTTATTTCAGTTTATTGAGAACAGAAAACTCCGGAGGATAAGTCTCTGCTTTTAACAGTCTCACACTGTAAAATTTTGACATTCCACAGGAAAATAAAATGATCGCATCAACTTGAAATATCAGCAGGGACTTATTTTATTTTAAAGGGGGACGTCTGATGCATTCATGCAGCCTGGTCAATAAGCCCTCTCTGAGTGGCCTATAAGCAGCCGTTTACAAGAACACTAATTGTTGCTCTTTCTTGAGGCTCACAGTCAAAAGTTGTGACCAAAACACACTTCATTTAATGAGATAAAGTGATCCAATAAGATATTAGTTCATACAGCATTATTAGAATAAGACCCTCACTTGTTGTAGTGATATTATGGGCTTCAATGATCCCTCCAACGTGAATCAATACTGGTTCCAGCTTTTTGTACTGTTAACGTTTTTTTGCTCCTGAGTTTGTGTTTATGTTTCCAGGGCACATTTTCTCTCTGTGGGAGATGGAGGATCACGGGCTTCAGTTGTAGTCCTCCTACAGGAACTCCAGGAACTCGAATCGTGCAGTTTGTCCTTCACTCTGTCATGATCCAAAGTCAAAGGGAGTAATGAGAATAGGCCGATTACTTCTGGTGTCCAAAACCACACACATACCGTTTATATTCTGCATGGTTGTAGCGGCTGCTTTAGATTCATGTCACCACGTGAAGTCATGCACAATTTGCATAGCTCGAAGTTTTTTCTATTGGTAATAAAGGACAAGCAATTTAATCTGTTGAATAAATCCAAACAAGAGAGCCGGAAACTTCCATACATCTGTGAAAGATTGCTGTATTCAGCAGCGTCGTTTATCCACTGTTGAGGAAAAGTAGAAAGGATCGTAACAAATATTCTTATCAGATGATCTCCTGTATATTCACAGACCACTGTGTAAAACTGTCCTGAGGCGGCTTACAGATTTGTCATAATGACATGCAAACTTTCTTTTTTTTAACATTGAAGAGGGGATTAGCCTCATGAAACAGCCCTTTGAGGACTTGATGTTGTATTTGGGCTCCATTTACAGCGATTAATGACGTATACTGCTTTCTTAATGCAGATTTAATACTGTGTGTAACTGTCTGTGATGATAATCCCTCATTATGTGAAGATTAAATCTTAAAATTACCAGGATACAGAAGAGTGTATAGCGATAGTGGTATTACATAATAATAATAATAATAATAATAATAATAATAATAATAATAATAATAATAATCTTACCTGTGAATCTTCATACAACTAGTAAATGCATGTGAGTGAGTGCACTGTGCAGTTAGTGCTGTGCCTGTTTAAGGAGCTGTAGCAGCTCAGCTAGCTAGCAGCAGCCCATAAACATAAACACACAGCACATATCTCTCTAATTGTCATAAGGCAGCGAACAGGAATCTGTTACTGGTTTTCTTAGTGCGCCTGTGGTGTTTGGAAAGTTATTCGTTTGAACCGCGCAGATCTTACCTAAAGCCAACCACTCCTACACATCCAACTCTTCCAAATTGATATATGACAATATCTACTTTCGATCACGTGTCTGCGGGGCGACTTAGACGGATTGCGCGTCATCTCGCCTTCCCAAATTTTTCCCTTCTGCTGCAGCTCGTATCCAAAACATCTATCTATAGTGCGGAGTACGAGAGAGAGAAAGATGTTTAACTCGGTGAATCTGGGCAACTTCTGCTCCCAGACGCGCAAAGACCGGACATCCGAGTTTGGGGACAGGACGGGCTGCGCGTCCAACATCTACCTCCCCAGCTGCACCTACTACGTTCCCGAGTTTTCTGCCGTCTCCTCGTTCCTTCCGCAGGCCCCCTCCCGGCAAATCAGCTACCCTTATTCCACAAATCTGTCTCAAGTACCGCCGGTACGGGAAGTTTCCTACGGCTTGGACCCTGCTAGTAAATGGCACCACAGAAGCAATTATGCATCGTGCTACTCGGGAGAGGATCTGGTGCATAGGGACTGTCTTCCACCATCCACCATGACAGAAATGCTTATGAAAAACGAGAGTGTGTACAGCCACCACCATCACCATCACACCCACCCGGGCTCCAATCACCCCTCCACAGGTTTTTACTCCGGCGTGGGGAAAAACAACGTCCTCCCGCAAGGTTTCGACCGCTTTTTCGAGACGGCATACTGCAGCAGCACGGACAATCAGTCAGACAATTGTTTACAAAAGGGCGAGGGGGGAAAGCTGGAAAGTGACTCCCAGCAGCAGCAGCAGCAGTCCACAGCCTCGGTCCCTGGAGCGCCGGAGCAGGAAAAAGACCCGGAGGATGAGGAGGAACATACAAATTCGGGCTCGTGTACTTCTTCCTCCGCAACAACCAAGGACGGCACCGCCAGCAAGAGCAGCCACTCGAGTAGGTATACCGAGCTGTAAAATGGGGGAAGGTTAAGGGGACTAGCCCGGTGTTTTGTCGGTCAGATTTTATGTGGAGTTTTATAAGCATTCAAAGGATTTTATTATAACCCTACAAAGCTCTTTCTTGCAACGAGAAGAATTTTTACGATGGGAAAGCGCTTTGAAAAAAAGGGGATGTTATATACAGACGCCTCTATGGTGAGAGTCTGTGAAATTTTTAAGAGAGAGCTATTGTGACAAATGTTAACTTTGATCATGAACTTGCGTTGGGCATTTTAAGGGATTTTCTCGTTGGGCTGTCGAGAGTAAAAACCAATTGGGCAGAACATTGCTTTTGGCGTCTTGTGAATTTTCTTTTTAGCACTGGGTTTGCTAAAAAACTGCTGCTCTGAGTATTACAGAATTTACGGTTAAATGCATCTATCTATCTATCTATCTATCTATCTATCTATCTATCTATCTATCTATCTATCTATCTATCTATCTATCTATCTATCTATCTATCTATCGATTTAGTTTTTTACACGGTCAATGAAAGGGTTAAAGGAAGAGGTGTTTTCCTGCACATATAGACAGAATGCATAGGACTACAAATGATGCCATTTCATTATTAGCAGCAGAAAAAAAGCTATAGCCTCAGTGTATCTAACTTCATGCAGCGCCCTACCCTCTACCAATGATTCGCATGCAAACAACGTTTCTGTTTTCATAATTGATCCTCAAGCCAAAAAGTCACTTTGTTAAATAAAGCTAAAGCAGCTATTCGAGCTGTATCTTTCATGTAGATGCTAAGCCTCATGCTTATTGTGTTAGCTCTGGGTGGCTGCATATACAAGCTAACTGAGGCTGCAGTCTGCCTCTTTCCTGAAGGAAAAAGGAACAATAAAAAGATCCCTAGTCACCAGTTTGATAAGAGGTTACAGGGCCACGGAGGTCTGCAAAGGCCATTTTTACAAACACAGTCAACGCATTTCAAGTCAGTGCCAGAAGATTGTGTAAATAGTTTAGCTCCAGAGGAATGTGTCGCACATAATGCGCTGAAATACTTTTGTTATTGTATATTTACAACAGATAAACACGTACTTAGAGGTTGTTAGTTGATATTATTTCAATGCACGCGATTCGGATATTTAACACCCCTTATGGCTGGTTTATCTGATAGCCTCAGCCACTTTGCCTGATGAATGTTGTCTGAAATGTTTTCATTCTCAACACCACTGAAACGGAATTCTTCGCATATTGAAGCCTCACAGGGCTTGACTCATTTCTAATTTTACTCACATTTATCAGTATTTTAAAATCGTCTAACTTTGCTGCCTTTCACGAGATTTCATTCCTAATTTTGTTATATTTTCCTTCAGGCACTCCACGTACGAGGAAGAAGCGGTGTCCATATTCCAAGTTTCAGATCCGAGAGCTGGAGCGAGAATTCTTCTTTAACGTTTACATCAACAAAGAGAAAAGGTTGCAGCTGTCCCGAATGCTAAACCTCACCGACCGCCAGGTTAAAATCTGGTTTCAGAATAGAAGAATGAAAGAAAAGAAGCTGAGCAGAGATCGTCTGCAGTACTTCTCTGGAAACCCCCTGTTGTGAGCATGGAGCAGGGGAAAAATGTCACAGTGTGTTGGTCAGTGACATTCAGGCCTCCTCGTATCTCATTGAATTGTATTTGTGGGCATAACCATTTTTTTCTAAGGAGCCCACATCAACAACAGTGCAATGTTAAAGCGGACAGTGGGAGTCATAGGCCTGCATGGGATAAAGTCGCCATTTTCTTATTGCCCCTCGGGCGGCGGTGAATTTCTAATAGCTGTCGTCAGAAAAAAAGGCCTCCATGGTTAGAATAATCATTTATACCTAATGCTGTTCTTGAATATTTCCCTCTATTTATCACCTTCTCCACTGTGTTTATTCTATTGTTCATAAAGACATCTTTGTTGTTGAAATATCAAATGTATCTGACAATTTTGAATCCTTATTGCGCAGACAACTTCGAGCTCTTCCCTCCGCTCTGGTCTTTGTATATAGCATATCATTATCTAATTATTTCTCGACCAGAGTTCGAACAACTAATAGCGAATCTCCAGGCTGCTTTTATTTTCACCACTGAGAACTGTGACGTCCAATCTGTGAAAGTATATATCCCCCTGTACAGAGTAGCCTATGCAATGTGCATTCGTGACTGTAAATAGGCGTATGTTGAATTTCCTCCCCTCCTTTTTCCCTGCTGCTATTTTTCAGTACATCGTACAACTCTGAACAGCTTTAATGCCAACACTCGTTAAATTATTTGCTCAGACATTGGTGCTTTGGATGCCAGAGAGGAGAAACGGATTGTTGGCCTGTGTATCATTAATATAATACCTATTAAATAAACAGAAACCTATAGGCAAAACCTTACGACTTTGTGCTTTTTGTGCAATCATTATCACAACTACCATTCATGTATTTTTTCCAAATAGTCGCGCGGATTCCTTCAACTTCTCGTGCGGCTTTTTAAAATTCAAGTGTGTATTAACTCTACTGGCACACGAGGCTACGCATCAGTAGCACATTTTCAGCTCGTGTTAATAGCCTCTTCGTGTTGATACACACATTTTCTGTGGTAAATTTGGATGAATAGTGTCGGCGGGCCTGCACTTGTCGGATTGTCGGCTATCCTACAGTTGCGCCACAGCCAAAGATCGTGTTTGAATTTTAGCATGTGTGTTAAACCATGATAGAGGCCACATCTTAGAAATGTAGAGAAAGAGAGTGCAATGATAACCTCTTTTTAGTGCCCACTAAATGGAATCGCCACTCTTGTAGTCTAGACACTGCCATAAAGACAGAGGCACTAAATGGCTATTTTTTTCTCTTAATTGCACCGTCTGTTTGGGGGGAATGCCGTTCACTTCCGCAGTAAATAGTAAACAAGCAAGACTGGATGTCCGAAGGTTGGGGGGAAAACCAAGAGATTTCAACATGAACTCGGTCTGTGCAGTGTGCAAAGTCAACCCCAACCCCCTCAGCACTGAAACGTCATGTCCACTCTGTTAAGCTGAAAACTGGAAAACCACAACCACAAGAAACCTCCCAGAGTTGAGATTTTGCGTCATGTAGGCTTGATTTTGGCTATATTTGTATGATTTAGCTTTCAACTGACCTCGTAAAATATTGATGTTCAGTGGCTGAAATAAGAGTCTATTTGTCTAAGTCCTCAGCCCAAACACCCGCCTTTTTCAACTCAGCACTTCACAATAAATAATTGTTGACTAATTGGGCCCATGTGATATGACTTAGATAAGCGTTAACAAGAGGAAAGAACATGAGTGGCATTTCTTCCCCACTTGTGTGTGTGTGTGTGTGTGTGTGTGTGTGTGTGTGTGTGTGTGTGTGTGTGTGTGTGTGTGTGTGTGTGTGTGTGTGTGTGTGTGTGTGTGTGTGTGTGTGTGTATGCCTCTAAAGTAAGCGCATGTGTCTTTCCTTCTTGTGCTCTTGAGCTACCAGCATATGTGCATGTTGATTGCACGTGTGCATTAACTACAATTTATAATTAAATGTAGTCTTTGAACTTCAATAATGTCAAGGCCTTCACCTTTAACCCACTGCAATAAAGAGGAATCAAGGAGCCCCTTTAGCCCGGAAATGTGCGCCGCGGCGGAACGGGCCAATGAGAGTGAGTGGGAACAGAAAATGGAATGTGTACACAGACCAACTTTGACCCCTCACATTAAACTACAGCAGGTAACTTGGCCAGCTTTAGCACGCCCAGTAAATACACTTTATTGTCCTTGTAAAACGTATACGTTTTCACGCATGAGGCGTTTTAAACCGTGTTGGTATAAACTTTAGGCCTATATTTGTATTCTCTAAAGAAGTAAAACAACATGTCGGTGTGTGGCTGTCGCAGTGTGCGTGTCGTTATGGGTGGTTCTGAGTGCAACATGACGGTTCGCATGCATGCGTGGGTGTGGGAGTCTGTGAGTTAGTCAGTCCATCCTTTGAATGCTGCCTTTAGATGTGACTCCTGTGCATGAATCAAAGACAATCTATTCAGCAGGCATTTGCATGCTTTATTTTTACTTCCTGGTGTGTGGTTCGATTTTTGGTTGAGGTCGAGATTAAGGTTTAGGCTTTGAATTATTTGAATGCAGAGAAAGAGGAGGACAGGGAGGAGCTCCCCCTGGCTGGATGCACGCGACGCACAGTGTGTGGCGCATAGATTCACAAAACTTTGCAGATGTTTTTTTGTTGAGACGAGGGTCAATCTGTATGTGTTAGAATTGTCTCACGAAGGACAGAGGGGAAAAAAAAGACGCTTCACACTCACTAAGATCAAGGCTACAGAAGTCCCTTTCTCTCTTGCCACACCCACCAACCTTGGCCCTGGGACAGTGACGTGCGTAATTTGTTGGTTCCTCCACAACGCACAACGTCACTAACAGAGCACGCAGCAGAGGCTCATGCAAGTGTTGTCTATCAACCACACGGGGGCCAGGAGTCCCTTGGGCCTTCGCGTTGTGTTGTTTCCTCAACGGGATCCTGAAAACGCTTCCTGACATGGATGCCTCGATGACATCAGAGTGGTATTATTAGACATGCAGAGACAGCCTGTGTTGTGGTGTGTTGTGTTGTGTTATGGTGTGTTGTGTTGTGTTATGGTGTGTTGTGTTGTGCTCTGCTGTGCTGTGCTGTGTGCGGCAGAAGGACAGTCCACTCTGCTGGAATGCAGCTCCTGCCAGTCTAGATTATGCACTTGGGTGTTGTGGTGAAAGAAAATGGCGGTGTGTTTTTTATGTAGATGAGGAGAACCATGCAGGAGGGACAGGCTATAACTCGATACCATAAAAATATAGAAGAAAAATAAAATGAGTCAGCTGCATAAAAACAGTAAAATTAGGTTAAAGGCTTTAAATCCACTCTCACGCTGTAAATGTGCCTATAAGGGTTGTTTTTCTTTAATTTGGGAATGCAAACAAACACTTTTTGTCAGGGTATATTGTACTTTTAATTTCAAGACTGCTAGATTATTCCCCTAGGTGAAAAAGCTCAAACTTCATTGACAGCATAAAGAATTGTAGCATCCTTATACCTGCTTAATGTCGTGAAAACTAATATCATTTTTTTTGCATTAACTTTACAGCTCAAAATACATAAAAACAATTAAATTATATAGAGGACTTTGTGGCCTCTGAAGCATTTTTACTCCCAAAAATAAAGATTTTTTTCTTGATGCTTCAGTTGTAACCCTGCCAAATATTTTTTTTTGCAGATTTGACGAAACTTGTCATCATTTGAAAAGTTTTATTGGGTTGTTAAATGAAGAGTTAATGTAGATGTATCCTTGTTTCTTCTCTGCAAATACTAATCAAGTGGTTATAGGCTATTGAATGGTTTTATACTACAGTATAGTGCTCACATCTCAGCACCTTTCCTGTTCTATAGGGCCATAAAACAGTTCCACGCTGTAAAACCAGCTCCTGCTATTGCTGCAACCAAATAACTCTAAAAACGCAAGAATTCACACTCCCACATACTGTACTTGTGTTTCTAGTTTTTTTTTCTTTCATTTTTTTGTCACAAGCCTGAATTAAAAATTGCAGGTTTGAAGCGAAAATGAGCGGCTTGGATGTTTTTGTTGTGGTTGTGACTTGTAATAATATGTCGCTGCTGTGCTTTGATGGTGGTTATCACTCTGGTTTTTAATTAAGAACTTACACGATTCTGACGCCGTAAATTTACACTTGTACACTGAGTGGGCAGCAGCATGAAAGAGGACACAAAGCAGAGCCTCCTTACATTCAGCTGGTAAGATATTTCAGTGTCTGCCAGCAACAAATTATTTGTGTATAGCCCTAGTGGATCCTGATCACTACAGTAGAGCCGCAAAGCCGACTGCTGTCCCCCTTGCAGTCTGTTGCAGCCATACCTGTGCGTCAGATAATCCCGGCTGGCACTGCTGCTATCAACTCGACCGCAAATTAATGGCGAAAGTGCTGGCTGAAGTTTAGACAAGTGTAAAGACCAGGGTCATATCCTGGACGTGTGTGTGTGTGTGTGTGTGTGTGTGTGTGTGTGTGTGTGTGTGTGTGTGTGTGTGTGTGTGTGTGTGTGTGTGTGTGTGTGTGTGCCAGAAGCATTTACGAATAGTATGCATGTGCATATACTATGAAAATATATCTAAAAACTGCACAAATGTGCTAAGTAAAGCTATGTTTTCTCGTACTCAAAAACTTTTCTTGGTATAATCTTTTCCACGGAATTGTAGAACTAAAAAACTTAACGATCGAGCAACAAGCAAGAACGAAAACGCCAAAAGCATCAACAAAAATAGACAAATCCTAAAATACCTGTTTGGTTCGTGTTCTGGGAAATAGCCTCGGATAAACAGAAACATGATTCACATTTAGTTATGAAATCAGAAAGTTATGCACGCTCAGTGAAACCTTCCATTAGCTTTAATTAGCCTTTCTGTTCTGCTTATTCATTAGAAACAAATGCCGAGCTAATAAGCCATAAAGTCCATTTCGTAACCTCCAACTGTTCCCAAGAGCACGCTTTTAATTTCTGAATTTCTTTTTTCTTTCGCGTACTATATTATTAGGCGTCATTGTTCCAGCCTCATGTGTAATTTGTATACCTGCTGAGCTGTCAAAACTTTTGTTATGAGGTCTGTCACTGCAGTGTACATTTTTCCCACACTGTGAACACCACGCTCTGCTCGAAAGGCTGTGAGATCACCAGATCTATTGTGATATTCTACCAGGCGTGCCACTGCAACGGGTATACTGTTCCTTATAATTATTTCACTCCATTTCATTATATAAGACATTTTCTTGCTCTGCCAGGTATATGAGGTCATATCAGCAGCTTTCAGACATCGCGATGTGCTCAGCATCTCCTGTGGAATGTAAGCATTATTTAGTGCTCAGTGCTGCCTGAAAAGTTGTACACATATAATTTGTTTTATTACTTTTTTGGATGCTAGGCGGAGCTAGCCTGCAGGCTAGGTGTGAACGTGCAATAAAGCTGCGTGTGTGTGTGTGTGTGACAGAGAGAGTTGGGGCGATGTGTTAGGGGGCTATACATTAACTCTGGTTATTAATGTGTCCTCAAAATGAGGTAGAAGTGCGCTGGATGAAAGAAAGATGGATGTGAAAATAAAACCATTAATTTGACTTTATCCAAACACTTTCCAAGTTGAGGGTGAAACAAGTAGTTCCTCAATGTGTCAACAATTCAGAGTCTGCGCATAACTTACCAGTGCATGCCTGATCAGACCCTCTATTTTAAACCTTTTAAAGGTGTCATAAGGCCACGTTGTTCCCTCATTGTGTGCCCTCATTTTAATAAAATACAAAAAAGTGAAAAAGTCATTTTTTCTTGTAGTAACACAGCTGTGGTCCGCACATAAGAGAAATTTGGGAAATAGAGAATAATCACAGAGACAATGGTAACAATTACGAGCATTTATTTCACAATAGCCAGTGCATCACACAAAATGTTCCGTCCAAGCTCGAAACATATAGACCGACTGCTGACTAGGGAAGAGACATTCAAAGACAGGGAATGATAATGTGCCCTTGCCTTTGGAAATGATACTGAACTGAACACAGACAGACTGGCGCGCGTGCACGTCTGCCTCAAATGAAAAGAGCAGGAACACACCCGCATCATGGTTTCAGTGAACGTTTTGAATTGGCTGAACTCATGCTATCATTGTTTGCAGTAGAAGTTTTAAATGTTTGCTAAGGCAGGATTGATAAGAAGTAGAGCTTGATGAATCCTCTGCACGTAAAACCTGTCGAGTTTCGTGGCACTCCTGAAGCGCATTTCATTTGTTGAAATCACCTAACAAAGCCTGTCTTGGTCATTCCAAGAAATAGAGAAAATAGGAGTATTTAGGTATCTTGTTTATTATTCATAAAAATCGAATTTACTGTAAATTAAAGTGTCTGAGTTGTATTATACTGTGTTTCTGTTTTTGCGCATGACCCTTCGAAATATTTTGTACTTGGCTCGATGTCGCAAGATTTTCAGCTGCACTGTGTAAGTATTTGTTGTCTTTCGTGTTTCTGCGGGTTGGATCAGAGTGGAGAACATGTCCTAAAGCCAATATGTGACTCCAGCAAAGACAAGACATGGTCTCACAAAACACATGACAACATCAAAAAAAGAAACGAGGGATTTTCCCCTAACGCGTCACAGAATTGAGAAAATCGGGGGCTAAAATTAACTAAACTGAATGAATTTAAATTTAAGTTTAGAAAATGTCAAACGTCTTGCTTGGCTATACCGTCTTAGCATTTCACGTGTTTTCAATGCAATTAATTTAATTGATGAATTTGTGTGGTAGCATCAAAGATGATTTAATTAATGTGTGTATTTGAATCAGTTTGGGTAAAAATGACGCAATGATGTTGTTATGCCCTCACGCATATCATTTGTTGTTTAATATCACTTCTCCAAAACATCACTGACTACATTCGGCAGCGGTTGTGTTTACCTTTTTACCTCTCACTGGTCACATATTTTTCATATGAAAAAGACGCAATTGATATGAAAAAAAAAAAAAAAATCAAAGACAAAGTGTCAATGAATTTCATTTGCATTGTCCTATACGCGCACAAATATGCAAGAGGAAAATAATCCGCATTCATTGTGAGCACTGCACATTTAATACACGTAGAGTCAGCTACAACTGCATTGACCTGACAGTTTATTTCAGATATAGGCCTCTTACATTGTAAAACGACGCGCAAAAGAACAGCAGTTATCCTGAGAATATTGTATTATTGTTTATAAGAAGAAAAGCTTTGGTAAACGCAACCAGTTAAGATCTGTAATTCCAAATTGAATTGAAAAACGGGAAACGGTAGCCCATGGTTGACGTGACTCTCCTCGGGTTTAGTTTCATTTTACGCAGTGATAATAAAATCCTCATAGGCCCAACATCCACTTGTACTAATCCGGAGACTGGTCTATGGTTCTTAGCAAGTGTGAAGTGAAGAACAAGAAAGCAGTCAATTGTGCGTTTCATGCAACAGGAAATATAAATCATAAAGGTTTCTTATAATTTCTGAAAAGTGTCGATGTTCGTATTTAAATTTATCACAGTCAAGTTCTGTTGAAGTGCCGCCATATTTAGAAAAAAAAAGTAGTCCGCGGATTGCTTAAAAGATAAGACCGAGGTTTTTTGTTCAGCGGATTTAATGTTTTAAGTGCAGGCGTACAAATTGATATAAGGTAAGATTAATTCATGGATAGACCACAAACAAGTTAATAAAGAACAGACGGAATGCAAAAATGGATTTAGGCTACTTGACAGTCATTCTTACAGACCAAGTCCACAGTTTGACCGCAACTTTGACTTAAAGTTACCTAAACAAGACTTATTTCGGCTTGTTTTTTCTTTAATAACACAC